>NC_134485.1:395712109-396026276 GCF_040206685.1 Ascaphus truei
TCTTCCCCGGAACCGGAAGCGTCGCCATCTTGCGTGGGACCCCCATGCGGGATCTCTTCTTCCACGACGACATCCGGTTGCTCCGCCGTCGCCGCCGGAAGTGATGCCGCCACTCCACGTGCGCTCGGGGCCTGGCGCGGCCCTTCCAGCGCTTCGCAGTCTGCTGCAACCAAGTAAGTAATAGGGCTGCTTGGCTTACCCATCCGCAGGGGTATAGGCGTCTCTCTCCCGTCTCCTAGATCAGGTCCTGTAATGGCGGGACTCCGTCTGTCGGCTCGCCGATCTGCGGGGGACGCCCTGTTCTCAAGGCCACCACTCGCCCCATGGGGTGTCGCCCTTCCGGTCTGCTTTCTTGGCTCCGCTTTTAACACCGCCAGCTCACGGAGGTCCTCGTCCGAGTAATCCCCCTTCCCTGACTTAGGGGTCTCCGAGCGGAGTGAAAGTCTCTTTTCCCCGATTGCGGGGGGTGCTTCAACCGCCTCGATCGCCACTGACCCAGCCGACTTGACCGGCTCCAGTCCCTTGTCTCCGGGACTCACGCGGTTGATCCATAGCGCGCCCGGGGACTCGGCGGAGCGCCTTGCCATGTCCACCGGGGGGTCAGCAGGCTGAATTGGAATAAATGTGGGCATAGGCCACAGGTATAAAGTCCCGCAATGAGGGCAACGTGCCGCCGTATTGACCGTGCCTCCGGGCAGCCCGCATTGTAGGCATAGCCCAACCACTGTCTCGGTATTGGCCACCCTCACCACTAGCAACCCGCCGGGTACTGAGTAGGGCTGGGTGGAGACCATTGTGCCCACAGTGGAGGAACAGGCCATTCTCTTTACAGGAGCCACTCTCTGTAAAGGTCTTTCCAGCTTAGTGGTTCCTCGCAACTGGCTGGTGGAAGTTGCTGGATCCGCCACTCCCTGCTTCGGCTCCTCCCTTCTCTGACAGAGCTGGAACCCGCCCCCAGGGGTTGCAATAATGGGCGGGTCCCACAGGGGAATATCATGCCCCTTAATTAAGGCCGCACCCTTCTCAGTCCTGGTGGGCGCGGTTAGCGTTTTCGCGCCAAATTCCCAACAAGGGTGGGGGTCTTTTCCCGCGGCTAGTTCCCGCCTTCTCCTGGCAGCCGCCCTCCGTGCAAGATAACCATCCTTTTTGCACGGCTCCTCCACGGCCGGAACTACTTTCTGTAGTGGCGCCGTCTGGATATCAGTCCCTGGGCCCAGTGGGTGCATTCCCACAGGCCATAGTTGAAAGTCACTCCCCCTGGTAGAAATCAGGGGAGGGTCCCATAGACTAAGCGGTTGACTCAGCACAGGGGCTGAGTGAGTCACTGTCCATGCAGGCGCAGCCATAGCTTTCGCGCCATGCCCCCCATCAGGGCGGGGCTCTGCTGTTCGCGCCATTCCTGGCCAGCTTTTTGCAAGTCCTGCACCAGCCACATTTTCTGTGACTGTCCCATGCGGTGTCCCTAGCAAGCGGGAACCGCCATTTTGATTGACTTTTAAGCCCAAAAAGTCCGTTTGTTTGTTCTCCTCACGGGGTTCTCCCCCAATTATTACAATTTCTTCACACTCTTCAAGGGTGGCCCCTCGCTGTCCCAAACAGGATAAAAACGGGGCAGCCACAGCCTTCGCTCCGCTCCAGAGCAGACTGGTTAACGATAGCTCGGCGACTGTTTGCTCTTCAGTGGGGTGCACGCCACGGGTGCCCTCCCCATCAGCCTCTGGTCGCCATTTTGGGCTCTCCGCGCCACGCGGATCCTCCATTCTTTGGGTTGTCTCACTCTCGTACCAATTATCGTACATGGGGCTCCGCTCTGCGGGGCAGCCACCACACCGGCACAATAAAGATTAGCTTCAGATGCACCACCACATGTGTACCTTATCTAGGTGTGACCCAGTGTTGCACTACCTCAGGCTAGGCTCACTCTCTCAGTGTCTGCTGTGACTCCTTCCTCCCAGTCTGTGCTCCCTACGGTGAGTGTCTGGAATGGGCTAGGTACTCTGGCTCTGCCATGCAGTACTTGGGGCGTCTACCTCTCTTGGTCAGCCTAGCGCAGACCCTCTCCAGGATTCCTGACCAAGTTAACAGGCTATCCCTTCTGGCATCCTACCAACTAGCACTGCCTCAAGGTGACTCGGTCAGCTATAGCCCGGCTCCAAACCCCTCACTCCTTTCAGGCCCCTAGGTTGTCCCTGCGAACTGACAATATCCCGTCAGCCCCCTGACCACCCCTAGGTCCGTCCCTACGCAGCACAGAGTGGCAGCAGACTCTCTCCCTGTTTCCCAGTGTGCCTAGCTAGAGCCTGTCCTGTTGACAGATCTGATCTCAGCAGCTCGCCTCCAAATGTAACGGTATTTCTGGCCCGGCCTGACCCACCCAATCTCACATTGGCCCCTGTGGTCTAACCGGTCCCCATTACAGTGTGGTAGTGTCGGGTGGTGCACCTGTTGGCAACAGGACTCCTGAGTCTCCAGCATGATGGTGTCCAGACAGGCAGCTGAGGTAGTGTGCTGAGTCTCACCTAGTTCCAGTGCAGCGCCTCCACCTCATCAGGGTCCCTGCGTCCGCATGGGGATGGTCCTGGTGAGGAACTCCTCGGTGGTGCAACCTCCTGTGTAATCATTGGACTCTCACACACAGGGGTTTCTCTGATCAGCTCCATCTTTATTGTCACGGTGGGCATAGCTGCCCTCCACAATGGGGTATCTTTAGCCGATCATCTCGCCCGTGCTCCCCTTTGATAGGTATGTCACCTAAATCAGGGATTCACTATTCCCGCAGGAATCACTGCCCTGCGCCAGGTCCCTGGACACAGTCTCCCATGGAGTTACTATAACATAACTGACACTCTAGCAGAACTTGAACTACTCCTCTTAGCCGAACTCCTTCCTCAACTCAGACTTCAGGTAGAACTTTCCAGCAACTAACTTTAGAACACAGTGCTGTGCCTTATGTAACTTCTGAGGCTGACACACCTCTGACATCACTAACCATGGAGTCAGAGCATGTGACCAGTCCCATCCATACACAGGGCACCCCACCAGGGTGTGAGGGAAAACCTCCATGATTACTGCTGGCATGCCCACACTTACCAGGCCTTGCTGCCAGCAGGAGAGATGACTGTAGGCATTTTACATGACCGCTACATATATATGATGAAAAAATATATAATGAAAAAATGCCTATGCTGTACAAAAAATGGAAAAAATAAAAAATGTATAAAGACAATACATAAAGTATATAGATATAAATACCAAATGACAAAGTCCAGAAAAAAGAATACAAAAAACGTAAAATATACAAATCCTAAAAATGGCTCCAGATGCTATCCAAAAAAGTCTTTGCTGTCCGAATGAAGGGAACACCACTTCCTTAAAGATATCTATAAAAACACAAAAAAAACAGGCGCACTCATAGCGTATAAAAGTATTAGAATAAATTTATGGACATAAAAACAACAAAACAGGCAGCGCTACCCACAATAGTATGACAGAGTATATATTACCTTATGTATAAATGACCAAACATGCATAAGGGGCTGCCCAAGATACAAAAAACTGACCCCCTGGTCAGAACTATAGTATGGAAAGGGAAAGTATCCACTGGCGCCAAATAAGATATATACTGCAAAAGGATATATGAAAACCAAGCCTGTTGGCTGTAGACACGTAGCTCCTCACGTTGTGCTTAAAGAAAAAGAAAAAGCACAACACATAGCGTAATACTGTGACTGTAAACGGACAACACTTAACAACATGTAACAGCTGAAAAATAAATTGGTGAAATCTCAATATTAAAACATTTAATAACAATCATAAATAATATATATTGCACATGGACATTTAATAAACAATTATTGCGATAAAAATAGAAGCACTCTGCACCGCCGACGGAGATAGTAGCAATGCCTACTCACCAGATGGAGTAAGTAAGTAGGCGGTGGATAATTTTGAGAGTATCCCCTCTCGTTTGTAAAGCTGCTCTCTGCTGGCTGGCGTCTCTGGGACCGTAAGTGTGAAGATCTTGGTGCGGTGCCTTCCGCGACTCACTTGGGAAGACGTCCAGGAGGTAGTGAACAGCAACAGCTGATTCAACACGCCGTCGACAGCAGCAGGAAAACCGGTTAGCAGCAAACGCAGATTCAACAGCAGCAGCTGATGCAGCACGCCGTCGGTGTCAGCGGGCTGGCTGGTCTGCTGCAAGCGCAGATGGAACTGTGCGTGGGGATACAATCTCCAAAGTGTAGAGTGCTAAAACGCCACCCTACGCGTTTCGAAAGGCTCTCTGCTTTCTTCCTCAGGGGTATATAAAATATGGAGTCCAACATAGTCCCTTAAATACAAAATCTGTGATTTACAGGGATTGATTTCACCTGCAGTCCAAAAGCACTTGCGCAATAGGTGTAATGAGGAAGTCCTTAGACATAGTAATTCGGTCACCTGCGCTTTGAAAATGTTCATATAAAGTGCTACTGCAAGTAGTTATAATCAGCTGTTACATTTAACAAACAATTGAAACATAACTTACTCATATTAACATACAACAATTAACATATATAAAAAAAAGGGGATAATAATAAGCTTATGTGTGTGTGAATATACTCTGTTCTAATGAATAATTAAAGGGGATATTTAAATCTAACCTATTCGTGACCTATTAAATTGTAAGTAAATTAATAATATATTATATATTCTAAGTGTATTGTCTAAGTGATTATATTATTAAATAATAAACTATGTGAATTTATTTATATATATTGATTATTAAAAGTGCTCGTATTATCTTATTATACTTAAAGTCAAGTATTTGAGGAGTACTATAATATTAATATATGAACTTTATGGGCTGGATTATCTAATGGATATTCTGATCATTAACCTACCAAAAAGGATTTTAAATCAAATTCTACATTTAAGCCCATTGGGGATAGAGTACGTAATTCATAAATCCAATAGGATTCTCTTCTCCCCAATAGGCTTAAAGTATTTCCTCCTCTCCAATGTGGAGTGATACACTCGATGGCCACACATTTTAGACCCTTAGGATCTTGATTGTGCACTCGAAGAAAATGATTAGACACATTGTGTGTTACTAAACCAGTTTTAATATTATACTAGCTGAGAGACCCGGCGTTGCCCGGGATGTAATTTTGGGGGGGCGTACGACAGGGTTAGGCTCCCCCCCCCCCCCCTTGACAGCTAGGTGGGTGACTGAGTTGACTGAGTGTGTGGGTGACTGGGTGGGTGTGTGACACTTGACTGAGTGGGTGGGTGGGTGGGTGGGTGACTTTGGGTCGGTTTGACTTTGGGTCATGGGTGGGTGACTTTGGGTCGGTGGGTGGGTGACTTTGGGTCGGTTTGACTTTGGGTCGGTGGGTGTGTGACTTTGGGTCGGTGGGTATGTGACTTTGGGTCGGTGGGTGGGTGACTTTGGGTCGGTTTGACTTTGGGTCGGTGGGTGGGTGACTTTGGGTCGGTGGGTGACTTTGGGTCGGTGGTTGGGTGGGTGAGTTGGGTCGGTGGGTGGGTGAGTGGGAGACTGACTGGGTGGGTGAGTGACTGACTGGGTGGGTGAGTGACTGACTGGGTGGGTGAGTGACTGGGTGGGTGAGTGGGTGACTGACTGGGTGGGTGAGTGGGTGACTGACTGGGTGGGTGAGTGAGTGACTGACTGGGTGGGTGAGTGGGTGACTGACTTGGTGGGTGAGTGGGTGACTGACTGGGTGACTGACTGGGTGGGTGAGTGGGTGACTGACTGGGTGGGTGAGTGGGTAACTGACTGGGTGGGTGAGTGGGTGACTGACTGACTGAATGGGTGGGTGACTGGGTGACTGACTGAATGGGTGACTGAATGGGTGGGTGACTGGGTGACTGAGTGGGTGGGTGACTGAGTGAGTGAGTGGGTGGGTGAGTGGGTGACTGACTTACTGAATGGGTGGGTGACTGGGTGACTGACTGAATGGGTGACTGGGTGACTGAATGGGTGGGTGACTGGGTGACTGAGTGGGTGGGTGACTGAGTGGGTGGGTGACTGAGTGGGTGGGTGGGTGACTGGGTGAAAGTGGGTGACTGGGTGAAAGTGACTGGGTGGGTGTGTGGGTGGGTGACTGGGTGGGTGTGTGGGTGGGTGACTGAGTGGGTGACTGGGTGGGTGACTGAGTGGGTGACTGGGTGGGTGTGTGGGTGGGTGACTGAGTGAGTGAGTGGGTGGGTGACTGAGTGAGTGGGTGGGTGACTGAGTGAGTGGGTGGGTGACTGAGTGAGTGGGTGGGTGACTAAGTGAGTGGGTGGGTGACTAAGTGAGTGGGTGACTGAGTGGGTGGGTGACTGAGTGGGTGGGTGACTGAGTGGCTGGGTGGGTGAAAGTGACTGGGTGGGTGTGTGGGTGACTGGGTGACAGTGCGTGGGTGGGAGACGGTGTGTGACTTACCTTGACCCCGTGGCATCTGGCTGGGGCAGGAGGTGAGTTCGGGAAGCTGGGGGGGGGGGGGGGGCAAAAGTGGCAGGAGTCCCGCGCCGCGTTTCCCCTCTCCGGTAGCGGCGCACGTGATGGGGAGAGCAGGAGGCCCGGCCCGCGCTTCCCCTCTCCGGTAGCGGCGCACGTGATGGGGAGAGCAGGAGGCCCGGCCCGCGCTTCCCCTCTCCGGTAGCGGCGCACGTGATGGGGAGAGCAGGAGGCCCGGCCCGCGCTTCCCCTCTCCGGTAGCGGCGCACGTGATGGGGAGTCCCGCGCCGCGCTTCCCCTCTCCGGTAGCGGCGCACGTGATGGGGAGTCCCGCGCCGCACTTCCCCTCTCCGGTAGCGTCACACGTGATGGGGAGTCCCGCGCCGCGCTTCCCCTCTCCGGTAGCGGCGCACGTGATGGGGAGTCCCGCGCCGCGCTTCCCCTCTCCGGTAGCGTCACACGTGATGGGGAGTCCCGCACCGCGCTTCCCCTCTCCGGTAGCGGCGCACGTGATGGGGAGAGCAGGAGGCCCGGGCCGCGCCGCGAGGGGGAAGGAGCCTGGAGTTTGCTGCTGAGCAGCAGGGCCGCGCTTCCTCCGCGGCGCACGGTGAGGGTGATGGTGCGGCTGGGGATGTTGCGGAGCGTGGGGATTTGGGTGAGGTGGGGAGGGGGGAGAGAGTGAGGGGCACCGGGAGAGGAGGGGCACCGGGAGAGGAGGGGCACCGGGAGAGGAGGGGGGGGGGGTGTGGAAGGTGAGCTGCGGTCCAACTGACGGGGGAGAGTGTGTGTCCCTGTGTGTGTGTGTGTGTCCCTGTGTGTGTGTGTCCCTGTGTGTGTGTATGTGTCCCTGTGTGTGTGTGTCCCTGTGTGTGTGTCCCTGTGTGTCCCTGTGTGTGTGTCCCTGTGTGTGTGTCCTTTGGTCGTCACTCCGCCTCAGGCCAATGAGAGGTGTGCGGGGGCGGCCCAAGGGACCAATGAGATTTCCCCTAGGGACACCGGACATCCAGGCAGGCAGGCAGGCTGGCATGCATGCATGCAGGCAGGCAGGCATACAGTGCTTTCACTAATATAGTATAAGATATATGTTCATACAAACGTCTTTTAATAGCTCTAGAGGTCATACCCACATACTGCAGACCACATGGACATTCAAGCAAATAAATAACGAAAGAACTGTTGCATGTAATATGTTGCTTAATTTTATAACTTTTTTGAGATTTGTTTGAAATGAAATCAGATTTCTTAGTGCTATATTTACATGCAGTACATTTGTTACAGGGGAAATATCCCGCACAGGGTACCATTTTTCTATGAGTAGGTTGCAGCGGTGGACAGCTAGGTGCCAGCCTCTGACCTATATTTGGAGCTTTAGTAAAAATAATATGTGGATAATCGGGTAAAATGCCCTCTAGATCTTTATCCTTTTTTAATATTGGCCAATATTTTTTAAGAGTTTTACGTATACTAGGAGCCATCTGGTTAAATTGAGTAGTAAATGACAAATTTCCTGATGTATTAATATTTTTATTTTTATTTTTGTATTGTAAGAGACTGGTCCTGTCCATCACTGCAACCTCAGCAATGGTTGTGTCTAAATCAAGCGGGGGATATTTCCTCTCTAGAAATTTTTTCTTAAGATCTGCTGCCTGGGTTTTGAATGTGTCTGGATGGGAGCTGTTTCTTTTTAGTCGAATGAACTGTCCCTTAGGTATATTTTTGACCCATGTGGGATTATGGTGACTTTGTGAATGTAAATAATTATTTGACTGAACCGGTTTAAAATACGTGCTGGTGTGAATGCAATTATTTTTAATAGTTAACTCTAAATCTAAAAATTGAATTTTGTTAGGGCTTGTGATGAATGTGAATTTTAAATTATTATTATTATTATTCATGTATAATTGAAACTGTGCTAACTGTGCTTGTGTACCTGACCAAATAAAAATGATATCATCTATGTAGCGCCGCCACAGCACCAAGTTTGCACCATAGGGACAACTGGACCATATATGTTGTTCCTCCCAGTTGCCCATAAACAAATTAGCATAACTAGGTGCAAACTTGGTACCCATGGCGGTGCCACATACCTGCAAATAATAAGACTTATTGAAATAAAAAAAGTATTAGAAAAATTATTGGCCAATATTAAAAAAGGATAAAGATCTAGAGGGCATTTTACCCGATTATCCACATATTATTTTTACTAAAGCTCCAAATATAGGTCAGAGGCTGGCACCTAGCTGTCCACCGCTGCAACCTACTCATAGAAAAATGGTACCCTATGCGGGATATTTCCCCTGTAACAAATGTACTGCATGTAAATATAGCACTAAGAAATCTGATTTCATTTCAAACAAATCTCAAAAAAGTTATAAAATTAAGCAACATATTACATGCAACAGTTCTTTCGTTATTTATTTGCTTGAATGTCCATGTGGTCTGCAGTGTGTGGGTATGACCTCTAGAGCTATTAAAAGACGTTTGTATGAACATATATATAATATTAAAACTGGTTTAGTAACACACAATGTGTCTAATCATTTTCTTCGAGTGCACAATCAAGATCCTAAGGGTCTAAAATGTGTGGCCATCGAGTGTATCACTCCACATTGGAGAGGAGGAAATACTTTAAGCCTATTGGGGAGAAGAGAATCCTATTGGATTTATGAATTACGTACTCTATCCCCAATGGGCTTAAATGTAGAATTTGATTTAAAATCCTTTTTGGTAGGTTAATGATCAGAATATCCATTAGATAATCCAGCCCATAAAGTTCATATATTAATATTATAGTACTCCTCAAATACTTGACTTTAAGTATAATAAGATAATACGAGCACTTTTAATAATCAATATATATAAATAAATTCACATAGTTTATTATTTAATAATATAATCACTTAGACAATACACTTAGAATATATAATATATTATTAATTTACTTACAATTTAATAGGTCACGAATAGGTTAGATTTAAATATCCCGTTTAATTATTCATTAGAACAGAGTATATTCACACACACATAAGCTTATTATTATCCCCTTTTTTTATATATGTTAATTGTTGTATGTTAATATGAGTAAGTTATGTTTCAATTGTTTGTTAAATGTAACAGCTGATTATAACTACTTGCAGTAGCACTTTATATGAACATTTTCAAAGCGCAGGTGACCGAATTACTATGTCTAAGGACTTCCTCATTACACCTATTGCGCAAGTGCTTTTGGACTGCAGGTGAAATCAATCCCTGTAAATCACAGATTTTGTATTTAAGGGACTATGTTGGACTCCATATTTTATATACCCCTGAGGAAGAAAGCAGAGAGCCTTTCGAAACGCGTAGGGTGGCGTTTTAGCACTCTACACTTTGGAGATTGTATCCCCACGCACAGTTCCATCTGCGCTTGCAGCAGACCAGTCAGCCCGCTGACACCGACGGCGTGCTGCATCAGCTGCTGCTGTTGAATCTGCGTTTGCTGCTAACCGGTTTTCCTGCTGATGTCGACGGCGTGTTGAATCAGCTGTTGCTGTTCACTATCTCCTGGACGTCTTCCCAAGTGAGTCGCGGAAGGCACCGCACCAAGATCTTCACACTTACGGTCCCAGAGACGCCAGCCAGCAGAGAGCAGCTTTACAAACGAGAGGGGATACTCTCAAAATGATCCACCGCCTACTTACTTACTCCATGTGGTGAGTAGGCATTGCTACTATCTCCGTCGGCGGTGCAGAGTGCTTCTATTTTTATCGCAATAATTGTTTATTAAATGTCCATGTGCAATATATATTATTTATGATTGTTATTAAATGTTTTAATATTGAGATTTCACCAATTTATTTTTCAGCTGTTACATGTTGTTAAGTGTTGTCCATTTACAGTCACAGTATTACGCTATGTGTTGTGCTTTTTCTTTTTCTTTAAGCACAACGTGAGGAGCTACGTGTCTACAGCCAACAGGCTTGGTTTTCATATATCCTTTTGCAGTATATATCTTATTTGGCGCCAGTGGATACTTTCCCTTTCCATTCAATAAATTTAATGAGTCAAGGATTTAAAAATACACACTCACAAACATAGCAGAATAAAAAGCAGTTATGAGTGTAATTCAACCAGCCAGGCACAGGAACCAGATGATGGGTAGTTTCGGTGAAGTGAAGGAGGTCTCCTGATGAAGTCTCTCTTAGACGAAACGCATAGAGATTACTATGTGGAGGTGATATTGTTCAGTTGTACATTACATCAATTGTTTTCTTTGGATGTATCTCAGCCGGTCATTTATTGCGTGCATGGGAACTCTCTCCGGTTGAATCCAGTGACGTCACTGAGTTCTCGCGGCATTTGGAGCCGAGAACTCACTGTGTGACGCCCGATTGAGAGGAAAGCGGCGTCCCTCGTGCTCCCCGGGTCCGGAGGCTCTTACTAAGGTTGCCACAGTTCACCTATACCGGACACTTTACTGAAGTCATCCGTCATCTGGTTTCTGCGTCTGGCTGGTTTCCGGAGGCACTTACAGAGGTTGCTGTAGCCCATTTGGACAGGACACTTCACCGAAACTACCCATCATCTGGTTCCTGTGCCTGGCTGGTTGAGTTACACTCAAAATGTAGCCCTTTTTCTGGACACCTACCTAAGGGACTACTGATCGTTGTCTAACACCTGTGGCTCCAGGAGATCTGAGCCTCCGCTAGCTGGGAGCCTGGGGTAATACTCACTCAATTACATAGCGCAGCGCCTCCACTTACCCAGGATCCCCATTATGAAAGATTTACCCTGGGCAAGAAACATACCATACATAGCGGGGCAACCAATCTTTACTACGTTTGTCTGTGGCACCTCACTGATCACATAACATGCATATATATATAGGTATATCATAACATTGACATCACTCATAACACATAATAACTGGCTCTTATACTAAAGTGGCTCGGCCACACCCCGAGGGGAATATCGTCCTGTACAGCCGTGGCTCCGCCACGCTCTCATAGAGTATGTCCTTGTGAAACTTAGGTAGAATATTGTCTATCCGCTAGCCACTTGCTAGTGTCTGTTAAAGTTAATACTAAGGCAGGATCAGCGCCTGATGACCGGTGTCGGTGCACTTGCTGTATACAAAGTACCTCCCGGTCACGGCGGTGACCGCACCTCTTCTCAAAGGGTCCGTCGCATCCGGCCCTGACCTTCCGATGTCGCACGGCTCCACTGTCTGAGCCCAGACAGCAGTATCCGTCCGCAACTCCGTGCGCTTGAGGTCTTTCTAAGGTGACAATATCTGTCCCTACAGTACCGCAACCTACGGTGACGCGGGGAATAATCCTATGGACCTGGGGATAGTATCTGGCCTAGGCAGGCGGGTCACGGATCCCCTGCTCTCGCACTATCCATTTTTGCACTGTCCAACTCGCTTCAGCTAGCGTGGTCTCTCCCCCACGCTTCCTGTTCTCCTCCCCTACCAACAGCCTGTTCATTGGCTCCTAGCGTCAGCTGACTCCTCCAGGGTTCGCGGGGGTTATAGTTCAGTACAGAGCCCTTTCTCATTGGCTTGCTGTTCGCGCGCGTCCAGAGCGCATGCGCAACCTTTCCTCTAGACCAGTGACCTCGCAACATTGCGCAACAATATGGCGGCGCCCTGTACCAACTTGCCGTCGCGGAACCCGCCGTACAATGCACACATACACGGTGTATTAACACATTCTTACATTCTCCCCTCCCCAGAATCCAACGTCCCCGCTTGGCTATACTACATAACATATATATAAAAGAACATATCACGGTACATCCCCTCTGTCTTAGATTAGGTTACACATCTCATTGAACATTACCACTACTGAATGCATTCTATGCCGAGCCCACTGCTGAGCCTCATAATGGGGTGCCCCGAATTGATCGTAAGCCATTCTCATTGGAGGTTGACTAGTTCTTTGGCTTCGCCGAGGTTGTTCTTCATCTGCTTCCACAGAGGAGTATCCAGTCTCAACTGGCATTTCCATTTCTGCCCTTGAGGGGTTCCTTGGATCTACAAAGTCTCTCTGTGGTACAAAGCACGGGCTCTGCGGGTCTAATGGCTGGCTCATTGAAGACAGTGGATCTGTCATTGGACCAAGGGGCCCCTTACCCGTAGCTCCTTCGGGAGATGCCCCCGCGGCCGGAAGGCCCCTTTGAGAGGTTCCCTCCATAGGATTCTCAGAGGTGGCATTTATTACAGTCTCTAGGCCATCCTCTGTGTTTTCAGTTTCTCCATCCATTGATACAGTGGGTACCTCCAAGTCGTTGTCCCCTACTTGAGGTATGGGGAGTAGGTGATTCCTATGCCACACCTTCACCCGGCCTTCGGAGTCCTTGATACGGTATACTGGGAGGCCAGGCATCTGTGACTCTACCTCATACACCCCTTCTCTCCATCGATCGGCCAGTTTATGCTTTCCGGGGATGCCTAGATTACGTAGGAGAACAGCATCCCCCGGGCGAATTTCCTTATGTCGCACTTTGTGGTCATAGCGTCTCTTGTTACCCGCATTTAGTTGGGCCGCCGCCCTTTCAGCCAATTTATAGGCCTGCTGTAGACTATCCCGTAACCTCTGTACATAACAAAAGTGCGTTCTGTTGGATACCCCATCGGTAGATATCCGCAGTCGCACATCCACAGGTAATCGGGCTTCTCTCCCGAACATCAGGAAGTACGGCGTATACCCGGTAGACTCATGTTGGGTACAATTATAAGCATGTACCAATGTCTCTACATGCTTGCTCCATTCTGTTTTCTGGGAGCCTTTTAAGGTCCCCAACATGTCCAGCAGTGTGCAGTTGAACCGTTCGGGCATTGCATCCCCCTCTGGGTGGTACGGGGTGGTCCGTGACTTAGCTATATTTAGTAACTTTAGCAGCTCCTTAATGAGAGTACTCTCGAAATCTCTGCCTTGATCAGAGTGGAGTCGATTCGGTAATCCATAATGAATAAAGTATTTCTCCCACAAGACTCTGGCCACGGTCACCGCCCGTTGATCTTTGGTAGGGAACGCTTGTGCGTACCTTGTATAGTGGTCTGTAATCACTAGTACGTTACCGATGCCTCGGGTATCGGGCTCAATACACAGAAAATCCATGCACACCAAATCCATAGGGCCGGAACTTTTCAGATGGGCCATGGGGGCCGCTCTGGTGGGGAGTATTTTCCTCTGTAGGCAGCGGGTACACCTCCGGCAATGTCTTTCCACTGACTCTCTCATTCTTGGCCAATAGAACCGGTCCCGAAGTAGCCCGAAGGTCTTGTCAACGCCCAAATGGCCATGATCATCGTGAAGGGCCCGGGGAACCATATTTCTCAGACGCTCAGGCAAGAATAGTTGTCGCCGGTCGGGATGATTGTGGTATGGAATTACCCGGTACAATAGGCAATTGTCCAGTTCGAACTTCCCGAATTCATTCAACAGTAGCTTCACCAGTTCTTTGGGGGCTTTCTTAAGGATAGAGGGGTTCTCTTGCTGCACAGCTTGACGAACTAGTTCCACCACTGGGTCTTGGGTCTGGTGTTGCACCAATTCTCTCCAGGAAATGATTTTATCTTCGGTAATATTCATTCCTTCTCGACCTTGATAGGCCCGGGGAATGGCTCGGGAGTGGCACCCTAAGGAATCAGCGACTCTTAGCTCTGAGAACGCCACCTGATCGTTAACTACGGCTGCTACTGAGCATAGGGCACGTATTCCAGGCCCCGGGATTTCCTCCCATACTTCCTCATCCGTAGTGGATTGAAGCCCCGGCCTTCGTGACAGAGCATCGGCCCCCACGTTGGTGGGCCCGGGTTTATACTTGAGGTTGAAACTATAGTTGGCCAGGGCTGCCAGCCACCGGTGTCCGGTGGCGTCTAATTTTGCGGACGTGTTAATGTAGGTCATTGGTTTATTGTCCGCCCGCACCTCAAACCGTACTCCATACAAGTAGTCGTGTAATTTGTCCACCACCGCCCATTTTAGTGCCAAAAACTCCAGCTTGTGGACAGGATAGTTCTGTTCACTGGGGGTCAAGCTTCGGCTCGCGTACGCCACGGGGCGGAGCCCGGTGTCGTATTTCTGGTGCAGCACTGCTCCTAGTCCGCTAAGACTGGCGTCCATGTGTAGGACGTATTCACGATCAGGATCAGCATATGCCAGTACTGGGGCCTGGGTGAGACTGGCTTTCAATTTCAGGAACGCTTGTTCACAAGCAGGGGTCCACTTTTCCCCAAAAGGCGTTTGTGCCGTGACCTTTTTCCGGTCCGTATCCTCAGGATAAACTTTTAAAAGGTTATTCAGAGGTCAGACAGATTTCTTTAACGGTTTTTTTTAAAAGCTGCAGCAGTGGGCCGAGGGTCATATTGTACTGGGAGGGGACTTTAACACGGTACTTAACCCGAAGGTCGATCGCTCGACATCCCAACAATCTATAAGGAAAGTGGGGAACGCCGCTCTCCTGAGGGGTCTAAGGCAAACTGGTCTAGTAGATATCTGGATGGAGCAGCACCAAGGGGAACGCAGCTACTCCTTTTATTCCCATCCCCACGACAGTTACAGTAGGATTGACCACTTCTTTGTTTCGGGCAGAATGGTCCCACAAATATCCGACACAATCATACATGATATTACATGGTCGGACCATGCATCGATTGAGCTACGATGCACCCAAATTGGATCTGTCAGGCCGGGAGCAAATTGGAAGCTAAACGAATCAATGATTAAAATTCCGGAAATACAAAAAAAAGTCAAAACTGAGCTATCAGCCTACTTCAGGATAAATAGTGGTAGTGTGGCTTCCCAATCTATGTTATGGGAGGCTCATAAAGCCACAATCCGGGGGGTCTTGATCAGTATCGCTGCAAGTAGAAAAAAGAAAAAAGAGGCCAAATTAACACAGCTCTATAAAAGGTTACATGAGCTCTCTACACTACATAACCGGACAGGTAGAGAGGATACCCTTAAGGAGTTGAAGGATGTCAGGATTGAACTGAACCTTCTCCTTACCTCCAGGGCGGAGAAAGACATGAGTTGGACTCAGAGGAAATTTTATGAGAAAGCTAACAAACCGGACACTATGCTGGCCACCAGACTCCGAAACCGGAAACCAAATTATAATATTCAATCTATCAAAACAAGTGGGGGGCAGTGTTCCTCAAACCCTAAAGTGATATTGGGGGAGTTCGCGAAATTTTACGCACAGCTATACAATGGGGAGAAGGTGGTTCACAATGCAAGGACAAGTAGTAAGCTACGGAAATTCCTGGCAGACGCGGCCTTGCCACAATTGACCAGATTGGAGCGAGAGGCATTACAGAACGACTTTACGAGGGAGGAATTGGAGGCGGTAGTAAAAAACCTAAAAGCGTCAAAAGCCCCGGGCCCGGATGGGTTCTCCAATCTGTACTATAAAAAAATTATTGGAGTTCTGGCTCCTCACATGCTCCAGTTATTCAATGGAGTGCTAGCGGGAGAGCCCTTTCCGGGACAGATGCTCCAGGCGTCAATTTCAGTAATTCATAAAGAGGACAAAGATCCCACTAGCTGCCAGAGTTACAGGCCCATATCGTTAATAAATACAGATGTTAAAATCTATTCTAAATTGCTGGCCAATAGATTAAATATAATCCTGCCGAGGTTTATCCACCCGGATCAAGTTGGCTTTATTAGAAATAGACAAGCGGCCGACAACACTAGAAGGATTGTTGATATCATAGACTATATAGGAGCCAAGGAGATCCGAAGTGTGGCCCTAAGCCTAGATGCGGAAAAGGCCTTTGACAGGATTGATTGGCCATACCTGGAGTCCACGCTTGGAGCATTTGGGTTTGGGGGTTTATTCCAACAAGCAGTCAAGGCTTTGTACACGGCACCAACTGCTAGGGTGGTCCACCAAGGATACCCATCAGATCCTTTTCCAATTAGAAGCGGCACGAGGCAGGGGTGTCTGCTTTCGCCCTTGCTCTTCGCCCTATGCATCGAACCGCTCGCAGCGCAAATTCGGAACAACGCTGATATCTCTGGAGTGCAAATCCACTCACAGGAGCACAAAGTGGCTTTGTACGCAGATGACATCATTCTAACCCTTACTAAGCCGCTCGTCTCGCTACCCAACCTGTTCGAGCTTCTAGAGCGGTTTGCCCAGATCTCAGGCTTTAAAATAAATCAATCCAAATCAGAGGCCTTAAGCCTCAATATGCCAAGAGAGATGGAGAAGCTGATAGAACTCAATTTTGGGTTTAGATGGTGCCCTTCCTCCATGAAGTACCTAGGAGTGCAGATCACAAAACAGACAAGCTCCTTATATTCGGCTAACTATCCCAAACTGCTGAGGACTCTAAAAAAAGAACTGCAGGATTGGAAGGCATATGGTATTTCCTGGCTAGGGAGGATCTATAGCGTCAAGATGAACGTCCTTCCCCGGATTCTATATCTGTTCCAAACTCTCCCAATCCCCGTGGTAAGAGCGGATATCGCAGGGCTCCAAAAATCAATATCCCAATTTATTTGGAATGGTAGAAAACCACGGATTAGAGTAAAGACGATGCAGAAAGCCAAGGAAGCTGGTGGCCTAGCGGTGCCGAGTGTTATATCCTACTACAAAGCGGCACAATTGTGCCAAATTACGCAATGGCATGGTGACCCTGAGCTGCGGCGATGGGTGGCACTGGAGAGGGAGGTGTGCGCCCCGCTGGAGCTCATGGACCTGATCTGGTACCCGAGGAAACGGGTGAGGGATGTTCTCATTCCATTGACCTCTGTACTCAACTCACTCTCGGTCTGGGAGGCTTCCAAAGATAATAGTTCATTAACCTCCAAACATACTCTGATGGCACCTTTATATGGCAACCCGGACTTTGCTCCTGGTCTGACAGATAAGAGCTTCCCGCTCTGGCGTAAATCAGGGGTTAGACGGTTGAAGGACCTGGAGGTTAAGGGAAAGATCAAATCCTTCGAATCATTACAGTCGGAAACAGGCATTCCTAACACGGATTTTATGAAATACCTCCAGGTCAGGGCATATTATAAAGCACACCCGGTGAGACCACCGCTGACGAATTTTGAAAAGCTCTGTGCGCGCGGGACAGGCACGCGGGGACTGATCTCTGCCTTATACAGAGAGGTGGTGAATACGGACACAGACAGGACAGTCAAATCCCGTTTCATGACTCAGTGGGAGGAGGATCTTCAGGGCCAACTAGAGGACGAGGACTGGGCCGAGGTATTTAAGGCCGCGGCCACTAGCTCCATCTGCACAACATTGAAGGAGAATTTGTATAAAGTATTACTACGGTGGTATCTCACCCCAGTTAGATTAGCTAAATTCAATCGGGGATCTTCCCCGCTCTGCCCCAGGCAGTGCGGGGAACAAGGGGATCTGGTTCACATGTTGTGGTCTTGCCCGAAAATAGTGCCGATCTGGACCCAGATCCGAGATTGGCTGCAGAGGATCTTTTTGGGGCTCAAAATCCAGCTGGACCCGTGGCTGTTTTTGTTAGGTAAACCTACGAATGAGGTATCTCGGTCGGGTAACAAGCTGATAGCACACTTTGCTACCGCTATGAGGTGTGAGACCGCAGCACTGTGGAATCAGAATGCGATTCCTTCTATAGACAAAATCAGGAACAGAATTTGGTTCATATGCCGAATGGAGAAGTTAACGAGTTTAGTTAACGATTCGGCCGATAAATTCGAAAAAGTCTGGTCACTGTGGTTGGCCCAGACCGATATTCAGGGGATGAATGAGGCCACAATATGGCTTTAATAGATGTAAGTGGGTCCTCCTTGGATGATGGACGGGGAGCTACTCGGGACGTTCAGACGGCAGGGCTCCCCCAGGGCAGTAGTACTATCCCAACTGGCACGAAGTTGAGTTGCGGCAGCAGATCAGGCGTAGGGTTCTCGGTGAAGAGATCAAGAGCTGAGCGATAACAGAGCCGGCGCAGGTCGTCGGATCATCATGTAGTAAGGGACTCGTCTACGCCTCTCCCTCCCTACCCCACCTCCTTTCCCCCCCCATACTTCCCCGTATTTGTTGTCTGTCTGTTGAGGTCTTGTCCTGTGAGTTTCCCCAACGTGCGTCCGTCATCTGTAGTTTGTCCTTGCAAGTGAAGTGTATACATGGAATTACTATCAACATAATGTAACCCTTTGATTGTATGCACTAAAAACCAATAAAAACAAAGTTGAAAAAAAAAAAAAAGGTTATTCAGGAGTTTGGCTTTACTTGAGTAGCCCTCCACGAAGCGCCGGTAATAGCCACAAAATCCTAAAAAGGAACACAGTTCTTGGACGTTGCAGGGCCTGGGCCAATTCACTACAGCCTCTATCTTCCCTGGATCGGTGGACACCCCATCAGCGGACACAATGTGGCCCACGTATGTCACGGACGGCCGACAAAACTTGCATTTGTCCAAGGACAGTTTGAGGCCCTCCTTCTGAAGTCGATCCAACACCTTCATCAATCGTTCCTCGTGCTCCTCCAAGGTTTTCCCGAACACTATAATGTCATCCAAGTAGACTAGGCATTCTTGTGGGTTCATGTCTCCCAGGGTCCGTTCCATCAGCCTCTGGAAGGTGGCGGGGGCTCCGCAGATCCCTTGTGGCATGCGGGTAAACTGGTAGAACCCTAATGGACAGATGAAGGCCGTCTTCTCCTGGTCTTCCTAATCCATTGGCACTTGGTAGTACCCTGACCTCAGATCGAGCACACTGAACCATTTACTCCCCGTCAAGGCGTTCAGAAGGTCCTCGATTCGTGGCAGCGTATACTGATCGGGGACCGTGTGGTTGTTCAGTGTTCTGTAATCCACACATAGACGGACCATCCCATTCTTCTTACGGACTACCACGATGGGCGAGGCGTAAGGGCTATGAGATCCTTGCACAATACCAGCTCCCTCCATTTCTGCGAGTAACCTTCTCACCTCTTCCACGTCTCGGGGGGCTAAGCGGCGGGAGCATTCCCGGAATGGGGTAGCGTCATTCATTCGAATGGTATGACGGGCACTGCGACTGCACCCCACATCCATATCACTCGTGGAGAATACTCTTCGTCGTTCTTGTAGCTGGGCCTGCAGCCTCTCTCTCCATTCTTCCGGGAGCAGGGAATCTCCGAAGTCAAAATCCAACGGGGAGTCGGTAGCAGGGGTAGTGTCCGCTGGTCGTCCTTTCAGGGCCTTCTCCTCGGGTATTACGGGGTATATTCTACCCAGTGGCTGTCGGCGATCAATGCTCATGGGATACGGGGAGATATTCTGCACATACACCCAGGTTCGGTCTGGAATTTTCCCGGGCCATTTCTTTACAGAGGCTAACACCTCGTAGCCTAGCCGCTGTTCATCTTGTGTCACACTCTCCAAAGAGAAAAACTGATCCTCCGGGCGTCGGTCTGGGTAGTGGCAGGCCGCGATCATCATCCTTCCTTCTCCGGGGGGGAATTTGAGTCAGTCCCCACTCTTGACTATATAGCATCCCATGCTCCTCTTCAGTCGCAATTTTACCGCAAGCCTCTTGTAGTACTGGACACGTAGCGAGGGCTAGCAGCGGGGCCTCGCCCGCTTCTTGCAAGTACATGCGGATCACCGAGTGCACAATGTCGGTGTTGGTCCCCAAGATTATCGGAGCGCTGGGGTGATCTTGAGGTTCGGGACACACTAGGGCTTCCACTTCCATGGGGTGATGTTTACCAGTGTTCAGCTGTGGAATGTCCAAATGCACCTTCACTACTCCATCGATGGGATAATCTTCATGACTCAACCCCCTTAAACGTAAGGCATCAGCAGATAACAGCGGCAACCGGTGTAAGTGTTGATCATAGAAGGGCCTATACACTATGGTCACCTGGGACCCCGTGTCCAACAATGCCAAGGCGTAGATACCCTCAATGACTACCCGAACAATGGCGGCGGGTCCAATTCGATTGTTCGTGGAAGGCGGGGCTCCGTCGCCGCCGTCCTGGGGGGTGCACGGCATCGATTGAGCCGGCCGGGACGCCGGTTTCCGTAGGGAGGGACAGCGGGCCCGAAGGTGTCCCATCTTCCCGCACGCATAGCACTGGATTTGGCTGAGGTAGGTTTCATTTCGCCCGGGCGGTGAGCTTCGCCCCGGCATAGGGCGAGGCCGGGCCGCTATCGGCGCCCCTGCGTCATCTGTGTCAGGATCCCCATGCTCGGACACTTCGGCTTTCGGTTCCGACTTTTTGACATCCTTGCTTCCTTGTGAGGCCTTTTTCCCTGGGGTTAGGTCACGCCCCAACAGCACTGTCTCGTGCGCTTGGACACGGTCCATTAGATCATGGAACATCAAGGCTTGTCCGGGTGTTAGGCAGCCACTGACACGTACGGACACTGGATGCAGGGGCAGGAGCCCCCTCAACAGCTGTGTAGTGCGCAGTCCGTCGGCATCCACCTTCGGTACCACGCCTTTTTTCACCATAGCCCAAAAGTCCAGATGCAGACGTCTGAGGAAGTCGGACACCATCTCTCCCTCTTTCTGAGCCAGAGCATGAAATTTTGCCATCAGCGCATAGGTATCCACAGGGGCCCCATAGGCCTTCGTCAGGCAGTAAATGAGGTCCGCCGCATCAGCATCCGGGTGGTCGTCCCGGTAGTAGTGCACCATGTGAGACGCTGGGGGTCGCAGACACTCAACGATACGCTGCCTCCGGACCGCGTCCGTGCAGGTCCACTCAGGCAGTACCTGTTCCGTGTGATCCAGCCATTCTTCTATCCCAACTTCTCCTTGAGGCGTGGGCTTATCACCCGAGAACGCCTTTAACTTCCGGTATTGGAGGGACTGGGTGGAGTGGTGAATGGCTGCGGCAACCGCTGGAATAGAGGCATCGTCCTGTAGACTACCTCCAACTGAGGGGTAGGCGTCTAACCTTGACATACTGAGTCTATTTAGCGTGGGCCTCAGGACGGAGGGGGTGAATGAAGGGCCCAGGCTCAGTGCCGCAGGCCATCGAGGGTTCAAACTACTGTCAGGGGTGCGGTCGGGGCCACCGGCAACGGCACCTAACGCGGGGAGGTATTCCCTCTGTGGGGTGGAAGCGGCCAGCTGTTCGGTGGGGTCCACTTGCACTATGGGACAGTGTACGCCAGGAGCCTCCGGCAGCAATAGTATCCGGGGCAGCGCTTCGGGACATATATCCCGTTCAGTGACGTATAAGATCCTGCGCCATATCTGGTCCTGGTCGTAAAAATGGTCTTGCACTCGGGCAGTGTCCATGAGTGGGAGTTTCCTGACATGGTCAGTTACAGTGCCTAAGGAGATAGCGGTGGGGACACGCCCCAGGCCGAAAACACGGTTCAGGGGAACCTCATGCCGCTGGGCCCACTTGCACACCTCGAGCGGTGAGGGCACAGACATGATGAGTAAAGCTCGTTGCACAATTGAGAAAAAAAACGATTGGGGCACCCCAGGTCTAAAATCTCAGCAGCGCCTCCAAATGTAGCCCTTTTTCTGAACACCTACCTAAGGGACTACTGATCGCTGTCTAACACCTGTGGCTCCAGGAGATCTGAGCCTCCGCTAGCTGGAAGCCTGGGGTAATACTCACTCAATTACATAGCGCAGCGCCTCCACTTACCCAGGATCCACATTATGAAAGATTTACCCTGGGCAAGAAACATACCATACATAGCGGGGCAACCAATCTTTACTACGTTTGTCTGTGGCACCTCACTGATCACATAACATGCATATATATATATAGGTATATCATAACATTGACATCACTCATAACACATAATAACTGGCTCTTATACTAAAGTGGCTCGGCCACACCCCAAGGGGAATATCGTCCTGTACAGCCGTGGCTCCACCACGCTCTCATAGAGTATGTCCTTGTGAAACTTAGGTAGAATATTGTCTATCCGCTAGCCACTTGCTAGTGTCTGTTAAAGTTAATACTAAGGCGGGATCAGCGCCTGATCACCGGTGTCGGTGCACTTGCTGTATACAAAGTACCTCCCGGTCACGGCGGTGACCGCACCTCTTCTCAAAGGGTCCCTTGCATCCGGCCCTGACCTTCCGATGACGCACGGCTCCACCGTCTGAGCCCAGACAGCAGTATCCATCCGCAACTCCGTGCGCTTGAGGTCTTTCTAAGGTGACAATATCTGTTCCTACAGTACCGCAACCTACGGTGACGCGGGGAATACTCCTATGGACCTGGGGATAGTATCTGGCCTAGGCAGGCGGGTCATGGACCCCCTGCTCTCGTACTATCCGTTTTTGCACTGTCCAACTCGCTTCAGCTAGCGTGGTCTCTCCCCCACGCTTCCTGTTCTCCTCCCCTACCAACCCAACCTGTTCATTGGCTACTAGCGTCAGCTGACTCCTCCAGGGTTCGCGGGGGTTATAGTTCAGTACAGAGCCCTTTCTCATTGGCTCGCTGTTCGCGCGCGTCCAGAGCGCATGCGCAACCTTTCCTCCAGACCAGCGACCTTGCAACATTGCGCAACAATATGGCGGCGCCCTGTACCAACTTGCCGTCGCGGAACCCGCCGTACAATGCACACATACACGGTGTATTAACACATCCTTATATATATATATATATATATATATATATATAATATTAAACAGCTTAACAATGTGATTGTCTTTTACAAACAAATGTAATCATACTTAAATCTCGCATTTGCTCTTTTGGTTTCTTTGGAAATAAGGAATAATTTTCGTTTCATCTGGCCCTGTGAATGGAGAAATGCTTGTCAATCAAGTGTTTACTAAACACCTGGCCCACCCTGACTCTGTTAGGGGCGGCTTTTCCAATGATAACTCCTATCCTGCATTAAATGATATCATACAAGAAGCTGTAACCAGAAGAAAGCAACCATATCCCATCTCCGTTCATCATGTTTACAAATACCCTTTTTAAATTATTTGAAAAAATGTATCCTGCATGTATCTAATTTTGTAACATGGGTCTTATCTCCTAGATTTATATCCTTAAACATGTCGCTGCAATTGGTTTATTTCAGTACTAGGATGCACAGCACCTTTGATTGATTCTATTCCGACTGTGAACACACCGCAGACATTGCAGAACCAGAGACCTGCTCAGAACAGAAGATAAGTGTGAACAGGTTGAAGACATCAGTGATTATGCTGTGAAGCCATTTTCTCATTGCTTACCTTGCAAGCATAAAATAACTTAATAGCACATTGATTAGAGACCATAAACTTAGATTACACAAGATGTGGCATAAAGCCAAGTAAGAGAGAGTATTTACATATGATAAAGTTTTCTACATTGTTTGAGGTCTTGATTGTTGGGTCTTCTATACGTGACTGTCGACACATAAATGTGAATATGCAATGAACACGTTCACAGGTAAGATCTGAGCCTAGTAAATCCTGTAGTTACAGATGTACATGCCAGAAAACTTAATTAACAATACACTTTTCCTTTCAATACGTCAGTTCCACACACTTTATCCAGAAATTATTCCGTCGTTTTGCATTTTGGAGAAATCTTGATGTGGAGACGTTTGGGTATTTTTTATGGATGTCACCCAAAGGGATACTTTGTACATTGCTTTCATGACTCATCCCCAATTACTGCAATTGTTCAAGTTGATGCAATCTTTCATCACTTTGGACCTGTACAAATACAAGCTGTCTTCTAACTAAGGTCAAACATGGGAAATGGCAAAACGGCTACAGTTTGCCCACTGTGATAAAGTATCAGGCTCAGGGCTGACAAAGTGGTCGAGAGACATGCGTACAGTACTGTTCATGTGCCCACCACTCTTTATAGAGGTCTAGTGAAGTGCCTTCCTTTTTCGGTCTCTTTCTTATTCCTCTCCATGTAAAACTCTGGTCTGTTATTAAACTCACAAACACAGACAGGCAACCTGTCCCCAAATGTGACACAGTTTGCTTTCTTTACCAAGTGAGACATGTACCATTTAGTGGAGGGGTGGCATGGCGTGTCTAATTGTGGGGCTAGTGTTAGGGGTTGTGGGCTACATAGAGTAGTAAAAGAGGAATTTTGCCTCCACGCTTTTTAAAGCTGCAGTTCAGTCTATATCCTGCATGTGTGTTTTTTTAAATAAATCAGTTCTGTAGTAAGAAAAAATACTTTTAGCATTTTCTGTTTTAAAAAAAACAACTTTGAAAGACCAATTTTCTTGTATTCTATTTTAACAAACATGCTTGTTCCTGTAGCAACGATTTACATTCCCCATATTTAAAGATGTCGCTAAACTTTGCTGATCAATAGACGGAGAATGAATTGACCGGCAACTATACAGTTCTTTAGGTAATTAGAGATTGCCCACATGAAACTATTGAAGTAAAAAAATAAATTTAAAAAAAAAAGGACTGAACTGCAGCTTTAAGTATTTGGATACCATTTTGGTGGCATATAAAATGTCTGTGTAAACTGCGTGGTGGCGTTATGATGAGGAGTTTAGTAAGAAGATTGACTACAAAAATGTATCTTTTTTTTTTTTTTTATAACTTGTATTTTATTATACATAAATGCATGATATACATAGAAGAAAAATACATCAGGTGCATATTTAGCATATCATAAACAATAACAGAGTCATAATAAACTCACGTAGTTTTTCGAGCCCTACTTAACCACGTGAGTGAGAATCTTCATTCGTACTGTAAGGTATTGGGGTAAATAATAATTATTATAAATAAGATAAATAATAATAAAAAAAAAATAAAAAAAAAATTTAAGGAAAAAGGGGGGGGGGAGGGGGTGAGGCGAAGGAGAGAGGGAAGGGGGGATCTGAGGATAAAGATACATCTGCTCCCAGGAGGCAACGCGGCGCCGTGACTGTTGTGGATCAGCTAACGCGGTCCTTCGGCGGTATAAGTGGATGGGTATAGGGAGTGTGATGTTTCCGTTGCAGGATTGTCTTTTATGTCCCCGAGGGAGAACGCATTTATAACTATTAAAGCCAAATTGTGTTACGCTCTACCCCAGGGATGTCTGTTTGGGCAAGCCAGGGAGCCCAAACTTTTAGATAATTGTCGCCAGTGTCATTAACTAAGCTCGTTAGTTTTTCCATCTGGCAGATAAACCAAATACGATTCCGAATTTTTGGGATAATTGGGATTTCGGGGCGTTTCCATAATGCTGCGATCTCGCACCGTGTAGCTAGAGCAAAGTGAGCAATAAGTTTATTGTGTGATTTTGATAGACCCTTTATGGGTCTGTTCATAAGAAACAGCCAAGGGTCTGGGGGAATAGTGAGATCAAATATTCTCTGGATCCAATTTCTGATCTTTTCCCATATCGGGGATATCTTCGGGCATGACCACAGCATATGTAACAAGTCAGCTGTTCCTCCACATTGTTTAGGGCACAGTGGGGAGGACCCTGGTATAAATTTAGAAAGTTTGAGTGGGGTGAGGTACCACCTCATGAGAACCTTATATGCGTTCTCCTTCAGTGTGGTGCATATCGAGCTTTTCGCGGCTCCCAGGAATATAGTAGTCCAATCTTCGCTATCTAGAGTTTCCCCTAAATCCCTCTCCCATTGGGTGCAGAATGAAGGTGGTTGTAGCCTTGAGGCTGCCGGCTCGACCACCTCTCCGTAGATTGTAGAAATAAGTCCCCTAGTGTCGGTTTCTGCCCGACAGAGCTTTTCAAAATTCGTCAATGGGGGGAATGGGGCAAATTTATTATAGAATGATCTGAGCTGGAGGTATTTATAAAATTCAGCGTGGGGGATGTCTTTTTCTAATCTGAGATGGTCAAAAGATTTAATTTTTAGATCATAACCCTCCAGATCTTTGAGTCTTTCATAGCCTTTTTGTTCCAAATTGAGTGAGTGTAACCAATAAGACCAGGCGCAAAGCTAGGATTGTTCCAAATGGGTGACATCAGAGAACTTCTTGAGGTGAGTGAGTTTTTTAATCTTGAAGCTTCCAAATAGATATGGAGTTAGTCATTGAGGTAAGTGGTAAAATGGTGTTTTTCCTTGAAGTTTTAGGTAGCCAAATTAGGTTGTTAAGCTCTATAGGGGAGCAGGCCGCGTGTTCAAGCTCTACCCATCTTTTTAATTTGGGGTTAGAATGCCATTGTATGATCTGACTTAATTGAGCCGCATTAAAATATGACAACAGGCAGGGTACCGCTAGTCCACCAGCTGAGGTAGGTCTTTTCATCGATAATTTATTTACTCTCGGTTTTTTACCTCCCCAGATAAAATTGGATATTTCAGACTGAAGTGAGAGTATGTCCTTCAGTTTGAGTGGCACAGGTAATGTCTGGAAGAGGTATAAGATACGAGGAAGTAGATTCATCTTAACACTGTGAATCTTTCCAATCCAAGAGATTTTCTTGGAAGACCATCTGATGAGGTCTTGTTTTAGAGTCCGAATCAGTTTGGGATAATTTGCTTTATAGATGTTTTTTGCATCTTTGGTGATGTGTATCCCTAAGTATTTAATTGAATTCTTTTGCCAATTAAAATTGAAATTTAGCTTCAGTAGTTTCTCCATATGTCCATGGAGGTTGATATTCAGAGCTTCAGATTTGGATTGATTGATCTTGAAACCTGAAACCTTAGAGAATTTCTCTAGTAGGTCAAACAGATTAGGTAAAGAAGTAAGGGGTTTGGAGATAATTAATAGGATATCGTCAGCATACAGGGCCGCTTTATGTGATTGGGAGTAAACGTTTAACCCTGATATATCCGGACTATCTCGAATTCGTGCCGCGAGGGGTTCGATACATAGGGCGAACAGGAGGGGAGATAGGGGGCAACCCTGTCTTGTGCCACTCTGTATTTGAAAAGGGACTGAGGGGAAGCCCTGATGTATGACCCTGGCGGTTGGACCTGAGTACAGCGACATAATCGCTGCACTCACCCGACTCCCGAAGCCAAATGCCGCGAGCGTCTCTTTTAAGTATGGCCAGTCTATCCTATCAAAAGCTTTTTCTGCATCCAGACTTAATAGCATGCTTTGTGTGTTATTTTTGTTAGCCAATTCCAACAGATCAATAAATCGTCGGGTGTTATCTGCAGCCTGCCGTCCTTTAACAAAACCGACTTGATCTGGGTGTATTAGTCTGGGTAGGATAAGACTTAATCTATTGGCCAGTAATTTAGCATATAATTTAATATCAGTATTGATTAGAGATATTGGCCTATAGCTTTTACAATTTAGCGGATCCTTGCCAGGTTTATGTATAAGTGATATAGACGCTCGTAACATGTCTCCGGGAATAGGGGCTCCTGCTAAGATAGCATTATACAATTGGAGCAGCTTCGGGGCGAGTAACTCGGAAAATTTCTTATAGTAGAGCCCCGAAAATCCATCAGGGCCTGGTGCCTTTGATGGTTTAAGTTCCTTTATGGCCTGTGACACTTCTTCTAATGTGAAGTCAGCGCCCAGACCTTCTCTGTCTTGCTCTGTCAACCTCTCTAGTTTTGAGCTGGCTAAGAAATTTCTCAATGCTCTGCTCGTGTTGTTGTTATGTGCCACTTTCTTTCCATCGAAAAGGGAACCATAAAATGAACCGAATTCTTCTACTATTTTTTGGGGTTGGCTGTAACTGTGCCCGATTTTAAGCGTATAGCTTGGATATTAAACTTAGATTGCCTATCTCTCAAAGCCCGAGCCAGCATCGTATCCGGCCTGTTTGCTTTTTCGTAAAATTTCCTCTTAGACCAACATAAAGAATTATCTGCCCGGGAAGTCAATAGCATATTTAATTCAATTTTTGTGTCTTTTAGTTCCTGAGTCAGGATTGGGTCTGGGGTGTTCTTATGATTTGATTGCAGGGTATGTAATTTGGATTGAAGTGTCAGAATTTTGGAGTCTCTTAATTTTTTCCTTCTGGCCGTGGTGGCTATTAGTATGCCCCTTAAAGTTGCTTTATGAGCCTCCCATAATACTATATGGGACTCTACAGAGCCTGTATTTAACTCGTAAAATTGAGCTATTTCTTGACCAATTGTGTTACATATGTCAGGTATTTTGAGAATAGATTCGTTAAGTTTCCAGTTTGCGCCTGATCGACTGGTCTGAATATTGTTGCACCTAAGCTCGATTGGTGCATGGTCAGACCATGAAATATCATGTATCTTTGTATGTGTGACCTTAGGAACCAGGTGGCACGAAACGAAGAAGTGATCGATCCTGCTGTATGATGTGTGCGGGTGGGAATAGAAAGTATAATCTCTCGATGTAGGGTGGAGTTCCCTCCAAATATCAACGAGGTGATTGCCTTTTAAGGCACTGCGTAGGGCACCTTGGGCTTTTTTGTTATCTGAGTCGCTTCCTCTTGATCTATCCAAGGTAGATTGTAGAGTAATGTTAAAATCTCCAGCAACTATGATGTGCCCCTTGGCTACTGATTGTAACAAGCGGGAGAATCTATCAAAGAAAGATGCCTCTTGAACGCAGGGTGCATATACAGATGCTAGTGTGATGGGTTGCTCATGAATTGTTCCAATTATAATAATAAAACGACCTTCTGTGTCTTTTTTGATTGTCTGGGCCACGAAAGGTACGGTATTGTGAAATAAGATGGCTACCCCTCTTTTTTTGATTGCTGCTGAGGCCGTATAGAATTGGGAGAAACCTTTGTCTAGGTACCTAGGGGAGTTGTTTCTACTGAAGTGTGTCTCCTGCAGGAACAACACCTCTGCCTTTTTTCTCCTATAATCTGTGAAGGCCAGTTTTCTTTTGGTCGGGCTGTTAAAGCCCTTCACATTATGTGAGATTAATGTTAGCGCCATATCCAATAGTGTAGGAGGTGATATGTAGAATGATCTGTATACTTACAGTTGGTGCTGTTCTTATAGTTTCCTGCAGATGTTTCTATACCTGTCACATCGCCACGAGGGGCCCGCCGGGAACAATGCGTCCTGGGTGGGGGGAGGTAAGGGAGAGGGCAGGGGTAGGTAAACAAGACAAGGAAAATAACGAGAGGTGTAGAACGAGGGTGGGAAAAAATGGGAAGGGTGAGAAAAATAAAATAAAAAAATAAATAAAAAAAATAAATAACAAGAAAAAAACAAAATGCAAGAGTACGGCTCGGGAGCCCCCGAGAATAACTCCTGCGCCCAGAGGGTGGGTCGTGTGGCTTCTTCATGAAGATGAGCCAGTCTCCAAACGTGGAGGATGACCACCCTGGGTCTTGTAATCGGGCCCTTAAAATTGGGGACCGAAAGGGGGGCCACATGTTCGAAGGTGAGTGGCTCCCCCTGCACCATTCAATAATGTGTGAGCTTTGTAATTGTGATTAAACATATGTCAGCGATATTAGTATTGTAAAATAACATAATAATAATACCGTAATAACTTTTAGCCATGTGCGTTGGCAAAACCTGAAAATTATGACAGACCTTAGGTTAAAACGTATAATGTGTCCCCTAAATTTCCTGCCTTGTATCTCCTTATTGCCTATTGATCTTTCTAGTAAGGGGATATAGCGATATGTTGCTTAGGGATATGTCGGATATAGTGCACGTTCGATTCATATGTTTAAAGTGCCCTGTCATATTTAACATATAGCTATTATATAAATCATAATTACCACAACCAGCAATAGTCATGTACATATACATAGCATTTGCACAGTGTGAAATATATACTTATAATCTATATCCTGTATATATACTTTAATTAACATGAATATCAACTATAACATATCTGAAACGTGCCTAACATCTACTATGTTTATCTTAATATATAAAATCGAATGGTTAGTGAGGTTAGTGCTATCTGCGGTGAATCTGATTGGTCCGTGGCCACCCGGACTCTCATTGGCCAAGAGGTACGCCCCACTGTGAGGTACGCCCCACTGTGACACACACACACCCTCCCATAGTCAGCCTCCCACACGACTCTCATTGGTCAAAAGGTACAGTGACATCACTGACACACACCTCCTTCACTCTCACACACTTGCAGTGACACCATACGGCCAGAACCTCTGAGGACTCCTTGGTAAATTGACATATCACACTGTCACCCCCACACTCACCCCTGTCTACACACACACACAATCACTGTCATCCCACAAGTCTGAGTCATGCTGTCACCTGAGTTGTCACCTGTCACCCGTGTACACACACACTCACACTGTCACCCCCACACTCACACTCAACCCTGTACACACACACAGTGTCATCCCACAACTCAGACTCACGCTGTCACCCCGTGTAACACACACACACACACACACATCACACACATTCACACTCACCCCTGTCAAACAACAACTCACAATCATGTCACCCCTGTCTACACAGTCACTCACACTCACCTCTGTCATCCCACAACTCAGTAATGCTGTCACCCCTGTGTATACTGCTCTCTGTCATCACACAACTCAGTAATGCTGTCACCCCTGTGTATACACTGCTCTCACCACAGTGTACACACAGCTCTCTGTCAACACACAACTGAGTAATGCTGTCACCCCTGTATATACACTGCTCTCACCACAGTGTATACACTGCCATGGCCGCACATTACCTTAATTCTCCCTCCGCAACGGCCCGCCCATTACCTTAATTGTCCCTCCGCAACGGCCCGCACACTCATGCTATGCCGTGGATTTTTGTAATTAAATTATCCCGATGGCCGCCACGCTTCTCCATCACCACACATGACCGTCACAAAACTGACGCCCATTAACTTAATTCTCCCTCCGCACGCACATTACCTTAAACACTCATGATACGGCGTGGCACTCCCTGTGCACATGGCCGTGCACAAAAAATATACCGCCACTCTCCGCAACTGCATGGCTTACAAGCACATGGCCGCCGCACACATTACACCGGCCGCCCGTCACTTTAAATACATTGCCGCCTCTCTGCACATGCCCTTCCCCCTCGGCCGGCCGGCCACCCGGCCACACACACACACACACACACACCTCTCCCCGCTCCAAATCACCTCTCCCCGCTCCAAATCACCGCTCCCCCTCCCCAAATCACCGCTCCCCCTCCCCAGTGGCATCACCTATCCCCCTCCCCGCTGCAAATCACCTCTCCCCCTCCCCAGCGGCGCTCAAACTCACCTCTCCCCCTCCCCAGCGGCATCACCTCTCCCCCTCCCCAGCGGCGCTCAAACTCACCTCTCCCCCTCCCCAGCGGCATCACCTCTCCCCCCTCCCCGCTCCAAATCACCTCGCTTCCCGCAGCTGCCACGCGGCGCGTAAAATGGCGGACCCCCTTCCTCCCTCGCGGCGCCGAGTCAGAAGATGGCGGCGGCCGGAAGTACAGGTAGGTGTCGCTCCCCCACCTCCGGCGCCAAACGGAACTGAGAAAGGGCGCATCAACTGAGACACGTGTGTGTGTGTGTGTGTGTGTGTGTGTGTGTGTGTCACTGTCCACTGCCCCCCCTCCTGTCCACTGCCCCCCCTCCTGTCCACTGCCCCCCCCTCCTGTCCACTGCCCCCCCCTCCTGTCCACTGCCCCCCCTCCTGTCCACTGCCCCCCCCTCCTGTCCACTGCCCCCCCCCTCCTGTCCACCGCGCCCCCCCCTCCTGTCCACCGCGCCCCCCCCTCCTGTCCACCACCCCCCCCTCCTGTCCACCGCCCCCCCCTCCTGTCCACCGCCCCCCCCTCCTGTCCACCGCCCCCCCTCCTGTCCACCGCCCCCCTCCTGTTCCCCGCCCCCCCCTCCTGTCCACCGCCCCCCCCCTCCTGTCCACCGCCCCCCCCCTCCTGTCCACCGCCCCCCCCCTCCTGTCCACCGTCCCCCCCCTCCTGTCCACCGCCCCCCCTCCTGTCCACCTCCCCCCCTCCTGTCCACCGTCCGTCCCTCCTGTCCACTGTCCGTCCCTCCTGTCCACTGTCCATCCCCCCCCCCCTCCTGTCCACTGTCCCCCCATCCTGTCCACTGTCCCCCCCCTCCTGTCCACTGTCCGTCCCCCCCCTCCTGTCCACTGTTCGTCCCTCCCCTCTGGGGAACACGGAGGGAGAGAGAAGGGAGCGGGAAATTTTACTCACGGGCAACGCCAGGTCTCTCTCCCCCTCGCCGCTACAACTCACCTCTCTCCCTCCCCGCCGCCGCTCCAACTGGAACAGATGGCGGCGCCCGGAAGGACCCCCTTCCTCCCTCGCGGCGCCCAGTGAGAAGATGGCGGCGCACGGAAGTACAGGTAGGTGTCGCGTGTGTCACTTCCCCACCCCCCCACTTCACCCCCCCCTACCCACCCCCCCCCTCCACTTCCCCCCCCCCTACCCACCCCCCCCTCCACTTCCCAGAGCACTCTCTCTACGGCTCAACATCCCCAAGGAGCAGGAGGAGGGCGGCAGGGACTTAATGCTGCTAGGTGAGGAAATGCAGGGGGAGGAATCCATGCCTTTGAGGTGCCCCCCCCCCTGCCTTTGACGCCACCCTCCCCTCTCCCTTTGACGCCCCCCCCCCTCCCTTTGACGCCCCCCCCCTCCCTTTGACGCCCCCCCCTGCCTTTGACGCCCCCCCCCCCTGCCTTTGACGCCCCCCCCCCTGCCTTTGACGCCCCCCCCTGCCTCCGGCCAACGCCGGGTATACACACATACCTCTCCTCCCCCCCATCACACTCACCTCCCTCTCCGGCGCTGACTCCCCTCCCCGCCCCCCTCCCCCTGCCTTTCACGCCCCCCCTCCCTGCCTCCGGCCAACGCCGGGTATACACACACACCTCCTACACCCCCATCACACTCACCTCCCTCCCCGCCGCTCATTCACCTCCCTGGCGCTGACCCACCTCCCCTCCCAGCCGCTGACCCACCTCCCCTCCCCGCCGCTGACTCACTTCCCCTCCCCTGACTCCCCTCCCTGGTGCTCCCCTCCCCGGCGCTCCACTCACATCACCTCCAACACACTGACTGACACACACACACGCTGACTGACGCACACACGCACACTAACTGACGCGCGCACACACACTGACTGACACACACACACACTGACTGACACACACACACACTGACTGACACACACACACACTGACTGACACACACACACACACTGACTGACACACACACACTGGCTCACACACACACTGGCTCACACACACACACACACACTAACTGACGTGCGCACACACACACACACTGACTGACACACACTGACTGACACACACACCGACTGACACACACACCGACTGACACACACACCGACTGACACACACACCGACTGACGCACACACCGACTGACGCACACACCGACTGACGCACACACCGACTGACGCACACACCGACTGGCGCACACACCCTCCCCTGACTCCCCTCCCTGGTGCTCCCCTCCCCGGCGCTCCACTCACATCACCTCCAACACACTGACTGACACACACACACGCTGACTGACGCACACACGCACACTAACTGACGCGCGCACACACACTGACTGACACACACACACACACTGACTGACACACACACACACTGACTGACACACACACACACTGACTGACACACACACACTGGCTCACACACACACTGGCTCACACACACACTGGCTCACACACACACACACTAACTGACGTGCGCACACACACACACACTGACTGACACACACACTGACTGACACACACACTGACTGACACACACACTGACTGACACACACACTGACTGACACACACACCGACTGACACACACACCGACTGACGCACACACCGACTGACGCACACACCGACTGACGCACACACCGACTGACGCACACACCGACTGACGCACACACACCGACTGACGCACACACACCGACTGACGCACACACACCGACTGACGCACACACACCGACTGACGCACACACACCGACTGACGCACACACACCGACTGACGCACACACACCGACTGACGCACACACACCGACTGACGCACACACACCGACTGACGCACACACACCGACTGACACACACACACACACCGACTGACACACACACACACCGACTGACACACACACACACACACACACACACACACCGACTGACACACACACACACACACACACACCGACTGACACACACACACACACCGACTGACACACACACACACACACCGACTGACACACACACACCGACTGACACACACACACCGACTGACACACACACACACCGACTGACACACACACCGACTGACACACACACCGACTGACACACACACACCCACACACCGACTGACACACACCCACACACCGACTGACACACACCCACACACCGACTGACACACACCCACACACCGACTGACACACACCCACACACCGACTGACACACACACCCACTGACACACACACACACACACCGACTGACACACACACACCCACTGACACACACACACACCGACTGACACACACACACACACCGATTGACACACACACACCGACTGACACACACACACACACACCGACTCACACACACACACACACCGACTGACACACACACACACACACCGACTGACACACACACACACCGACTGACACACACACCGACTGACACACACACACACCGACTGACACACACACACCAACTGACACACACACACACACACACCGACTGACACACACACACACACCGACTGACACACACACACACACACACACACACACACCGACTGACACACACACACACACCGACTGACACACACACACACACACCGACTGACACACACACACCGACTGACACACACACACACCGACTGACACACACACCGACTGACACACACACCGACTGACACACACACACACCCACACACCGACTGACACACACCCACACACCGACTGACACACACCCACACACCGACTGACACACACCCACACACCGACTGACACACACCCACACACCGACTGACACACACCCACACACCGACTGACACACACCCACACACCGACTGACACACACACCCACTGACACACACACACACACCGACTGACACACACACACCGACTGACACACACACACACACCGATTGACACACACACACACACACCGACTGACACACACACACACACACCGACTCACACACACACACCGACTCACACACACACACACACACACACCGACTGACACACACACACACACCGACTGACACACACACACACCGACTGACACACACACCGACTGACACACACACACACACACACCGACTGACACACACACACCAACTGACACACACACACACACACACCGACTGACACACACACACACACACACACACACACACACACACACCGACTGACACACACACACACACACACACCGACTGACACACACACACACACACACACCGACTGACACACACACACACACCGACTGACACCCACACACCCACTGACACACACACACCGACTGACACACACACACCGACTGACACACACACACCGACTGACACACCGACTGACACACACACACACACCGACTGACACACACACACACACCGACTGACACACACCGACTGACACACACACACACACACACCGACTGACACACACACACCGACTGACACACACACACCGACTGACACACACACACACACACCGACTGACACACACACACACACACACCGACTGACACACACACACACACACACCGACTGACACACACACACACACACACCGACTGACACACACACACACACACACCGACTGACACACACACACACACACCGACTGACACACACACACACCGACTGACACACACACACACCGACTGACACACCGACTGACACACACACACACACACACCGACTGACACACACACACCGACTGACACACACACACACACACACCGACTGACACACACACACACACACACCGACTGACACACACACACACACACCGACTGACACACAAACACACTGACACACACACACACACACACCAACTGACACACACACACACCGACTGACACACACACACACACCGACTGACACACAAACACACTGACACACACACACACACACACACACCGACTGACACACACACACACACCGACTGACACACACACACACACACCGACTGACACACACACACACCGACTGACACACACACACACACCGACTGACACACACACACACCGACTGACACACACACACACACACACACCGACTGACACACAAACACACACACACCGACTGACACACACACACACACACCGACTGACACACAAACACACTGACACACACACACACACACCGACTGACACACACACACACCGACTGACACACACACACACACACACACACCGACTGACACACACCCACACAGTGACTGACGCGCACACAAACCCTGACTGACGCACACACTGACTGAGGCACACACACACGCACACACTGACTGTGTGTGCGTCAGTCAGTCTGTGTGTGTTTGTGTTTCTGCCTCAGACTCACTGACGCGCGCGCAAACACACAGTGACTGACGCACACACGCTACATGAAGCTGTAAAGACTGACACACACACCGACTGACACACACACCGACTGACACACACACACCGACTGACACACACACCGACTGACACACACACCGACTGACACACACACCGACTGACACACACACCGACTGACACACACACACACCGACTGACACACACACACACCGACTGACACACACACACACACACCGACTGACACACACACACACACACACACCGACTGACACACACACACACACACCGACTGACACACACACACACACACACACCGACTGACACACACACACACACCGACTGACACACACACACACACACACCGACTGACACACACACACACACACACCGACTGACACACACACACACACACCGACTGACACACACACACACACACCGACTGACACACACACACACACACCGACTGACACACACACACCAACTGACACACACACACACACACCCACTGACACACACACACACCGACTGACACACACACACACCCCCACACACACACACACTGACTGCCGCACGCGCACACACACACTGACTGACGCGCACACAAACCCTGACTGACGCACACACTGACTGAGGCACACACACACGCACACACTGACTGTGTGTGCGTCAGTCAGTCTGTGTGTGTTTGTGTTTCTGCCTCAGACTCACTGACGCGCGCGCAAACACACAGTGACTGACGCACACACGCTACATGAAGCTGTAAAGGAGGGGGGGGGGACTGGATTGATGTGAATGGGGGACAAACAGAGAGAGGGGGAGGAGAGAGAGAGGAACGGGAACATTACATCACGGGCAACGCCGGGTCTCTCAGCTAGTGATTTATAAAAAGAACTTATACCTAACTTATGTCCCCTTGATTAACTTATTTGTCTGATTCAACGTTTTTATCTGCTTCTCGTCTTTTCATTATTATATAATACCCTTTATGTGGTAAAGTATGGCACACGGTATTACTGTATAATATAAAATCCTATTCATGAGATCACAGAAATTTATATAATAATATACCAATTAATAAGTCTAGTGATATACCACACCGTATATAAGCATTGATATATATATATATAATTAATATGGGGTAATATGTTTGGAGTGATTTATAGTGACTTAGGGCAATTTAATAATATTAAATACTTTATACATAATATTATATTTATATATATACCTATAACATTATATACTTTAATAATATACCATATTGTATCGTATATGATACACAACAGTACTATCACGATTTCACCACAATACTACAATAAGACATTACAAAACACTATAGTACAATATGATGACATCATGTTACTACTCCTATAGGCAGATTTTATAATGATGATATAATTTTTAATTATTGGGCTGAAAGGTATAATCTGGGGAAGTATGAGGGGCTGTGCACTAATGTGAATGGAGTCAACTTTATTAAATTTGACGATTCTAGATTAATTGGAGGGAGAGGTGTTGTTGTCTCATCTCTCCTCCAATTCTGTTTTTTTCCCGGCAACTCGGAGACGGCCATCTTCTATAACTTGAGCCCTGCGTCATGACGTCATCAGGGAGGCGCCCGAGATCTCGCGATAGCCGGGCGCTCATCGGTGACGTCACGTCTCAAGCGCGCGAAAGCCATTACTCTTCCCGCTCGAGACCGGTGAGGACCTCTACAAGATGGCTGCTGCTCCAAAGTTGGGTGTAGGCTCGCTCCGACTGCAGACCCTCTCCTTGATCTCTCCGTTGGCTGAAAAGTCTCGGGAAAGTCTATATGTGCGTCGGAAGGCTCCGGAACCCTCGAAGAATGCTGGTATCCATCTCACAGTCGGGATACAGTCCCTGTCAGGTAGAGGTGGAGGTTCTTGTTAGGACTTGTGTTGTAGTATTTATTGGGGATTTGAATCATATATTTTATTGGGAATAATTGTCGAAGACTACGCCGCCTTGGTGTTTGATCGGGCAGCTCCCACTCGACTCCAGACGGGCGCGGTAGACACTGAGCTCCCTGTGGATGGGCAGGGATGGCTTTGGAAGGAACTTGTAATTCCGAGGCCAGTCAGAAATCCCTCTCCATCTTCAATCCTTCGTAGGGTGTGCGCCACGCCATTTTTGATGGACATGAGGGCGCATGGGAACAGCCATCTGTATTTTGTGTTGTTTTCCCTCAAAATTTTTGTTATGGGGGTAAATGTCTTTCGTTTGGCCAGGGTGACCGGGGATAAATCCTGGTATATTTGGAGTTTGATTCCCTCAAACTCTAGGGAGCTATCTTCTCTGGCGATTCTGCAGACTGCTTCTTTTGTGCGGAAGTGGTGGAAGCGGGCCACTATGTCTCTGGGGGGGTCTCCTTTTTGGGGTTTGCTTCGGAGGGCTCTATGGCAGCGGTCCAGGCGAATTTCGGACTCTGGTTTGTCCGGGAAAACAGATTCTAACCAGCTGTTGGTAAAGTCCTCCGGGTCCATTATGGATTCAGGAACCCCCCTCAGTCTTATGTTGCAGCGCCTGTCCCGGTTTTCGGCGTCTTCCACTTTGTCCTCTAGCAGTTTGATTTTGTCCTGCATTATAGAGATTTGATCTGTATTTTGAGTGACTGCAGAGGCTGTTTCGTCTGCGTGTTTCTCTAGAGAGTCCGTTCGTTCCCCTAACGCATCAACCTCCTTTTTTAAAGGCCAAAGTTCGGTTCTAAAGAACTTCTGCATCTGGGCACAGAATTCTTTTAAATCCTTACGGCGGACCATTTCTTCGTCTCGGCCGTCATCAATGGAGGGATCACTGTCGGGGTCCATACTGTTTGTCAGCGCGGGAAGCTCCGGTTTCTCCGAGGGGGTTACCCCCTTTCTTTTGAAGTAGGTAGAGACTGGCTGGCTCTTCGCCCGTGTAGTTTTGCCTGCTGCCATCCTCAGATGTTTATGTCACTGGCAATATGTTTATATTTATAATTTGATTAGTTTTTATTTCATAAATTTGCGTTTATGGTGCAGATGGGAGCGGAGCTCAGTAGTCAGGGCTCCTATCTCCTCACCATCGCGCATGCGCCTCGTATCTTTTTAATGAAAAATGTAAAAAAATTACAAATAAGCCTACATTTAGCCTATAATAGTAATAATCCCCTCAAAACAGGGCATTATTGGCCAGTAATGCCCTGTTCTTCGTGGATTATTACTTAAATATAGCAAGCAACCACTACTTACTGAAGCATACCTGCTACAGTACTACTCGTTCTTTCTTTTTTTTAACACTAACCTCACACAGTACCACTACTTTTATATACAAACCTATACCATCAACAATACTTGTCTATACAAAATGAACACAGTATCTGTATTTAGATATGCAAAACTCGCACACTATCAGTTCTTTATAAACTTTACAAATCTCCGTCTCAGTTCTAATACTTACACAAACTGTTAACTTTGCCTTTTCTCATACATCAAGTACTATAAATTACCTACATACACCAATAACGCTCATACAAACATCATACAGCCATAGAATTGCCTAAGACAAACACAGAAAGAGTTTGTGAGTATCGAGCTCGAATTAGAGCAACTAAAACACTCAAACCCACACCAATTACTCGCCCACAGTGTAACAGAGAGTGGAGACAATGAAACAAACAACTACAAGTACAATGACTCACAATCCAACCCTTACATTTACCTATCCCTTCAGCTAGCCATGTTCCGTCAAGCAGTGCCACCACTAATCCACCACCTACTACTGAAATTACAGCATACATTACCCTACGACAATTACAATTTACATCTACCATACCAACTACAACATCCGGTTCCACCATTGATCCAGTCTTCCAACTCCATTTACATACTTTACAATCAAAAATATATGTGAAGCCCTGTTTCCCCTTAAACAAGATGGCTACTGGTGCTGCCCTTAACCTGTTGGCTCGCAGGGGCCTAAGCCTCCACCATGGGGAGCCTGGGGCGATATACTTATACCTTTGGTGCAGCCTTCCACCTGAGAGGGATCCCAACGTAGTGGGAGGAGCCCCTCACAGGACCTAAACAATAAACTCACACACAGTAAAATAGAAAGGCCTTTTCTGGCACACATATATGTTATCCTCTAATAACTCTTATAACTCTATGTGACTTGAATAAATGTAGCCCTGTGTAATTTTGGGGTTACACGCCTCTCTCCTCCTGTGCAATAATCCCTGTTAAGAGGGCAGGTTTGCCAGGAGTAATCATGAGGTTTACCTCATCCCCTGTGATGTGTATTGTGTAGTGAAGGAAGTGACATCATGCTCTGTGTCCACTTACAGTGACACAGGGGTGGTGCCTACTGGAGCTATATAGTACGCATCACTTCCTGAATTTTAGTGTGTTGCAGAGTGTTGAAGTTGCAGTGTGTGTGACTGTCTGACCCAACACAGTGCCAGGGCTCTGGCAAGGATTGTGGCCCTCCCTTTGGGGAGAGGTGGGCAGACTATTCCCCTTACTCTATTAGAGAGTAAGGGAAGAGCAAGGACAGCTTCTAGGGCCCTGACTAGGAGTGGTGTCCAGGGACTTCCTAGAGGTGGGCAACCTTTATGATGTGCGGCTAGAGACCGGCCGCAATGATGGGCAGTCTGCCAGTCAAGATGCCAATAAAGAATGTCCTGTTTGAAAGAACCTTCTTGCCTGAGAGTGGAGTCATTCAGGGAGAAGCTGCACCCAGGAGTTCTCTTCCAGAGAATCCTCCCTGATGTCGTGGGGACCTGGAAGAGATGGAGGTGCTGTACCAGAAGTGAGTAGCTCTCAGCATTACCTCACGAGCCAGTCCTGATGTATTCCCCTATACCATCAAGCGGGGGACTCCGGAGTCCTGTAAGCCAGCAGGTGCACCACACTACATTACATGTGACATGGGGCAGTTTCCTCACATAAGGGGCCAATATGAGATTGGGGGGGAGCACTGTTACATTTTTGGAGGCGCTGCTGAGATCATCAGGACAGGCTTTAGCTAGGCGAACTGAGGAAAGGAACATGTATGCTACCAGGAAAGTGCTGCGGAATGGAAGGGAGCCTAGGGGTAGTCAGGGGTAGTATGGCTACTCGCAAAGCACACCCTAGTGCCCTGTATGGCGTAAAGTAGATCTGAGACAGGGCTATTGCTGTTCCAGTCACCTTGAGGCAGCTAGTCATAGGACGCCATGCCTTAGGGGGTAGCCTGGTTAACGCGGGTCAGGAACTCCTGGGAGGGTCTGCGCTAGGTGTAGCCAACAGTAGGTGACGCCCTAAGTACTGCATGGAGAAGCCCAGAGTACTCTAGCCAGTAACCAGACTACTAACCACAGAGCACATACTGGACTGATATCGTGTACAGCATACACCAGAAAAAGTTTAGCCTAGCCTGATGTAGTGCATACATCTGAGAGAGACACACTGAGATACATGTAGAGGTGCACTGGCATACTTTATTGCATCGAAATGGCGACAGCCCCGCAGAGGAGCACCATGTGCGATTGCAAAAGAAAAGTAAAGATGGCGACAAGTGATGATGTCCCGCGCGGTGCGGAGAGTCCAAAATGGCGGTTCGCGCCAGAGAGGGGAAGCGCACGTGTTGTGTGCACAACGGAGGTACAAAATGCAGAAATGACTTTTGCAAGCTTGCTGTGGAGTGGTGCGAAAGCTGTAACCGCACCTTTATTGTCCTGCCTGAATTCCCGGGGTGCAACCCTGGAGGATAGCTGTGAGGACATTACAATTATGTCTGAGAAGGCTGATGGAGTATCTGATTGCCAGATGGTGATTACTACTCAAGTCACCACTGCTGTTAATAGGGATTGCAGAGCGATCCAAAACGGCGGCTCCTGCTTCCTTGGGAGACCGCGTGGGCTGTGTGCAGAACATGATTTTGCAAGAACCGGGCTGGGAGAGGCGTGAAAAGGAGAACACCACCCTGATCGGGAAAGTGGCGCGAAAGCCGTGGCCGCGCCCTCATGGACTATGACAGGCTCAGAGCCGATTCTGGGTCATGACGTGAAGCTGTGGGACCCTCCTCTAATCTCCACCAGAGGGAGGGGTCTCTGCATCTGCCAATGGAAGACTGAACTGACTGAGGGAGGAGCTGGATGTGCGCTTCCTGTCCCTCAGTTGTGAAGAGCTGGTGAGCAAGAGAGACTGCTGTGCCGTGTGTCTCCCTTACCCAGCGCAACTACTAATTGTGTCATGGCGGACTTTGACATACACCCTTACCAACTGCCAGGAAGCTTCCTGGTAGTGAAGACGGGTGATAGAGAAATACTGCGGTGCCTGTGTATGCAGTGCAGGCTACCAGGCGGAGAAGCCAGTACCACGGCGAGATGCCCTCAGTGCGGCATCCATTACTTGTGGGCCGTGGAGCCGTTCGTGCCTGGGCACACCGCGGAGGCGGGAGGAGTTACAGCCATGCTGACGGCTGGGGCCTTGCCAAGAGTCAAGAAAGAAGATGTCGGTCCCGGAGAATGGGGATCGCTACTAACGATGGTGCCTAAGAAGGATGGCGCTGAGGCCTGCAACCGCAGCGAGAACCTGGAACCTCGCTGTCGGTCCCCGGCGGAGGTACCCTTACCGTCATCAGCGTCCGCCTCGTCGGACAATGAGAACGGAAGCCGTGCATCGGTGGTGATGCGCCTACCGGCCGGCCACTACAGCGGTGCTGAAAAGAAGGAAAAGCAACTTACCAGTGATCTCGAGGAGTTGAGTATCGACATTCCCCGACAGCACGCGCTGGTGCGGCCGGAGCAGCGGAAGAGTCCTACGACCGTGGCGACTCCCCGCGTGTTGGAAGAAAAGGATCCCATCGCAAGCTAGCGGAGTGGTGAGATACCCTCTTACCTCCCACAGGCTCCGATGGAGGCGGCCGAAGAGAAAGGCCCGACCAAGGCCCAAGCGGAGCTGAGGAGCGACATCGAGTATCCGGCGCTGGACGTCGAAATGGAGGAGGAAGTTCAGGTGGGACCCCACCCAAGATGGTGCGTACTCATGAGAGAATGATGACGTCACTTCCGGTAGCCACACCGAGCCGACCTGAAGCATCCGTCATCGCAGCTGATCAGTACCAGTCTGTCCCAGGAAGAAATGGACAGGTATCGGCAAGCGGTGAAGAGTCGGGCAACAAGAAGAATGGTGAGCCTGCTCTGCCCAACGTTACCACGGGTTGTGGCATAGCCAAGCTGTTGATTATGATCCCGTAACGTAAGGACACTTCCCCATTCCCTTTGCCCAAGACCACTGCCCCTATCCCTGCCCCTGTCACGTCTCCCTCGGGGTCCCGATCGAGCCAAGGGTGGTCTGGGGAGTCACGGGACACGTCGGAGGAACGGCCTGGGTTGGCCATGGACTTGGGGGACTGTTTTACGTCTGATGAGGGGTCGGAGAGGGAAGTAATACCTGCTGTGACATCCCCAAAGTTGAATCCCACTACTTATACCCATATTGTAAGGGGAAGGCCAAAACGTTTTGGGACTGCCACAGTCATGAGGAGTTAGTGAGAAGGTGGGATGAAATCCAGAAGGGAATAGTGACCCCAAGGGGATCATCTATACTATATGATGTTATTGCCCCTGAAGAACCATTATCTTGGGTCCTGCCAGGCAAAGCAGGGAATAAGAAGCTAGTGAGGATAAGCAGGGCTGAGAAGGCCATAGTAGCGAGATATAAGCAATCGCATGGATTGGAATATCCTTATGTTCCCGAACCTCTAATGCAGGAGATAGAGGACAATACGAGTACCTGGCTAATGGAAGCAGTGGAGGACTATCTCAAGTCTAAGTCTAGCTACTCTGAACACAGAACAGAGTCTAAGATATGTTATTTGATGAGGATTTGGAGTGTTGGGCGCAACATTTACATGAATAAAATGGAGTATAGACCAGAAAATGAGCCGCCTAGATCATACAGTATTACAGTAATTGATCACAACGGGCGAGAGGTAAAGAAGCCTGACCCCAGACATTACTATTGATGTTTGGATTCTCCTAGGGAGTAATCTGTAGTAATATGGAAGTTCTGGATTCAGTAATGCAGTTATGGTGATTATGCATTATGTTGAATTATGTATGGTGTGTGCCAATTTATTTTTGTATTGATATATTGTTGTTGATATGTATGTTTTGCAGTTGCCTGTGTGAAAAGTGTGGATAAATAAGACACATTATCTGAGGATTATTGCAGAATGACAAATAAGTTTATTGCAGTGTACGTGTGCACACATAGAAGGGAGGTTCAAAATAAACACTCCCCCAATGACATGATGGCATACAGGCCTTATTTATACCCAAAATACTAAGCCCACGCCCCCTATACGAGGTTGCGTGTGCGTCACTACGTAAGCATATAAGATAAACAAAATATGAATATGAACACATTGAGTTAATAGCATTACTATGAGATTCATATTAGAAATGAAATGACTCAGCAATAACACCTTATACAGGCCGGTGACCTATTCTCTACATACGGGACTTCATGGGAACCTCCCTCGGAATGCGACACGTTCGTGTTATCTGTCTTTTATTTTCATAACATTGGCGCTTTTCTCCCCTCTTCAAGGTTTTTGTAGTTAGCTGGACAGCTTATTATCACTTAAAAATTGGAAGCAAAACAAAATCTCTTTCAAACGTCCATTCTCATTCCCTTTCATTCAGACAAACCCAAAATGGATGACAATATGAGGCACCTAAAATGGATGCTGACTTAAAATGGCTGCTTAGATCCCAGTGCTGTTTGTCAGACCTCCCCCCCTCTCCTTGCATCATATTTTCACTTTGTCACCTGTTTGAAGGAAGGCTCCACAAATTTAGGACCAAGTGGGGACCATTGGATGCACCAGAGGGAGATTGTAGCCCTGTGTAATTTTGGGGTTACATGCCTCTCTCCTCCTGTGCAGTAATCCCTGTTAAGAGGGCAGGTTTGCCAGGAGTAATCATGAGGTTTGCCCTCATCCCCTGTGATGTGTATTGTGTAGTGAAGGAAGTGACATCATGCTCTGTGTCCACTTACAGTGACACAGGGGTGGTGCCTACTGGAGCTATATAGTACGCATCACTTCCTGAATTTAGTGTGTTGCAGAGTGTTGAAGTTGCAGTGTGTGTGACTGTCTGACCCAACACAGGGCCAGGGCTCTGGCAAGGATTGTGCCCCTCCCTTAGGGGAGAGGTAGGCAGACTATTCCCCTTACTCTATTAGAGAGTAAGGGAAGAGCAAGGACAGCTTCTAGGGCCCTGACTAGGAGTGGTGTCCAGGGACTTCCTTGAGGTGGGCAACCTTTATCATGTGCGGCTAGAGACCGGCCGCAAAGATGGGCAGTCTGCCAGTCAAGATGCCAATAAAGAATGTCCTGTTTGAAAGAACCTTTTTGCCTGAGAGTGGAGTCATTCAGGGAGAAGCTGCACCCATGGGTTCTCTTCCAGAGACTCCTCCCTGCTGTCGAAGGGATCTGTAAGAGATGAGGCGCTGTACCAGAAGAGAGTAGCTCTCAGCATTACCTCACGAGCCAGTCCTGATCTATTCCCCTATACAATTAAGCGGGAGACTCAGGAGTCCTGTAAGCCAGCAGGTGCACTACACTACATTACATGTGACATGGGGCAGTTTCCTCACATAAGGGGCCACTATGAGATTGGGGGGGAAACACCGTTACATAAAGAAAACACAGCGCCAACTTCTAAATACAAACAGTGACTAAATATCTCGCTGCTGGATTGTGGGGGGGGGATTCAAATCCTCCCAAAAAGTAATATGTAAAGGAAAAAGGAATACCAGCGCGTGGGTTAAATATGGGCCCTAATGTGCAAAAAATAAAAAATAAATAAATAAGCTATGTGTTTAAACCTCTAAAACACACAATTATCCTATACTGTATACGGTGCAAAAAATATCCAATCTCTGTGAAAAGTGCACTTACATAAACAAATGTCCAAGTGAAAATGTCCCACAAAGTAAGTCCACTTTGGAGAAAGTACCCACAAGTTAACTTGATCCAGATGATAGGTGTGTCTCTTCACACTTGTTCCACTTTAAGAAAAGAAAAGAGAGAGGGACATGGCATAACAACAGGACAACAGGTGCTTGCAAGCTATGCACCAATGCACTGCTGTATAGCACGATTGTGAGTGTTCCTACTTTTATCTTTTCCTGTAATAAACGTTATTATGTCAAACTGATACTATGGAACTTTGAACGCCAAAATAAACAATACAACTTATACTCTCAAAAGGCTTCAATTCTATCACAAACATCAATAACAACATACAATGTCATTGACAACGCACAAAGACGTTTCACGTACAATGCGCGTGCATAGCACAGCACAGCACAGCACAGCACAGCACACACTCCCCCCTTCTTTTGTGTTTGCATTAACTATAATTTTAGTATTATATTGCCAATTTATAATTGAACAAATGTTGAACTTGATGGACATATCTCCTTTTCCAATTAATCCACCACGTTGCCACAGATAACTTACCTTCCCCACAGCCATGGCAAAAAAAAAGCAAAATGCTGCAGCTTTGGGCAGGTACAAGCCGGAGGATTCATTCTCCCCTAATAGACCTCCACCGAGTCTAAGGCCTGGGACATAGTAGAGTAGGCTGTGCTGAGCCGTGCTGAGCCTCGCAGAGCAGATGCACTTACCCCCTGCATCTGTCATCAGCGCGGCTTTAGCAGCCGCTTCCGCATGCGTGCGGAGGCTCAGGTATTTTGAAGAGACAGGCAAATTTAAAATTTGCTGCTCAGGGGAGCTAGCCCCACCTCCCACCACGCCTCCATTCGCCTCCGCCCCGCCTCCGCCCCCAAAGCGCGCTCTCTGCCTCGCCTGCCAGGACACAAAAAAGCTCCAGTTTGTACAGGTGAGGCAGAGCAGGAGCGCGAATCAGGGCGGCCCGAGGCACCATGCCCGAGGCCTAAGCCCCGCTGATAGGGGCAGCCGTAGTCACATACATGTAGCGTGTAAAGTCTGTCTGGCTACATCTGTATGTCAAATAATTCCTAGATGAGCTTCAGTCTGTGGCGCCACCTAGTGTAATTTCATTTCACTGTAGCCACTTTCTCCTTGATTTTCTTCAGGCCATACAGAGCAATGGGAGCAGATGCAACCAGGCAGTTTGTGCATGCAAAAATACCCCCCTCATCACAAAATGAATTTATTTAGCCCTGTGCGTGCTTCTTATAGCTAAATACAAATTGCCTGCTCATCAAGCAGGGAGGCTATCAAGATGCAGTTAATCCATGTCCTGCATATATTAAGGCAGACAAAGTCTTCATACGATAGGCATCCTAACGCCATTAATAGTAACGTTAGATAATATACCTTGTATAACAAAGGGTTTAGAAAGGCATATTTTTGATGAATCAAAATGCATTTATTCATTTTGACAGTGGCATACTATATTGGCACATGCTAGTATGGTATGAATACTGCAGGCATAAGCTTACAGTGGGCCATGTTAAAATGGATAAGAAGCAAAGAGTAACACACACGGTGTGCTCATTTGCATGTCATTACCCAGAATCCCTGGCTGCAGTGGAAGCGCTGTATGCTAAGAGATAATGGTGAAAGGAAGGGTTGCAGACGTGTCTGAGATGTGGATATGGCCACAAGTGATATTTTTATTTGCTGTACACTGTACGGTGGTAAGTTTGTGTAACTTTTTTTTTTACTCACCATAACTTATTTTGTGTAAGGTATCCATAGAAACTGCAATATTCATGTCTCTTTTTGTCGCCACTAAGGGGCGATATAACATCTCATCATGATCTTGATGAGGGATTCTCTGACATTCCTTTATCGCAGTGAAATATACTTCTAAAAACTATCTGGAGAATTATCCCTCTTGAATTCCTGTTTTATATATACTGTACATTTATATATGTGTAGCACCTCTGTGGGATTCCTAATTAGTTTTAAGGAGTTACAAGGGATTTAGAGAGTTAACTCCCTGTAATATCCTATTTTGTTATATTGTAACCAGGCAGGAAGGGGCATGTTTACTCCCTGTATTCTAGAACATGCTGGAATTGTCACATGGTTCAAAGTGACTCAGAATAGACTAAGCTCTGACCCTTTGCTGCCCAGAGACAGAGAGTTTGCGTTGGGTTATAAATAAGAGGGACATAGAGCTCCACGTGGAGATCCCAGGAGGAACCAGATAAGGGGGTCTTGCCTGTACATAGTTAAGTGTTGATGTAACTGGGGTAGAAGCCTTTTGCTGTATTTCAGAACAGGGAAATGTCCACTAAAGAAATAGGGTCCCACTATATGGCCCTGAGGTGTGTTCCATCCACAATAGGAGAATATGAGTACTTCATACTTGGGTCCCAGTTAAGGCCTAGGATTATCACCAGGGGATTACAGGAGGGAAAGAATCTCTCCAGTTCTGTTCCAAGTGATAGGGTGCATGCTTAGGTGTGGTGGCACACTGCCCATGGATCTCAGTGGTGAGGAGCCACCACCCTCTGTTATCTCTTGCTTGTACTGTGGATAATGAAGTAAGAATTGTTCCTCTTTGTAAATGTTGCATGAGCATTCCAAATAAGATGTATTGGACTGTTCCTGTTAATGATAAAATTAGGAAAAGTTCCTGGCGCCCTCCATTTTTTTGCACACAGATGCCAGCACCCTGAGAGACGAGGTAATAAGAGCCAATGAGCCTCCCCAGCAATTTAACACAACAACAGACAGGTATTGGGACACTTGGGTGTGGACCATCTCTTGTTGGCTGGGGGAAGAGGTGTTACATATGGAAATACATGTATTAAAAGTACTGAACCTCAAAGTCAGTCTTCTGTGCATAGTGGCAAAAAAACGTTTGGGAACCACTTAGGATTTTCACATATTTCAAACCTAAAATGTTATTAGATCTTAATCTAAGTCTTAATAATAGATGCAGAAAACTTGATCAAACAAATCACAGAAAAACATGATACTTTTTCAACATTTATTTATCCACAAATGATTAAATATTCAATATCCAGTGTGAAAAAGTAGTTGAACCTTTAGATTCAGTACCATTGAGCAGCAATAACTTCAACTAAGGGTTTCCTGTAACTGCTGTTCAGTCTCTCACATCGGTTTTGAGGAATTTTGGCCCATTCTTCCTTACAGAACTGCGTCAACTCAGTGAGATGTGCGGGCTTCCTTGCATGAATAGCTCGCGTCAGGTCCTGCAACAACATTTTGATGGGGTTTAGGTCCGGACTTTGATTAGGCCATTCTAATACTCGGAATTCATTCTTCTGCAGTCATTATTCTGTATATCTGCTTGCATGTTTTGGATCATTGGGGCCTATTCTAGTAGCTTCGATAACTATTGAGCATTTTGAGCAGTTCCTGTACGATTTGGCAAGGTTGCTATTCAGAATACTCTGATGACTTGCCAAACTCGCCTGGGAAGTGCATCTCCCCGAGTGGTAGCGCTCCTGCCCAAACACACAGAGACTCGCGTTTTAGAGAAAATCACCCAATTCTAGTAGCGCTGATGAGATCGTCGAGGCTCTCACCCAGTGAGCTACTCGCCAATTTCATCTCGCCACCCCAAGGGTGGCGAAATGGGATTTGCGGTAGGGCTTATTTTGTATTTTTCCTGTATCGGATTGAAGTCGGGAGTCTCCGGAGCTGATACACATTAATACCAGCTCCGGAGACCCCCGTCTTCCTTCCAATGCAATAAAAATAAATTTACAGGCAGTTTCATTACCTTAGCGGCTAACCGCTAAGGCAATGAAGGGGTTAAATACCTGTGCCCCATTTATGTGGGTAGCGGGGATAGGTGAAGGTGGTATTTGGCCCATGGTGGGTGTTTAGGTTTTGTGGAAGGGTTGCGGGAGGAGTTAACCCCTTAATTACCTTAGCGGTTACTACCTCGACAGTAATGTAGGGGTTAACCCCTCCCACAACCCTCCCACTAGGCATAAACACCCACCGCAGGCCAAATACCACCTTCACCCACCCCCACTACCCACAATAAACATTAAGACACAATTCTAGTGTAGTCCTGGTAAGATTTGGGGCTATATATCTATCAATGGGAGAAAAGATAACCCGAATAGCAATGAATGGGCACCCTATTCTTGATTGGCTGGATTCCCTCCCTTTAAGATGACATCAGATCCTTTAAAAAAAAAATCCTGTCACATCCTACACCATCCAATCGGATTGGGGTGTAAATACTGTTTTATTTTTAATGAACCGATGAGCAAATGAGCTACTATCCAGATGTGGATAATAGTCATTTTGCAGAAAGGGAAAGGGTTAAAGAGTAACCCAAAAGAGATCCTATTTGCACTCCCCGACACAAATAAATGGCTGGGAATAATTCAATCCTTGGGACAATCCCATGCACCATTTAATGAATAATTACTTAAAAAACACTTTAATCAATAATTATGCAAAGACCAAAATACACAATGTTTAAAAGAAACAGGGAGTAGGTACAAGAAGGTGAGTGAGTATTTGAGTAATGTATCACTCTCTATTGAGGTATATACAACGACATATGTATAGATAGTTAATAACACGTCACAAAAGTTTTGTAAACATGTACCTCACCAGCCACTATGTATCTTGTGCTAGGTGAGGTATACAGATGTCTCAGCCATATACAAGGCTTTTAACACGCACAATGTATGCTTGTAGGGCTATTATCACGTAATGTTCCCCCTAAAGGGTATCCCAAAACTTGTAAGCGCCTAAACATGCATATGCCACAGTCAGTAAGTACAAGACAGCATAATGTCAGCAACACAGATATAGCAGTCAAACACTCCTCCCATTCTGGTTGTTTGCTGCAGCCCTATTAGGGAAGTATGTGATCAATCTATGCTTGTGAGTCAAGTACTACATAACACTTCCCCCAGAGGGTATCCCGACACTTATCAGTTCCTATGGATGCATATGCCACATACAATAGGTACAGACGGTATAGTGTCAGCAGGACAGATGTAGCAATATAGTGCTAATCCAGCTCTGGTAAGATGCTACAGCCCTGCTGGGGAAGTATACGACCTGGCGTCCTTGGCGTGTACAGTGCAGCTCACTCGCTATTCCATGTCCTGCACTCCCTGATGATGTCACAGAAGAAGCGTCATAAAATCACCGACGATCGTTTCACGCCCCCTGGCGCTTTGTCAAGGTAAAGGAGATACGAAAGAGAAACCACTTCCCTGGTGTTTTATGCAGAGTGGGCCAATCAACACCAGTGGGGGTGGATGACGCAGATATAGCCTGGCTACGGTATGTGCCGTATTAACACTTTGTGTGCCAGTTGTAATCTGCATGTAGAGTAAGTGTATCACGCGTCCCTATTGCTATTTGCAATCAAATGGACTTTGATGAGTGTCTTAATAGCCTCATATGGTGACGGAAGTAGTATGCCATGGATCCGAAAGAGACCTAGCAATGTGTAAAAAAAGGTGATCCCCTCATCAATAGTGGGTGGAATATGTTTTTGTTCACCTTCCAGGTAAGTAGAATACCCTCTCACCATCAAAATGGGGCAAAATGACAAGTAGATATGTGGGGAGATGGGTATGTAGACGTGTAGAAGTGTATGAACCTTACATGGCAGCCTCTATAAGTCAAAATGGTCATATGGAGTTTAGAACCCCAACTGTATACCCGGATCCCCTTATAATACTGCTTATAGTGGATATTCCTAGATCAAAAGATTTAATACTCTCTCTAGGTAAAGCAGGGGGTGGTGGAGGGAACAGTAGTATCATAGCAATGGCACAATGATGGTCAGATGGGGGTATCACAGGAAAGGGGAATATGTGTATCCCTCGTTGAGTCCTTTGGGATGAAGCGTCTGGAGGGTAAAGATCCATTTGCATTCGCGCTGCATCAGATGCTTATCCCAGTCCCCTTTACGTGGGCCCCACGGTAAGTGTTCGATCCCACAGAATGTGAGATATTGTGGATCACCATTATGTTGATCATGGATGTGGCGTGCGACTCGGGTATCCAAGTTGTTCCTTATGGATCCTAAGTGTTCGAGGACCCTCACCTTAAATACTCGGTGTGTTTTACCCACATATCGCATGCCACATCTGCAGGTGATAAAGTAAATCACCCCTACTGTAAGACAATTAATGAAACTCTTAATGGTATGTATTGTAGTCTCCAATTGATCTGAGATATTCTTAGTGACCTTCATAAAGGGACACGCTCAGCAGCGGCGACATGGATACGACCCCATCGGTCGGCTATCACCTAACCATATTCTTTGTGTTTGCATTGTGAAATGGCTATGGACTAACTAGTCTTTCAAATTTTTCGCCCTTCTACAGGTCATGGTGGGTCTCTCCTTTAACACCTGTCTTAGGTCGGGGTCATTCATCAAAATATGCCAGTGTTTATTAAAGATATCACGTAATCCGTTCCAATGGTTACTGAAATTCCCAATAAATCTTATGGTTTTGTTTTCTTGTGACACTGCTTGTTGTCTATCGCCCAAGAGCTGTGTGCGTGATGTGTCTCTTGCCCTTGAGTAGGCCTTTTGAATTGAATTTTTGGAGAAGCCACGCTCAACAAATCTCAGGTTCATATTCACCGCATGGTTGAGCAGTTCCTGCGCAACCTTAGGTATTGGCTGGTGGGTATGTTTCTAATTATGTGCTGAGGGTGATGGCTATCTGCGCGTAAGAGACTGTTTGTAGCTGTGGTCTTTCTAAATATTGTTGTGGTCAGTCTCCCGGCATCGTAGGATGAATACACAGGGTATGTTGAATGGTGGGGCCACTACATTGATGACATCATCATGCTATGGAGCGGCCCCAAACAACTTCTAAACCAATTTGTGAACACACTGAATACTAATGATCACAACCTGAAACTCACGATGGAAGTGAATGAGACGACTTTGAATTTTTTGGATTTAACCGTCTCTAAACAAGCACTGGCATATTTTGATGAATGACCCCGACCTAAGACAGGTGTTAAAGGAGAGACCCACCATGACCTGTAGAAGGGCGAAAAATTTGAAAGACAGGTTAGTCCATAGCCATTTCACAATGCAAACACAAAGAACATGGTTAGGTGATAGGCGACCGATGGGGTCATATCCATGTGGCCGCTGCCGAGCGTGTCCCTTTATGAAGGTCACTAAGAATATCTCAGATCAATTGGAGACTACAATACATACCATTAAGAGTTTCATTAATTGTCTTACAGTAGGGGTGATTTACCTTATCACCTGCAGATGTGGCATGCGATATGTGGGTAAAACACACCGAGTATTTGTAAGGAATCTGGGAACACGCCCCCTGCGGCGTGCTCCCTCCTTACCTGCCGCATCTCAGTTCCCGCTCTCCTTATACAGCATGCACGCATCCGCGGTTCCCTACTCGTACCACGGAGCCCGGCCACCCCGGTCGCATCACGCATTCTCTCACGCGTGGCGCGTACACGTGATGGCGTGCGCCGCCCTCCAGCTGCGAGTCAACTTCACGCTCCCTTGTGGCATATTCTCTACCCATGCCTAGTTTCTCTGATGTCTCTCTGTATGGCATGCGCCGTCCTCTAGCTGCAAGTCAAGATTCCCTGTTGATTCTCTGTGTGGCGGGCGCTGCCCTCTTGCCTAGTTTCTCTGATGTCTCTCTGTATGGCGTGCGCCGCCCTCTAGCTGCGAGTCAAGATTCCCTGTTGATTCTCTGTGTGGCGGGCGCTGCCCTCTAGCTGCGAGCCTACCTTCATATGTATCGCTGCCCCTAAGTCTCTTGGATCGCTCGGTGTTCGATCCTTAAGAGGGGGTACTGTAACGATGCGCGGAACACGCCCCCTGCGGCGTGTCCCTTCCTTACCTGTTTACTTCTGATCGCCGCCCTCTAGCTGCGAGTCAAGATCCTGTGTCTTTAAGGATTCTGAAGCAAGCAACGCCATCTTGCTTTCTGGCAAACCCTGCCCTCTTCCTCCTGACAGGAAGTAAGCCTCTCTTTGACTTTCTCTCTGCTATTAGTCTTTTGCTGCCTGCCCTGGTGTCTGCTGGTACTCATCGCATACTGTTCCTGTCTGGGCCTCCTTGGGACCTTTACTTATCTCCTGCGGAGTCCGGAAGGCTGGGACAGTCACTCTTATACTACTGAGGTAAGTTTACCGTCGGGTAGTGTAGGTACCTGCTTAGTAGGGTTCACCTTGACGTGGTAGCAGGCTTATAATTCCTTGGCCAATGGATTAGACTAAGAACCCTTATGTTATGTTTAGTTTCACTGCACCTTGCTGTTTTTGTCACTATGCCTTTAAGAAGTCTGGACGTTCTCCAAGAAGCAATCCTTCTCTGGATGTTACCTTGTGCTCTGGACTCCATGCCCATGTTCCTGGTTTCCGTTTCCAGACTCCCGTGCTGAAGCTTTGGCTTCCCAACAACCCCCGCGTTGGTGCCTGAGAATGCGCGCACTGCCGCTCTGCTGTCAGAGCATGCGCGCACATGCAGCTGGATCACTCGTGTCTCTGAATAGGCACTGCACCTCCGGACGCGTCGCACATTCTCATGCGTGCGGCGCGGTCACGTGACTATGTGCGCCGATCCCAAGCTGCGTGGCAACTTACTCCCTTCGTATCCCCTGCGGCCTCCCCACCTCGCTAACGGGTCCTTCCCCTTTTTCCCTGCGCTTGTGAGGAGAGCACAAGCGTGACAGTATTTAAGGTGAGGGTCCTCGAACACTTAGGATCCATAAGGAACAACTTGGATACCCCAGTCGCACGCCACATCCATGATCAACATAATGGTGATCCACAATATCTCACATTCTGTGGGATCGAACACTTACCGTGGGGCCCACGTAAAGGGGACTGGGATAAGCATCTGATGCAGCGCGAATGCAAATGGATCTTTACGCTCCAGGCGCTTCATCCCAAAGGACTCAACGAGGGATACACATATTCATCTTTCCTGTGATACTCCCATCTGACCATCATTGTGCCATTGCTATGATTCTACTGTTCCCTCCACCACCCCCTGCTTTACCTAGAGAGAGTATTAGATCTTTTGATCTAGGAATATCCACTATAAGCAGTATTATAAGGGGATCCGGGTATACAGTTGGGGTTCTAAACTCCATATGACCGTTTTGACTTATAGAGGCGGCCATGTAAGGTTCATACACTTCTACACGTCTACATACCCATCTCCCCACATATCTACTTGTCATTTTGCCCCATTTTGATGGTGAGAGGGTATTCTACTTGCCTGGAAGGTGAACAAAAACATATTCCATCCACTATTGATAAGAGGGGATCACCTTTGTTTACACCTTGCTAGGTCTCTTTCGGATCCATGGCATACTACTTCCGTCACCATATGAGGCTATTAAGACACTCATCAAAGTCCATTTGATTGCAAATAGCAATAGGGACGCGTGATACACTTACTCTACATGCAGATTACAACTGGCACACAAAGTGTTAATATGGCACATACCGTAGCCAGGCTATATCTGCGTCATCCACCCCCACTGGTGTTGATTGGCTCACTTGCAAGACACTCCTCTGGCCACTCTGCATAAAACACCAGGGAAGTCGTTTCTCTTTCGTTTCTCCTTTACCTTGACAAAGCGCCAGGGGGCGCGAAACGATCGTCGGTGATTTTATGACGATTCTTCTGTGACGTCATCAGGGAGTGCAGGACATGGAATAGCGAGTGAACTGCACTGTACACGCCAAGGACGCCAGGTCGTATACTTCCCCAGCAGGGCTGTAGCATCTTACCAGAGCTGGATTAGCACTATATTGCTACATCTGTCCTGCTGACACTACCGTCTGTACCTATTGTATGTGGCATATGCATCCATAGGAACTGATAAGTGTCGGGATACCCTCTGGGGGAAGTGTTATGTAGTACTTGACTCACAAGCATAGATTGATCACATACTTCCCTAATAGGGCTGCAGCAAATAACCAGAATGGGAGGAGTGTTTGACTGCTATATCTGTGTTGCTGACATTATGCTGTCTTGTACTTACTGACTGTGGCATATGCATGTTTAGGCGCTTACAAGTTTTGGGATACCCTTTTAGGGGGAACATTACGTGATAATAGCCCTACAAGCATACATTGTGCGTGTTAAAAGCCTTGTATATGGCTGAGACATCTGTATACCTCACCTAGCACAAGATACATAGTGGCTGGTGAGGTACATGTTTACAAAACTTTTGTGACGTGTTATTAACTATCTATACTTATGTCGTTGTATATACCTCAATAGAGAGTGATACATTACTCAAATACTCACTCACCTTCTTGTACCTACTCCCTGTTTCTTTTAAACATTGTGTATTTTGGTCTTTGCATAATTATTGATTAAAGTGTTTTTTAAGTAATTATTCATTAAATGGTGCATGGGATTGTCCCAAGGATTGAATTATTCCTAGCCATTTATTAGTGTCGTGGAGTGCAAATAGGATCTCTTTTGGGTTACTCTTTAACCCTTTCCCTTTCTGCTATATGTTCCTAGTTCCCGTATGCACCCCTGACCTATACATGTCTACACATTTGGAGAGCGGCAATATTTCTTGTTTTGTTAATAGTCATTTTGCCCATTATTGAATTGTGTGTTGGGGGGGTGGTTGGGGGTAGAGGACGTGGGTAACAGGATTGTTGTATTTGAATGTTTCTTGGGGTAGAGGGATTGGGTGAAGGGGGTAGTTGCCCCAAGAGTGGGTGGTTAGGCCTCTCAGGTGGGTAATGGGAGTGGTTAACCCTTTCATTAACATAGAGGTTACATCCACTATGGTAGCAAAGGGCTTAACTCATCCCGCAACGTTCCTGGCAGGCATAACCACTCCCCCTGGGGCAACTAACCCCTTCACCCAGCCCCTGTACCCCAATAAACCAGGTACTCAGGTTTAACCCCTTCATTAGCAAGCTGTTTTTATTTACATTTTAATAACCGTGTACTGTAGCAGGGGGTCTCCGGAGCAGAACCACATTAATTTCAGCCCCGGGGACCCCCTGCTTCCCGAGTTACTGGCCCTGGTATGGGGTGCCGGTATCCCCCTGCAATGTTTAATTCTCCTGCGTCACGTGACCGGGACATTTAAACGCATAGGAGATATCGGCACCCCATACCGGGGCATGTGTCTCGGGAAGGAGGGGGTAACCAGGGGGTGAAATGAATGTGGCTCTGCTCCGGATACCCCCTGCTACAGTGCACTGTTATTAAAATGTAAATAAAATCACTACGATCGCCTGTGAGAGCTGTGCAGGGAGAGGCGGCTCTCTCTGTGCAGCTCTCTCTATGCAGCTCTCAGACTGCGGCCAGATCACAAGGGGGGGGGGGACGACTTTGAAAGAGGCTGAGATACAATCGCTGCGGTTCCATACAGCAGGGGTGCGCAAACTATTCACGCTGCACCCCTCCGGCCTACTCCCCCCGGTGCTCGCGCCCCCTACCTTTCTTTCTGGCATGCAGAGGTCATGTGTCGTCGCACCATGACCCACCATGGCGACGTGTCGCCGAAGACCCGGCTGGCAGCAGGTAAGTAAGTTACAGAGGCATCACGCCTCCCCCAGCATTTAATTTAAATGCCGTGGGGAAGATTGCGGGGCCTCTGTAACCACTCCCCCCCCAGCAAAATCTCCCGGACCCCAGTTTGCGCACTGCTGCCATACGGTATTGGCATTTTCCTACCTCACAGTTGGAGACTTGTGGAAATGGTTTCAGATGCTTTCTGAATATGGTGATAACACAATTGACAAACCGTTCGATGGGGTCATGCCAAACCGTTCGAGATGGCAGCAATTTTATCGAAACTACTAGAATAGGCCCTATTGTCTTGCTGCATGATCCACTTTCGTTTCAGGTTCAGCTCATGGACGGATGGCCTGACATTCTCCTCTAGAATCTTCTGATACAATGCAGAATTCATGGTTGTGTCAATGATGGCAAGTCGTCCAGGTCCTGAGGCAGCAAAGCAGCCCCAAACCGTCACCATGCTTGACGGTTGGGATGAGGTTCTTCCTGCTCTCTCTCTCTCTTCCTATGTAAAGGGGTTTAAGGCTGCACACCACAATATATAAATAAATACATACAGTTTACCGGTGCTGCTGGTTCAAGGAAGTACCTGCCAGGAAAATTCCAAAGTTCACTGAGGAAAAAAGAGAGATCCAGCGTTCCACGGATTTCAAGATAATGAATTTATTGTGCCACACGACGTTTCGACCAACAGGTCTTTTTCAAGTGACAAGGCATTGCCTTGTCACTTGAAAAAGACCTGTTGGTCGAAACGTCGTGTGGCACAATAAATTCATTATCTTGAAATCCGTGGAGCGCTGGATCTCTCTTTTTTCCTCTCTCTCTTCCTGCCTGCTCTCTCCCTGGGTCGCACCCCCTACTCCACCTCCCCCACTTACCTCAAATGTAGCATCAAAAGACGTGCAGGGTCATGTGATGTCACATCACTCGCGGCGTCATTTGACGACAGGTCTCCATGCAATGGGTGTCAAATGATGCCACTGGCTCATTTCACGCCGCGTTGCCAAAGAGACGCGTGGACTGGAGCCGGGACTGAAGCCGGGTAAGTGAGCAGCACCCCCCCAAAAAGTCTTGCGCCCCCCCCGTGCGTCCCCCTTCGTGCTAAGGTTGACTGCTGATTTTCTTGGATGTATCCAACTGTTGTATTATAATCTACCCACCTTCCTCAACCCTTCTCTTTTTTCTGTACCCCCAACAAAAAATAGAGAAGAAAGAAATTAAGATAAAAAAAAACACCCTAAGAAAACAATTTATGTACCATAGAAGTTAAGATGTTTCTACATATAAACACCTAACTGGTTTTTAAGCAGTATAGATGCCTTTGTAAACCTTTGTCGTTATACATTTTTTCCTCTAGGCAGCATGATCAGATTCCTAAAGACACTCGTGGAATGTTTGCACCGAAAATATTGTACAGACTTGTAAGCTGAAAATTATGCTCATATAAGGAAATATAATGTGCATTAATCACTTTATTTTTTAATTCCAGTGCTACCATTATGGACTTGATGTTGTTTTGTATGGTAAAATGAAGTACAGAACAGGGCAAACATTATAACAAACTAAGATATCACTCAAGATTGGGAGTTTTCAAATAGTGGTCCCTGAAGTATTTAGCAATGGTTTCAAAATGCTTCAATATTCACTGCAGCTGTATCCTGCAGTCCACAGAATGTTTGTCCGCATGCACTGTACAGGGGCGAGAAAAAGTTTGTGAACCCCAGTGATAAGTACGTAAATTCCATAGTTTTTCCATTATGACATTCTTGAATCTAAAAAACAGTCTTTTCTTAAATATTGAATAGAGTTTATATTAACCAATTCCATGTCTTTTAAAACAAAATGATGTATGAATTAGACAAACAATTGAGTCGGGGTATGTGAGCAAGTAAGTTAAACCCTGGTTTTATCAGCTACATTAAAGGGGATAATTACAATCGGGAGTTTAAATAATTAGGTAGATCTTCAGGTGTGAGTTTTGGAGGCCACATCCTATATAAAGATCAGAAACGCGAGTTTGGTCTTCACCATAGAGGTGTGTGGAGACACGTCATGCCACAATCAAAAGAAATCTCTGAGGATCTCAGAAAAGCAGTTATTGATGCTCATCAGTCTAGAAAGTGTTACAAAACCATGTCTAAGGATTAGGGGCTCCACCAATCAGACAAATGGAGAACGTTCAAGACCACAGTCACTCTACCCAGGAGCGGTTGTCCTACCAAAATATCTCCAAGAACAAACCAGAAAATCATCCAGGAAGTCACAAAGAACCCCAGAGTAATATCCAAGGATCTGCAGGATACCCTCGCCTTGGCTAATTTGTGTGTTTATGACTCAACTATCAGAAAATGACTGAACAAGAATGATGTTCATGGAAGGATAGCCAGGTGGAAACCACTGCTCTCTAAAAAAGAACATTGCTGCCTGCCTGAAGTTTGCCAAGGAGCACATACAGTGGCTAATAATATACACATGATACATAAAGCATGGCCCCCTGCAGACGCAATTACCAGAATTCCCTCCTACTGTCTCTGTACGTTCTTTCTACCTACCAATTAGATTGTAAGCTCTTCGGAGCAGGGCTCTTCGTAGTAGGGACTCCCCTTCCGAAATGTTACTTTTATGTCTGAAGCACTTATTCCCATGATCTGTTATTTGTATTATTTGTTATTTATATGATTGTCATGTGTATTACTACTGCGAAGCGCTATGTTCATTAATGGCGCTATATAAATAAATCAATGTAAGGGGTATAGTCTTGCACATCATAAGTAATATAAACAATATAGGCAAAGATACTTGCGTTTATGATACTGTAGTACCGGTGCAACCTGTTCAGGTGAAAATCTGTCTGGGTGAGATCCTTAGTATACAGCAGTGAAATAAGAGATTCAAAGCACTACGAATATTTTGAAAAGAAATGTTTTCTTTCAGTGGCAAACTGCACAGAGTTCTTTCTCAAGTGACTGGCAAAGAAAAGATCAGAAAGTACGATATAAATAGTCCCAAGTAAAGTGAATAATTCAAAACACCCCCTCCGTTACCCCATGTGAGTTCAATAATGTCCTGATTGCTCTTCCGCATTGCTGAGACTGTCTGAATGGTGATTGGCTGGGTGACATCAGAACGCTGGGCGTTTTTCCTCTGCGACTGCTGATTGGTGCTTGTCATCTCTGGCTTGTTTGGCTTGTGTCTGGGCTGTGTACTTCCGCGTGTCACTCTTCTCGTGAGAGTACTACTATGGTGACGTCACGTCCGACGTGAAGTGTTACTGCCGTGGCTTGAGTCTCTAGTTCTCTCCGTTTTCGCACATGCGCTGTGCTAGCACTGGGATGCTTACATCTCTGGGTGCAGGAGGGAGGGGTATTACTCCTGTCACGATAGTTGATGAGCTCCATGCAAAGAAGAGATGTATGCAATCAATAAAGGGCTCACATTGTGCTGTAAACACATCTCTATAGTGTCTATTATTAAACCTACTAATAAGTTTAAAAGATAATAACTAAGTAAAAAATGCTAAGTAAGTTAAAAAAAAAATGGAAGCAAGATCTAATACTAGCTATGGTACCAACCTTTACTGGACAATTAGTAGAACTATATCTTGAACAGCCTATTTTCGACCGGTTTTAAGTGATTGGCCGGCAAAACTAAAAACCGGTGAAACTAAAATATAAAATAAACCTTGTCAAAGTGCACTGTAAAATAAATAAAGTGCACTAAATTATGGAGGTGAGTTTCAATAAATCCAAGTTAGGGGACACCGAGCAGAGCACTCCATCTAAGGCCTTGCCCCCGCTGCCTACTACAGCGTCCGCTGTGGCGGACGCTGCGCGCACGAGAGCCCTCCCCGCAATGGCGCCCGGCCCGCTGCGAGCGGGGGCCACAGCGCTCGCGCGAGAGCTACTCCTGCTCTCAATAGAATTGAGAGCAGGAACTCGCGTCGAGCGGCTAGGCACGCCCCCCGGCGGTTCAGCCAATGAGGGCGAACCTGCCGGGTGACGTCATGGCCGCGCCCCCGTCAGTCCTCCGCCACGCCCCCCCCCCGGTCTCTCTTCGTGCAGCTCCCTGCAGACCAGGTAATCGGCTGCACGCGCTGCCAATCTCGCGGGCGCGCGTTACAGCTGAGTTACCGGGGCCGTAGCCTAATGCCCACTGGGAGGCAAATTCTGACACCGTCCCAGTGGACTCGGCACGAGCGTACTCTGCCCGGATACGGGAGCAGCAGCTTGTAGGTGAACTGTGAATAAGACATAATAGGGTTAATGTGTGTTTATCTACTGTCTAGAAAACTGTTAAGGGATAGAAAGTAATTTAACGTGTTGAGATGTAATTTGCTGGCTCCATGCATTATCAACCACTGAAGGTGCAAGCATTACCTTGATCAAGTTGTATGATCTGGGGTGAAACATTGTATCTATCTTAATATTTACAGTATATTTACTTATTATCGTAGTCAATTCCTACAATCTACGCGTTGTTTGTGACTAGCTTCCTTTTAAGCATCAGCCAAACAAAGCACTTGAGAGCTGAATTGTTACCAACGTAGCCTCTAATGAACTGACCATAAAAATAACTCCGGGGGAAATATGCATTGATCTTTGTGTCTCTCCCGACATACTTTGTGTACTGTATCAAATTCTATTATAAAGTAAATGTTACCAGCCTTTTAAAGCGTTGGCAAGCTTTCTCATACTATTTAGAAGCACAGAAACATTGAATTTGACGGCAGATAGGAACCACTTGGCCCAGTAACCTGCCTATTTTCCGATCTGCTGTAAAACCTCAGACTCTATCATTTGATCCTTGTGTTTCTTTTGTATTTATGGTTGACTTTTGGCTACAACAAGTGGCGTAGGCCCATTGGTTTGGGATTGGAGACAAGAAGATCTTCATTGAAGCTACATGCAGCTTCTCAGCAATTGCTAAAGATTCAGAGATGCAACTCCTTCGCGGAGGAGATGTCACGAGTCTGCATTTGGCTCTGGTATCATACAGGTTGGTTACAGCAAAGATTGCAAGGAAATTCATCAGCAAAAGATTTCATAGAATATGTACAGAAACAAAAAAATATTTCTTGGCTGATCTTTAAATTGGATCTGAACTGGTTTGTTTTTTTCAGAAGGGACTGGACCTGTGCCAGAATCGTGTTCAGGCCAATATCTGCCAACACCCACTGCTGAGTCATGAACACGGTTCTGTGGGAAAAACACAAGTGAACAACAAATGCTTAAAACTTGTAAGTGAGTCAGAGAGCTTTATTAAATAGAGGCGCCTTCTTTCAACTGTTGAGCTAGTATTAATGGTATCTACTTTAATCATTCCAGGGACCGCTGGTTTCCCCTTGCAATTGGATGCAGGAGTGCATGGTTCTGTTAAACGAGAGGGTAAAAATCCTTGCAAACTAATATTTAGAAAGGCATATACTATTTTAACAGTAATTGGAAATAGATCCCCTTTTCAAAAGTCTTTTAAACATAAAAATAGTGCACCTGAATAATCTCTTTCATCAGGCACTTCTTACAGTAACCCAACCCCCACAGTGGGGTTTTGACTCTTAAATAGCCACCTTTTGATGAAAGGATTGAGTCCTGAAACGCAGGTAGATATACATGGAACATTTCCCCCCCACAAATATATTTTGTTTATACGCCTTGAATGCGATCTGTGCTGAGAAAGGCATTGGTGACCCTCTGCTCAAAGACAGTATAGTTTATAAATACCTGAATAATAGTTACATTTCAGTGCACAAACTCTGACAGTAACTTCAGTGAAATACAACCATGGCACCTATATAAAATAGGAAAGTAAACGCTTTAGGCTGCGGTCCCAGTCATGACTGTGACACACGCGCCCGGCGGGGGGGGGGGAGGGGAGAGGCGGCGCGTGCACAGCGCTAACCGCGATCTGCGGTCTCCAGGAAAGAGGGAAGCTTGTGACGGGAGTGGGCGTGGTCGGGGATTTGCGGGGTCGTGGCCATCACGTCACGCGGCTGGTTCGCCTTCATCGGGTGAACCGCCGGTGGGGGCGTGGCCACGCCTCCGTAGCAAGGTTTAAACTCCATTTCATTGAGTTGTAAAAAACCTTGCAGCACGGCTGCACCTTCAGCGTGAAGGTGACTACTGGGCCCAGCCCCATTGAGAGGCGGTGCTTACACGAACAGCGCAAGCCGCGCCATGCGCTGTGGCAGTTACTGGGACCGCAGCCTTAGTTTTACTCATACTTGAAATGCTGATATGTTTTAATGAGCAAAAGTGAAGAACATGAATTGACAGTGCGCAAAAAAAGGCAAATCACATAAAATGTACAGGAGGGGGAGGGATGGTGTGGGAAGGGATAAAGAAATCCCTAACATGGAATGAAGTGGGTGCGGTGAGACGCAGGGGGCAACGTTTCGGGGTCACTTACTTTAGTGATGTTACATTTCCCCCTTCCCTCACCATCCCTCCCCCTCCTGTTCATTTTATGTGATTTGTTGTTTTTTGCACACCGTCAATTCATGTTCTTCACTTTTGCTCATTAATACATATCAGCATTTCAAGTATCATTGATTCTTTTGTATTCATTCGGAGTGCGGGGAACACTGTGTTCTATATGTCCTTAGGAGAGATTTGGGGTCTCTTCATTGTTCACCAGCACCCACCACGTACTTATATCCCTAATATATTTAATACATTAGGTAGTGCGGCTTATACAACATATTTTCTCAAGGCATCTAAAGCTCACTCTTTCTTCCCAAATATGGCAAATTTATAAAAATGTTAAACACTCCTAAATATGGATCTTTGTGGCAGCATGAGAAAGTTTTAAACTCAACAACATAATTCAACTTGCTCAAGTCACATGCAGCCTATTGAGAACTGAATTTGTTGCAAAATATAGCTTATCCAATGGTTGAATTAACAACTGCACTGAAACTGCTCAACATACTCCATGAAACTATAAACTTTTTCAACTGGATGTTGATCCAGTTCAGTGATTTTCAACTGGAGTTCCGTGAGCTCCCCTCATGGGTTCCGCGGCCACCAAGGGGGAAGAGCTGGGACAACTCTCCCAGCTGCACCGGCGGTGCAGCGGCACCCCACATAGCAGTGACCCAGCGGCTCCTTAGTTTAGCAGCAGCTATCCGGTCACTGCTATCCTACCTCTCTTTGCTCCGATCGGCGCCGGAAGTCTCATCAACTTCCGTCTGACAGGAGGGAGAGGAAGGATCAGGTAAGAGCGCGCTGTCAGCGCCAGCAGCTCACTTAAAGTAAGAGAGAGAGAGTGGGAGAAGGAGCATAATGGGGAGAGAGGGGGGACAAGGTTTGGGGTTCCCCAGAATTTCACAATTGAATTCTGGGGTTCCCTAACTAAAAAAAGGTTGAAAAACACAGCTTTGGCACGTAGATTATTTTAACTTTTATTTTTGTTAATAAACAACAGAGTTGATAGTACTTTCATTCCATCTACCTTTTTTCCCTTTAATTTCTTTATTTAGTGCATCAAAAGAAGTAACACATTTTTCATGAGAACATATGATATTGTAGCACCCAAATAACAATAGTTTCCGTCATTGTATCTCATACAATCACATTCTGGAAAACCCATTGTTTTGAGTTTTATCTATGAATGACTTTAATGCACATGCTTTATCCTCGATATGCACTTATTTTCTGGGGTTTTATATATACTACTGTAGATTAAGAAAGGGATATGTCCTAGAAAAGAAAATATAAAAAAGAATAAAAACAAGCTAGACCAAACGAAACTAAGTAATTATTAACTAATAACTAACTATCATATATTAAACATAATTGTGCAAGTGGAGTAAGATGAAATAAAAAGTTTTCAACTTGGCCGACAGTGAGAGGTTTACCGTTTAAACAGTTTATCATCAAGGCTTTTTTTGCCATCAAGAATATCAGATCTATTAAACTCTTCTTAAATTGGGATATATATGGCCATATAGATATATCTCCAAATAGCATTAGTGTATAATAATAATAATAATAATAGCATGTTCTTGTTTAGCGCTGTTAGTTTTACGTAGCGATTTACAGAGACATTATGCAGGCGCAGGTCCCTGCCCCGTGGGGCTTACAATCTATGTTTTTGGTGCCTGAGGCACAGGGAGATAAAGTGACTTGCCCAAGGTCACAAGGAGCCCACTCCGGGAATTGAACCAGGTTCCACTACGTCAAACTCAGTGCCAGTCAGTGTCTTTACTCAGTGAGCCACTCCTTCTCACTATACACTGGTGTATAGTGACAAGGTAATGATGTACCCATACGCAGGGTCGCTGACAGGAGGGGGGAGCCTGGACAAGTGTCCCGGGCCCGGTGACTGCGGGGGGCAGCCGGCCGGCCCTGAAAAATGGACCTGGTCCAATTTTTGCGTCCAGCTGCCATGCCTCTGGTTCCCGCCATGCCCCATCTCTTCCCAGCTGCGGGCCTGCCTCGCCCCCTCACTCACTCTCCCGCACTGGGCCTGTCTCATATGCCAGTGTGCGCCGGAAGCTGAGCGAGAGAGAGGCTCAGCATGGGAGAATGAGGCAGGCCCACATCAGCGTGGGAGAACCGGGGACCGGCGCCAACTAGAGGACCAGCAGCTGGACAGTTGGGCCCAACCTCTGCTGGACCCAACTTCCAGCACCGGCCGAGCCCCCCACAGCCACAGACATGAGAGAGGTGCGGTGCGTTAGAGTGAGGGAGGCCCGCAGCCACGTGGGAATGCTGGGACATGGCAGCCTGAGACCATCCCCAAGGTAAGTGTATGTATTTGGGGGATGGGGGGTAGTGTAAGTATGTATTTGGGGGGATTAGTGTAAGTATGTATTTCAGGGGAGTAGTGTAAGTATGTATTTGGAATGGTAGTGTTGTATATATTTGGGGGGTAGTGTTGTAAGTATGTATTTGGGGGCGTAGTATTGTAAATATGTATTTGGGGGAGGGTAGTGTTGTATGTATTTTGTGGGGGGATTGTGTGGGTATTGTGATGTGGTAGTTATTGTGGGGGGAATTGTATGGGTATTGGGGGGCAAGTGTGTGTGTGTGTGTGTGTGTGTGTGTGTGTGTGTGTGTGTGTGTGTGTGTGTGTGTGTGTGTGTGTGTGTGTGTGTGTGTGTGTGTGTGTGTGTGTGTGTGTGAGACCTGGGGGGAGGAGGGAATGAATTGAGGAGGGGGAAATTGTGGGAATAGGATTGAGTGTGAGGGAGGTAATTCAGTGATAGTGGAGGAGGGAGAGTGAGGGGGAAGAGAGTGGGGAAGAAAGAGAGAGGTGAGTGGGGGAGTGTGTGAGGAACAGAGGGGGATAAGAATGAGACAGGGGGAGAGAAAAGACTGCCGACACGTGGGGTGAGGCGACTGGGGGGGACCGGTCGAAACTCTAGTCCTGGGCCCTGGGAAATGTGTCGACGGCCCTGCCCCTGTGCTTACTGATGTACCTTCAAACAAGAGGGTTATGTCTAGCACACCTAAAATTGTATATACTTGCAGTTTGAGCTACCGGTGCTCTGTGGTTCAGGGAAAAAAAACTGTCTAGTGTAATTTCAAGATGTATGAACAAATAGGAGGATCCAGGGCACTACGGGTTTGTAGAAAATAAATTTATTCTAGGCACACACAGTGCCTAGTGTGTGCCTAGAATAAATTTCTTTTCTACAGACCCGTAGTGCCCTGGATCCTCCTATTTGTTCATACTGATGTACCTTGTCACATTACCCACAAAATATGTATCTTTCTGCAGTGCCAGTTGCAGTGTGCAAAATGTGCCCATGTTATGTTACATGTTATTCATGTCTATCATTTTTTATTAAACTATTTTTATTGTTATTAAATTTATAAAATCTTGCTGTTATAAATTAACTGTTTACACCTGTGACCATGTTAATTTATTCACGGAATACCAATTGGAGGTTTTTTTAGACGAAACTGATTGGATGTCTATTTTTTTAATTAACCTATCATTGCATAGATACAGGTATAAAATAAGTCTATGCACTAACATCATTACACTCCTGAAGAAGTCTACGTTTTAGACGAAAAGCGTAGGGTTAATAGCAGGAGATATATTTATTCTATATATTTATTCCCTGCCTGATCCTTTCTTTTAATACACTCGCTAAAGTTATTCGTGTCCAGTCATTATTGCCGTCTACGCCCCACCCCTGGTCTACCTTTGCTCCTACAGTATACTCTAAACTAGAGGCTTCGCCACAGCACCCTGTGATGTGCATACAGCTGGGAAGTGCAGGAGGGGTTTAACTCTGTGCTGCACAGCGTCTACCGGTGTAGTCTCAAGCAGCTATACCTGCAGAGGCAGGAAGAGCTGTGTGTTTGGGGGACGGAGTACTGATGAGAGCTGCCTGAAGTGAGTGAGACATTGCTGGGAGAAAAGCAGATGGGCGATCACGTGTCAGAGTGCTGGAGAGCTTCCGTGTACCGGAGGGAGCCGTGGGTTGACCTATAGAGCACCGGAACATCATTGGAGTGCCAACGACCCGGAGGGTTCCAGTAAAAGCCAAAGTCACTTCTCAAGCCCGGTAATTATGCTTCAACAGACACTCTCCTGTTTTCAACTATACGAAGCTTCCTCCTAGATCTATTACAGAGATCTGGTAGATCGGAAGGATTTTGAGTCATCTGAAGTTGCTACGTTGGAAAGACAGTGTGACAACAGTCTCCTTTATGTGAGGAGTCAGTCTAGCTAGTTTTGTTTTGAGTGTTTCACACTCATAGGTGTGTAACCCTGCTTCCCCCCTTCCCCCAGACTCTACGGTGGTGTCTAGGGTGCATGAGGGCAGATTACATGCGATGTGGTGCATACCTGTGAGGAACAGGAGGGCCTGAGCTTCCCGCGATGTTATTTGGGAGCCAGGACCGGGCTTCTGGGGTGGTAGCCTCCATGATCTCTTAGTGGTGCAGCGCCTCCAACTTCTATACTCCCAGGAATATGGGACAGGACCTGTATAGAAGAACCCCTTGGGTCCCAGGGTAATAGCTTCCAATTCACACACAGTCTTTGGTAACAAAGGATAGTCTCTTTTATTGGCAGATCAGCAACTCCCAACGGTAGTGGCGTCCAGTAGCCGCAACAACAACAGCCAAGCTGTACTTATTACTCCGCTCTCCTCCCACACAGATAATTCCTCCCCGCCTTCCCTCCAAGTCTCTCCTCCGACAGGATGGTCTGGGCTAGGGCTTCAATACCCCGTGGCCCACCCCGAGGTTATCCTCGCGGTGGGGCTTGGATTCTCCCCATCACCCCCTTACTAGCTTATAACTAAGGGGCAGGTCCCTAACTTCGGGCCGGTCCCTATCACACTCCGCTAGCGTGGCTCAGGGCTGTCTGGGGCCTAGGGGAGTACTGGCCTAGTGCTCGGAGTCACGGACTCCAGCACCCTACCTCTTACCCCTTGCCGCTCTAGTCCCCAACTCACTACGTAGTTCCTGCACGCGGAATATATCTCCGGATGCCAACAGAGATCCTCCTTCCCTATTGGCTAGTCCTTCGCGGGCTTTCTGGACATTAACTGCGCAGACGCGAGCTCCCTGTAGTCCTGGAGTGCTGCTACTTCTCGCGCATGCGCAACGCCCCTAACAATGGCGGCGCCCTGCTCCGCGAACCGGCGGAACCATTACAACGCGATACCGGCCGCAACCCTTAGTTCTAATCGCTCGCATATACAGGAGAGAAGGTAATACCGCAGGGGACCTGGCTACATATATATACATATATTATGTGTTATATTATATATCTTTACTTCACATTTAACACTTCTAGAATAGCTTGTTATCCTGTTCCATTTTCCTTATTCTTAGTGATTTACCACATTCTGGGCGTGATGCTGATCATGGTATTTTTATCTGGTGAACATCCTCTTTTTGCCAGATGTCTATCTCATACGTTTTTCACAAAACTGTTTCTTCCTCATATATAATTATTTCTGCAGGCACAGGTCAATTTCAAAGGGTCTATCTTGCTGTGCCAATTTAATAACAAGATATAGGGGCCTATTCTAGTAGCCTCGATAGGCCACTTATTGAGGCTTTTGAGACGTCATTTGCCAAAAAAAGCTATAGCTATTCAGAAAGCCTCGATAAGTGCGCGGCGCAAGCATTTCATCGCCATTTTTGGCTCTTGCCCAAACACACCGCAAGGTGTGCAGCGATAAGCCCCAAATCGCTAGTTTTGGGAAATCATGCAACTCCAGTAGCCTCAATTGTGTTATCGAGGGTCTAGAATGGCGAATTTATCCCAAATTCGGCTCGCCAGAAAAAGTTGGCTTGAAGCTGGTAAGAGGGGCTGCAAGAAAAAAATGAATTTTTCCTGCATTGAATTGAAGCCGGGGATCTCCGGAGCTCATACACATGAATAACAGCACCGGAGACCCCCGGCATCAATCAGATGCAATAACAGGTAACTTCATTACCTAACCGCTAAGACAACAAAGGGGTTAACTACATGGTTATTGTGTTTAGCAGGCGTGGATGAAAATGGTATTTGGCCCATGGTGGGTGTTTAGGCCTTACGGGGGAGGGGAGGGGGAGTTGCGGGTGGAGTTAACCCCTTCATTAACTTATCAGTTAATAACGCTAAGGTAATCACGGGGTTAACCCCTCCCGCTACACACCTGGTAGGTATAAACATCCACCAAGGGCCAAATACCACCTGCACCCACCCCCGCTACCGACAATAAACATTCAAAAACACAACAACCCTACTACCTACTTCCTCTATCCCCAACAACCACCACTCCCACTCCCCCCCCCCCCCAACACATACAGTACAGTAATGGGCAAAATTACTATTATCCAGATATGGATAATAGCTCATTTGCCCATTCAAAATCAAACATTAAAAAGAGTAGCCAAAAAGACTGAGCACTACTTCCCCAAAAGGTAAACAGAAAATGATCAAATAAAGCAAAAGGAGAGCATACCCATTAAAAAAATGATACGAATTTATTGTCAGCATGGATGCAAGCAGCATACACAGGGACACACGCCCCCACCTACGCGTTTCGAGCATTAGCTCTTTATCAAGATGTATGAGATATACATGTAGCCAGGTCACCTTTTTCTCCCCTCGACCCCCCAGGGAGCCTCCATGGCCACGGACGCTGTCGGGTACTGCCAGAGGCCAGAGGCAGACCCGACGGCCATTCCGGAGGGTGGGGGCCGAAGAGGGAGCTCACCGGAGTGCAGGAGATCTCCGGCGGCTCTTGCACAGGGCGCCGCCATGTTGCGCCGGTTCGCGCATGCGCAGAGAGTCCCCGGCGGCCCGAGATAGTCGCGCATGCGCAGAAGATCGCGCGAGGGCAGGGAAGAATCGCGCGAGAGTAAGGATAGGTAGGGAGATGTTGTGGCGGCCATTAGGAGCTAGTGCAGGCATAGGGAAGGCGCGCACGCGGCCCCAATGTAAGTACAGCCTCCACGGGACTACAACTCCCATGAGGCTTACGGCCAAGCACCCCAGGTGCTTCATAGGAGCCAATAGGGCTGCAGGACTGCCAGGAGAGCAAGTGGATACATTTCGCGGGCAAAAGAGCACACTAGTCAGTCATAGACCGGAGCAGCCCAGGGAAGGAGGTAGGGTACAGGAGTCGAGGACTCCCTGTACTAGGCCAGCACCCCCAGGGCCTGAGATAGCTCAGCTCCCCAGTAAGGTGAGTGTTGCCAGGGGCAGCCCTCAGGTTAGGGACCCTGCCACTTACATTAGTGGGAGCTGGGAAAGGAAGGTTACAGTTAGTTGGAGCAGCGGAGCTGAAGGGGAAGGAAGGGTGCAGGGAGTGAGTGAAGCTCCTGCATCGCGTAAGGTCCCCTACACCCCAGGTAGGCCCCAACTCCCCACCAGGTTAGTGGGTAATTTATAAGGGACGGCCCTAGATAGGGAGGTCACCCTTAGGTGTGTAAGGTGCAGGTTTTGCAGTGCCACAGCGGGTAATGCTGTGCGCACTGGCAAATAGGACTGTGTGTGTTGTTGTCGCTGCATGTACTGGGCGCAGTGTGTGCAGCGTGTGTGGGAGTCTGCAGGCTGACTGTGAGAGCTGTGTGTCTGCTGCAGGCTGGTAGTACTAGCGAGTTAGGAGCTAGTGGTTAGTGAGGTTTATGGACTTGGGGTAGTAGGGGAGGGGGGTAGGTTATTAACCCCGCAGGCCCTAGGAGTTTCCCCCAAGTCACCTCAGGTTGCGGTACATCAGGGACAGGCCCTAGGTTAGGGTTCCTGTCACGCTACTGCCCGTTAGAGAGATAGGGATTCAGCGGCGGTTGCTGTTCCCGTGAAGCGGTTGGACCCACGTTGGGGTTCTGGAGAATATCACCTGGATAGGATCAGACGGATGCATCGCACGTCTGACCCTTTGAGAAGATTGTTGCAGGCCCGAGCACCGGAGTGCTCGGCAGGTAACTTTGAATCCTATGTGCACCAACAGGCCTAGTAGTTCTTAGTGACTGCGCAGTCACCCACGACCTCCGTAGGAGTACGGGACATTGGGTGGGGATTACCGGACACTGGGTGGGAACACCAGACATTGGGCAGAAGGTGATACGGTTATAGCATAAGGTTATGATGTTGTGTAATGTCTTATATGTGTGTTAGTAAAGTGTTTGTTCATTCAGTAAACCTGTTATCCATAATACTGGTGTATGTGGTTTCTGAGTGGGTTCCTATGTTAGGGTCATTCTACATTTCCATAGAATCCTACATAGGTGGAGGCGCTGAAAGAAGAAATGTTCAAGAGGATTCACCCCAGGCTCTCACTAGCGGAGGCTCAGACCTCCTGTGAGCCTGCAGGTATACGCACCACACCGGTAACACCGCATGTTCTACTCACCCACACTATATATGCGATTGGGTGGGGTGGAATACCCGTTACATACAATAACAGTAAACATTTATACCTGCTTAAAGTACTGGCGACACCAATCCCCTTCACTTCCTGGTTCCTAGAAAATGGTGCGAAACATGTGACATCATCGCATCATCACGTGATCAAAACAATTCCAACTTTACTAGTCCCTGTACAAGAGTACATAGTGTCTAGCATGAGAGGAATAAGACCTCATAGGACAATAATGTATGCAATGCTAAAGGGGGGGAGTGAGGGGAGTGGTGACGTCAGCAACAAAAAAAAGCTTTATTGACAAACAAAATTAACAAACAAAAACCAATTTATTACAAAAATTAATTAAAACCATAAATTAAAAGATGAATGACAAAGAAGAAGAAAAACTAGAACAGGAATATTAATCAAATTGCATTAAGAATACTCAATCTCTTATTCATTCATAAATTAAAAAATCTTTAAAACAAAAACAAATATTACATTTGTAATGTTTGAACAATTTTAACACCAATGTGTATGTCTAGATGAAAGGAGGATATATGACTAAACTGAAATATATATTTCTGAAATGTTACCACATTTATGGGTTAAATGAATATAGAGGTCCCAAATGCAGGAGCAATCCAAAATCACAGGTCAGAGATTGCATCTGTACTCATATAAAATATAAAGCACAGAATACAAAATAAATTCCCTGTCATAGTCAATGAGAGGAACATCAGTTAAAGCAAACACCAATAAAAAAGATCATAATGATGATAATGATCTGATAGTCTAAAGCAATAAGATAACTTTCAACACTAAAATTACTCTAGATTACTAGAAGGTTCATGAAATACTGTACTTCAAAAGAAGAACTCGACATCTTCAGCTAAAATGAGACGGAATAGGCTTTATATAGGGTCAGATGGTACAGCTCCAATCCGATTGGCTGCTGTATCATGTGACCAGCTTTTAAAAATGTTTTTAAGGATGAGACGTCATCTCCAAGAGACGGTATATCATATGGTATTACAGCCAATGGGATTGAAGACGATCCCATTGGTTCCTGTACTATCTGATATGTTCCATTTGTTAAAAAGGATGTGACATCAAAATGTAACTATCGAAAATGACAAAAATGGACACGGAAAAAAAATTGTCTCCAGAACAGAGACTATCTTAGCATTCAAAAAACGCTAACATAAACAGAGAGGAGAGAAACAACAGAGATATATAGATTACAGAATAGATCGTATAACATCACATAATGTCTATTAGTGTGCAAAAAAGTGCAAAAAACGGCAGTCATGAAAGGGGGCAGTGTTTCAGAATCTAACTTTTTTCTGGCCCATTCCCACATATAAAAATGCAGTACTTCCCTTACGATGTGTCCCTCCTCAGCAATCTCAAAATCTAAATAGTGTCAGACAGCCACACTCAGCCCATCTGGATCTCTCGTTCCCGTGTATAATTGTGGGAGAGTATGAAATGTAATAATTCACAAATAAATGTATTATGATCTGTGTACTCTACTCCTTTTAGCTCTTATAAAATGGGCTACAGATGTCATCCCTACTTTGTGTTGGATGCTAGTGTGTAATGTTTCAACATGGTGGAAGTACTATCCCATCTATCCTCTTTAACAAATCTGTGGTGTCTTGGTATAGGATGGAAGGCCTCTCACATAAGGTCATAATACAACGTCTAGGTAAGTGCTGGATTTTTCGCTTAGAGAGCCAATGCCAGATACTATAGGTCGTCCTGGGGGGATCTTGGTATTCTTATGTAATTTAGGTAAACTATAAAACATGGCTATTGTGGGATTCTTGACCATCATATCGTTATAGTCTTTCTCAAAGATAACCTTTTTGTTTCATCCAGATTTTAAAACGAATTGTAATTTTTTTTGAATACGCAATTGTGGGGTCACTACTTAAGATCTCATAGCACTTGGGGTCATTCAGGAGTCTGAGATTTTCCTGTAGGTATTTCTATTCCGCCAATAGTACTGCATTTCCTTCTTTATCAGGTGGTTTTATAATGCCGCTCTTGAGATCTTTTAGTTCCCCTACAGCTTTATTTTCTGCTGGACTTGTATTATCCTGACCATCTCCACTGTCTTCTTCTCTACTTCTTCTCTGGCCCCTTCTGGTCTTCCCTCTCTTTCTAGGGTGTCTCCCACTGCTCTTGGTATCCCTAAAAAAATTACGATGGTCAGAATATTTTTTCGGACCTTTATTTTTGTGGTAGTTACCACCCTCAATGTCCGACTTGGCCTACTCTGTTGAGGAATCATGTGGTTCATTATTAGTACGTCTTTTAGTATTTCTGTATACTTTTCCCATTTTGACATAATTGACATCTGCCTGTATTCTGTTTTCCTTCACATATGTCGGGCAGTCCCTGTTTTATTATTATTTTAGTCTGCATTCTGTCTATTTCTGCTTTTGACACACATATATATATATATATATATATATATATATATATATATATATATATATATGATGTGGCGGGTTCTAGTGTTAAAGCTTGCTGAAATTGTGTGTTTATTAATTTTCAACTGGAATCAGTTCTTTGGAGGTTAGTGATATGCTATTCTAATATTTAAATTGTTATTTTCTGATATATATCCGTTACATTGGGATTATATATTTAGTTATATTGATAATACAGCTGTGCTGAGTCCTCTGTAGAGTAGCCCTGTGGGTGACATTTGAGTGACTATAGACAAATGTGGTTAGAGCTGATGTAACCGGAAGAGACTATGGCATTAGGTTTGATCTTTCTAAAAGACATGCCATATTAGGTTATTCTCTGTATGGAGGCGTGGGCAGTTCCTTACCAGATATGACATCAGTTTGAAGCTGAAGGACCTTATCTGGTAATAGAATTAGATAGCAAGAGCTGACTAAGGGATATTATATGGATAAATATCTGCAGTAGCAGGAGTAGCTAGAGGGAGCACAGAAGGATTACACCAGGAGCAGGACAGAGGGATTACAGAAAGATGTGAGAAGGTTAATACCAAGATGAAGGAGAATAGTTTCAACATCATGATATTAAGATCAAATACAAGGATTCCACTCAAAAACAGAAATCTATGCCACAATTTTTGACAATATCCTAACATATTTGAATGTCACCGCCATTTTGTACTAATTTTGTATGTGAGTATTTATGTTCAAAATAAACGTTTCTTTTTATGTGATGAGACCAGAATGCTGAGTACTGTGGTGCTGGGTTAGTCGAAGAAAGAGAAATAGGAAAGTTTACCACGTGTAAATATTTAATCTGTATTCATCCCCACAGGTTGAAGTGAGCCTTTAGATCTATGCCCATTGGCAAGAGAAATCTATCAGTGTAACAACTCATTCACCCAAATATTTGTTGGTATATGCTGTAAACCTAAAGCGCCTACAGGTTTTAGGATTACCCACATGAAATTTTTCAAAATGTCTGGCTCACCGCTGGAGTTGACAGCGCCCTCGCATTAGCTGCTGCTGTCCTAGCGGGTGCGTCATTGCCGGGGGAGGGACTATATAACAGCTGTGAACTGTGATGTTCGTTATTCTATGACAAAGTGCCCAGACGGGTGGGAAACGCCTTAGACCAGGCCTGCACAACTCCAGTCCTCGAGGGTCGCAAACAGGCCATGTTTTCAGGATAAATCTATTTCAGCACAGCTGGCTCAATTAGTGGCTCAATTAGTGGCTCAGTCATACTGTCTACATTTACTTGTATTTTTTTAATCTGGTAACTCGATATGATTTTAAGTTAAAATAGGCATGTCTTAAGATTTTGTGCTTGGGCTGATAGTTAAATGTATTAGTCTAAGGACGCCTATATTCCTGCACACCTGGACGGGTTCTGACTAAGAGTAATCAAACTATTTCCACAGCTCCTCGTTGCTGAGATTCTACAGAATTGTGAGGCGTTATTGTTCATTTAAACCAAATACTGCACAAAGGTGCCGTCTTTATTAGAAGTATATATATATATAATTATTACATAAAGTTCACATACCCATAGAGTTGAAAGACTGGTAATTCTCCATAATTATTTCCTTGTAAATCCTCTTATTGCATTCTTGTAAATACGTCTACTGTTTTTCTGAGCTCATTAAACCTTATTGGCACCTGCAATGCAGACAATTCCCCCTCAATGTCCGTCAGACCAGGCATCAGCCTTGAAAGCTGTGTGTGCAGAATTAGATCACATTATAAATACAAAAGGACAGAGTAGAGTCTAAGAATCTTTAAAGCAAAAACCTCCACGCTTTGACATAAACAGGCGTTGTGCTATTGATAACTTTAATTTTCTCCAGTTGACACAGTCATCATTCCAGCAATACACGTCACAAACAGCCTGATGCACGTATGTCTAATTTTTAGTTATATTGCACCCGGCATGTATGCGGCACGTCATAAATTAGAGATTAGTTGGATTCATAAAGAACCTCTGGATAATCAACCTTTGCAGACATATTTAGAGAAACAATACAAAATGAATCTCACATTACCACTGCAACTGTATGTTCTGTTTTTTGCTATCTTGTCTTTAGATAGTTGCCATAGAAGCATAATTTAAAGGTTTTTAATAATGTTCGGTGCATAGGACACAGTTTGTTATGATTCCATTGTATTATGTAATGTATTTTGTATGAGATTGTATGCAATTTGTAGCATTATTTAGATAGTTGTTTCCCTTCCCGATTGGTTCACACATGGTAGTTATTTTGGGATTTTTTTTATGTCCAATCCCTATTGTGCAGGATTGGTGAATGTGGGAGCTTTCCATTTTGCTATGGGGTATAAATAGATCCGTAGATGTGGATGGGGGCTATGGCTCCTGATGAAGCTGCAAGTCCAATGAAACGCGCAGGGTAACAGAAGCCCCACCGGTGATTCAGAGGACAGAGAAATCACTGGGAGAAGCCTCTCATTCATTTCCAGGCGGACCGGAACCAGACGTGGCGCTGTTGGATGCGATGGACTCGTGATAAACGGTGAGATCGCGACTCACCCGACTTGTGAGAGTCACTGCACATTCAGTTTATACGCCTAAAAGATTTTTTTCTTTTGTAAGCCACAATTTTGGAGGGTTATTTTATGATTATAACGTTGTACTTTTATTATCAATACCGTCTGCACTATTTGTAATCCTTTCTTTCCTGAGATCACTGGGACTGCTCGACACCACATCTCTCTGACTTCTAATGCCAGCAACCTATGCTCTGTAACCCTATTGCACAAACTCACTACCACACATTGAAATCTGTATATACAGCAACACTGATGTGCACACGCAATACCCAAACAGTGACTTCCAAAGGCACCTATTCAATATGCTGTAATGCGGCTTCCCAGCACCAGAGATTGTACAGCATCTTGCATAGGGACCATAGTGTAAACACTGTGTATGTATGTTTAGCCCTGTTTCCCCTAGAACACAGGAAGACTACTAATGCTGTATGTAACCTGTTGGCTCGCAGGGCCTGAACCTCTGCCACGGAGAGCCTGTGGCTATATGTATATGTTACTCCTTACCAAATGCAGCGCCTCCACCTGCGATGGCTCCCAGCAGAGCGGGAGTTGTTCCTCGCAGGACACCAATATAATGAAACACACGATATATAATAACAAATATATTTACTAACGATTGTCATCAACCTCATATGCATGTACATCTCACATAATCCTCCCACTAAAGACACAACTAGCCAAAGCGTCTCGCAGGACGTGACCCTCCACCGTGTTCCCCACACTGTGTCCAATGTCCCAAACCCAAACCCCAAGTGTGTGGTGACCGCATGGCCACAAGAGTGATAATGTTCTAGTTGGTGCACTTTGGTGTAGGGTTACCTGCCGAGCCCTCCTGCACTCGGAAGGGCAGACAATTCTTCACAAAGGATCCGCAGACGCGATGCCTTCCATGACGTCCCTCTGTCTCTGAAGAGGTTTGGTTCTGATAAAGAACTGCAGTGACCATTGTGTCCCTGACTTGCACACTACTGGGGCAGGTTCCTATTCTAGGGCCTGTCCCTACAGCAACCACAAGCTGTATGTGACTCTGGGGCCTATCTGGGGCCATGTTCTGGCCTAGTGTAGAGGCTACTTGCCTCTCTACACACACACACCTCTTACCTCTTCCCCTTCCTGGTCTTGACTGACCCAACGTGCTCCCCTGCGCAACCTTCTATATCCTTCTTGCAGAGCCCCTATTGGCTCCCTGGCATCTTGTGGTCTCCCTAGTGCCCATGGGACTTGTAGTCCCCTGCGCTAGCCCTCCTCCCATTGGTCCATACGTGAATATAAAAATGGCGGCGCCCTGAGCGATCGAGCTGCGGAGCCTCCTATGCACGAGAGCGCTCCCTGCACGCTCTGCAACTCTGCCTGACCCTCCCACTGCAGCGGAGGTGAGGGCAAACCTGGGGGACCTGGCTACATATGTATATCTTTATTTGTAATACAGATGTAGCAGTTATTTCTCGCACCGGAGTGTTGCAGCAGCACATATACAACGCACCAGTGGGAGAAGTGCACAGCGGGTGCAATAATGTTGGTTACAGCAATACATACTAAACACACAGAGGCATGGGGCGATATTTCACCGGTGGGAGCACACCAGCAGGTACAATAACCTTGGCTACAGCGGTAGATGCAACGAAGTAACATATGATGTAATACAGGGGTCTCAAACTCAGTCCTCAAGGGCCACCAACAGGCCCGCTTCTATGGATATCCCTTCTTCAGCACAGGTGGCTCAATCAGTGACTTAGTCAAAGACAAAGCCACTGATTTTGCCACCTGTGCTGGAGCAGAGATATCCATAAGAGCTGGCCTGTTGGTGGCCCTTGAGGACTGAGTTTGAGACCCCTGATGTAATACATACTGGGAATAAGCGTTTCAAACATAAAAGTGAACATCATGAAAGTCCCTCCCTTACCCAGAAGAGCTTACAATCTATAATTTTGAAATTGTAAACGTGCTTTTTTTCTCATTTTTGCGTAAATGGATTTTTTTCAACTTCATTTACTCCCATTATTATCCATATGAATAGGAGTAAGATGTGCTAGTACTAAGCACCTTTGGTGGATCGGAGCCTAAATTGTTAGAAACGCCCCATTTTATCTGGATCCTGAATAAACAAGTCTGACTAACTTATTTAGTCTTTTTTAACCAACATGGCTTTAATATTTTAATCCTGCTACAACAGACACAAAGGGAAATCGCCGTCACTGAGAAGGAGGGTGAGACAGCGGGCACGGCCGCACAGCAAAAATAGTGAGGCTGGACTGTGCTATTAAATGACTTTATTGAAGCATAGGAAAGTTAAAACAAGAGGAGGGGTGGCACCCCCCGCGCCTCTAACGCGTTTTCACCCGTTATGGGCTTTTTCAAAGAGTGATTTTACTCGTGCACAGCCTCCTGAAATACCGGAAGCAAACCGGATGTGACGTCACTCCACCAATTGGATGCGAGTACTCCCTGGCTGGTATACAGGGAGACCGCAATCCTGGAAAGTGTATACACATACGAAGTGCTTCAGGCACCAAAGGCATGCGCAAAGAACACAATTAATTAAAAACATTGAAAACAGACTATTCAAATAGGAACCCTATATAAAACAACACACACAATATACTTAATCTATAATCGCGCATCTTCATGGAGAATGGGACATACATGATAATATGTATAGAAAAATGTGACAAACCACTCATACATGAGGATGCAAAAAAACACTGCATAATGGAAGTATAATATAATATTAAAATCAAGTAAAGTGGGGGGGGATGAAAACTATCAAAAATAGCGCTATTAAATGACTTTATTGAAGCATAGGAAAGTTAAAACAAGAGGAGGGGTGGCACCCCCCGCGCCTCTAACGCGTTTCACCCGTTATGGGGTTAAACCATATAAGCTCCACTGTTAATTTTTATTTGATTCTGGATGCAGCAATTCATTATCATTATGTGGGTATAATGCTCTGTAGCACTAGTCAATTGGGGGGACCTTTATCCCAATAATTGTACAACAGACACAAGTTGAAGAGGAAATATATCTGGTAAACCAGTGCTAGGATCCTAAAAACATAAAAGAGCAGGAACTTTTGGCAGATGTAAAAAGGGGGAGAGAGAAATAGAGGGGGGAGTAAGAGAGAGAGGGGAGTTTCATTGGTGGTAGATCATGTTACGGTGAGGCTGGGAAAAAAAAGATCCTATAATCTGAGCACCCCTGCTGTAGTAGGCCTTCAAAAATTAAGCCCGAAGAAACATAATTTGCCTTGTCTCAAAATGTCTTCGTTTATATTTAACAGGGCTGGTCCCAGTTGCCTCTCTGCCTCCTGTCACTGTAAGTTCCTTATAGCTACAGGCTGTGACAGGCAATCCTAAGCGGAACTGACCCCCCCATGCTACTCTCTGAGTGACATGAGAGGAGGTGAACTGGTGTTTGTGTATAGCCAATAGTGATGCAGACACTAGGCCCTCCCCTTCCAGATCTCAAAGAGGAAGTGCCAAACTGTCAGGAGTTCTAGTCTGGACTCTGAAGAGACTGGAAGGGCTGTGAATCTCTCCCATCAGGGAGATTATCAAAATTCTACAGAGGCCTCCATACTAACAGAGGTCCAGCACCATCCAGAGGTCTGGGGCCTCCAGCTATCCACCTGCATCCACAGTGTCTGCAATAAAGCCCTTTGTTTTATATACCCCTGCCTGAGTTGCAGTATATTGGGCAGGGGAGGGTACGAAGTGTGCTTTGGTGAGAACTGCCTCTGGAATTCCTGGAGCTCACTAAAGCTGGAGGCGCTGTCACCATGAACGAAGTCTGAGTACATTAAAAGCCTGTCCCTATCTCCATCCCATCGCATACAGCTCAGCTCTCCTAACCCTCACAGGTATGCCAGCACCACAACATCTTAGAAGCAGCTATAACATCTCCCAGAAGGTGGGGAAGCAGTGCTACATATATTTAAGCAGAATTCCATGTTCAAAAATGACGGAGGTAAGTATCTCGGGAAGCAGGTGATCCCAAAGCTGAAATTAATGCTGTCATGAAAATATCATGAGATATTATGTACAGGCAGTCCTCGTTTTACAACGCTTCGCTTTACAACGAATGGCTTATCCAACGCTATGCAATGCATACCTAGATTCATTTTTACAACGCCAAAATGGCTTATCCAACGCTCTTACGATGCTTTGCAACGTTGTGTGTGTGTATATATATATATATATATATACACATTCACATAAACAACGTTGCAAAGCGTCGTAAGAGCGTATATATATAATATTAAACTATATACAGGTAAACCCCGTTATAGCGCGGTCCTTGGGGGCCACCCGATCTGACCGCGCTACAAACGGGGTCGCGCTAATTAAATTAAATAAATTAATTAAACAAATTTAAAAATGGCCGCCGCGCCCGGGGTTCTGTGTCTACAGAGGGGGGAGAGCTGGGATCGCATCATCGCACTGTGCTGCACTGTGCTACTCCTCCCTTCTCCCTCCTCCCTCCTCCCTCCTTCCTCCTCCCCAGCAGTTAGAGAGCTGCAGGCAGTGCTTGGAGAGTGCGAGGCTCAGGGCTGCAGCCTCCTCTCCATGGCAATTTTACTCACATGTCCACTGATCACCCACACAGCAGCTTCTCCTGCTCTCACTCGCAAACTTTTCAGGGACGCCGGGGGAGCCTGCCCTGTCTAGGAAGAGAGCTGTGTGTCTGTGTGTCTGTGTGTCTGTGTGTCTGTGTGTCTGTGTGTCTGTGTGTCTGTGTGTCTGTGTGTCTGTGTGTCTGTGTGTCTGTGTGTCTGTGTTCCTGATAGCTTCTCCTGCTCTACACCACAGACATTCTATCCTGTGTGTGTGTGGGGGGGGGGGGGGGTTAGGGGGAGAGGGAGATTGTGTGTGTGTGTGTGTGTGTGTGTGTGTGTGTGTGTGTGTGTGTGTGTGTGTGTGTGTGTGTGTGTGTGTGTGTGTGTGTGTGTGTGTGTGTGTGTGTGTGTGTGTGTGTGTGTGTGCTTTGCAGTGTCCTGTGAGTGTGTGTCCTATGAGTGTGTGTGCTGTGCAGTGTCCTGTGAGTGTGTGTGCTGTGCAGTGTCCTGTGAGTGTGTGTGCTGTGCAGTGTCCTGTGAGTGTGTGTGCTGTGCAGTGTCCTGTGAGTGTGTGTGCAGTGTGCAGTGTCCTGTGAGTGTGTGTGCAGTATGCAGTGTCCTGTGAGTGTGTGCAGTGTCCTGTGAGTGTGTGCAGTGTGCAGTGTCCTGTGAGTGTGTGCAGTGTGTTTGTGCAGTCAGTGTGTGCTGTGTGCAGTCAATGTGTGCAGTGTCCTGTGAGTATGTAGTGTCCTGTGAGTGTGTGCAGTGAGAGTGTGTGCAGTGAGAGTGTGTGCAGTGAGAGTGTGTGCAGTGAGAGTGTGTGCAGTGAGTGTGTGTGCAGTGAGTGTGTGTGCAGTGAGTGTGTGTGCAGTGAGTGTGTGTGCAGTGAGTGTGTGTGCAGTGAGTGTGTGTGCAGTGTGCAAAAAAATTTAAAAAAAAAATATTTACATTTAAATTTAATTTTAAACGGGAGCCACGTGAAAACCGCGTTATAACGGGTCACGCTATAACGTGGTTTACCTGTAATATTGTATTATACTATATATTATATTATTTATTATGTTATATTATATATATATAATACATATATAATACAGTATATTCACTATATAATGTATGTGTGTGCTGCATATCTTATTGCCTGCATAAAATATTTGGTGTATTTTAGTGTTAAACATGCCTTCAGGAACGGAACCTTTCATTTAAACAGTGTTCCTATGGGAAAACGTGTTTCGCTTTACAACGTTTCGCTTTACAACGCCATTCTGAGTAACGCATTGTGTCGGATAACCGAGGACTGCCTGTATTTTAATAAATCTGGTGCTTCAAGGGTTAATGTAGCAACAGTTTGCCTTTAAAAATAAAATATATTAGGTTTATGACAGGTCAAGACTTTTCCTGGGTCTGTGCTGGACTTCAAAGGGGACTTAATTGGGGGTCTATCACGGATGACCCACTAAAAGTGACACATGTTGTTTAGAAGGTCATAAACGATAACCAGAGAAGACTGTCAGCCTCAAAGAAAAGTAAATATTTGTGAAGGATAAAATGGCACATTCCAGAGAGAAGTGACACACAGGTCATGTACTCATTGGTGGACATCATTAAAAATGAGAATATCGGGGGCGTGTCGATGACGTCGACCGAGACGGAAGGGTAAGAGGAGAGCTCCTGAGACCCTAATGCTGCAAACCAATTAAATATAGATTTACCCCGAATTTCCCGACCGCAAAACATATGAAGCAAACCCCAAACCACTAAGGCATGTCCCACAAGTCGAAAACCCAGCCCGGGCAGGGGGTAACAAAGTATTTTCCACCGGCGAAACAAAGCTCTGACTCGAGCTCGAAAAAACAAGATGGCGCCTCCCCGCCCGGCGCTCGTGGAGCAAAGTCTCCGGCAACGGAGCGAGACCAGCTGCAGGAAACGCCGCCAACGGAGGAAGGGATAACAAAGGCCTTCTTAGAGGAATTACATAATAAACTCTACCGATCCCTGCAGTCTAACCTACGCGAGGCGGTGGACGAGCTAAAACAGGACATTCAAGGCCTAACGAAAAGAACCGTGACATTGGAAGCTAAGTTGGAGGAGGCCCTCAAACATCAAGAGGCAGCGGACATAGAAATCAACCGGCTGGGAGCGGAGGTACGCGCTCTACAGGATGACATCGAGGATCAAGAGAACCGCGACCGCCGCCAAAACCTCAGAATACGGGGGGTGCCGGAAGCGGTTCTCCCAGGCCACCTCAGAGAATACCTCAGAGACTTCTTCACCTCTGTCTGCGAGGACCTTGAGGAAAGAGACCTCGAAATCGACAGGGCCCACCGCGCGCTGGGCCCGCGATCGGACGACCCCAACCGGAGAAGAGACGTGGTCATCCGAATGCATAGATACTCGGCGAAAGAAAAAATAATAAATGCCTGCCGGGAGAAGGACTCGGTCAGATTCAGGGAAGAACCTATACAAGTCTACAGTGACCTGTCAAAGAAAACGATCGACCGTCGCAAAGAGTTGAGGCCATTGACCCTGCTATTAAGAGAAAACGGAATAAAGTATAAGTGGGGGTTCCCCTTCAGACTGATTATACCCCATAAAGGGAAGTACCTGATTATCCGCTACCCGGAAGACATACCTCAGATGGCGCGAGCACTGGGACTGACCCCCCCTACAACCTGGCCCACGGAAGAACGCGGCCTTCGGAGGCAGGAGACTGAAGATCCCCCGATGAGAGCCTCTGAACGCCTGGCGGAGCAAAGACAAGCAAAGCCAAGATAACTTACCCGAAACGCAGAATCCCAGCTGTCCCGGAACAACCAGCAGACAGTAGCAGCCCGTCACGGTAGGACTCCACCCGCGACAGGAACAAAGACCTTCCCAGTCCTTCGTCAACTCCCCCCAAAGGAAGAACCTCTAAAAATACTTACCCAGACCGGCTCCGGGAGATTATGCAAGCGGGACAAGGGAGACAACGACTGACTGCATCACCGGAGCAAGAGTGGAGTCTCGCGAGACTACACCATTCCCCCGTGACAAGGCTTAGATTCTGCTTTCCTCCGGCAACGCGGAGGCGGAGATCACCCGCTGGACGGAGCGACCCCCTGATCGGGATGGTGACACTCGGACTGGGTCTACTCAAAGTTTCAGGGGTGAATTGAGGCTGTTGCCTCTCCCCCGAGTTTTGCCCAACCCCCCCCTGGCCTCCGGTGAAAGGCCAGCTCCAGAAGGGTCTGTAGAATAGAGTCTATAATATGTTTAGATAGGCTACGAGTGCTGTGAGTTAACATAGTTACAAGTTAGTAGTTATATTTTAATAGTTATTTAAAATGAGGTTGTAAAAAAGGGAAAAGGTTTGTGATTTACACCCCCCCCCCTGCCGGGCGGCCACTTACCCAGACACCATGCCCCCTCCCTCACTCCAGACCTCCCCTTCCCTAGACCCCCCATCTTACCTACCCCCTCTCCCCCTTCTTCCCACCTCCCTCCCATCCTCTCCCTCCCCCCCCCAGCTTTCCCTTCCCCCGTACCATTCTCTCCCTCCCCCACCCACTGACACTCTCAACGGGCACATCAAGACAGGGGTAAGCATATTGAGAAACACTGTACCTACTGTCCTGAGCTGCCTGTAGATAAGGCTTGAGAAATGTGGAATAAATAAGGTTGCTTACTATGTTTAAAACAAATATGTCTAAATGTTCATCCCTAGCCCTTCGTGCCCCCCACCGACACATATATACCCCCCTCCCCCTGTCCCCCCCGCCCCCTCCCCCTCTCCCCCCTATAACCTCCCCCCCCCTTTCCCCTGTGCCCCCCTCCCTCCTTTCCCCTCCACCCCCCCCCTATCTTCTCTCCTTACCCCCCCCTGTACCCCCCCCTTCCCCTATAGCCCTCCCCCCCTCCTATACCCTCCCCTCACCCTCCCCACCCCTGTCCTCCCTCTCCCCCGCGCCCCCGGATACCCCCAATACCAGACCAAGACATCTAAAGGTCTCAAAGTGATGTTACCCCACGGAAAGGGGGAGTGCCCCAGTGTGAGGCAATATATATAAAGAATGTACTAAGTTGTGTAAGTTCATATAAGATAAATGGGCTAGAACGTATATCTTTACCCCTCCCTCCCTCCCTTCCCCTTACTTGTCACCCCCCCCTGTTAACTCCAACGAGTAACCCAAGATATTCAAAGACCGCAAAGAAATTCTGACCAAAGAATACAGACTGCACATTTATATGAGGCGTTGACTAATGAAAAGGCATAAGACTGGACAAACCAGATAAAGCAAAACAAAAAAAAAAAAAAAAAAAAATGCCAAAATGTATAAGTTTTACATTTCCGTAACCCACCTAGCACCTTTAAGCCCGCTTCTCCCCCTCCCCCACGCCTTCCCCCCCCCCGTCCCTCCTCCCCCGTCCCCCCTCTTCCCCTCCTCTCCCCCTTCCACCCCTTACCCCCCACCCCACTTCTACCTTTTCCCCCCCTACCCCTCCCCTTTCCTTCTCCTCCCCCCCACCCCTAGTTATGGCTAACGTATGTCTCAAGACACTCAAAGGTTCCAAAGAAACTCTGATCTCTCACTGTACGTTGCCCACTTTTACAAGGCGGTGATTAATGTAAATATAAAGGTAATTATATATTGCTGTATAATCGGTATGAAACATGGCCACTTCAATGTATAGGAATTACTTATCAGTACCCCTTGTAGCACTTATAAGTTTTCAGCTTTCCCTCCCCCCCCTTACATCCCTCCCTCCCCCTCCCCCCCACATCCCTCCCTCCCCCCTGCCCTCCCCCTCCCCCATCCCCCCCTCCTTCCCCCCACTCCTAGTCAGGGCTATCGTATGTCTCAAGACACTCAAAGGTTCCAAAGAAACTCTGATCCTCCACTGAACGTTGCCCACTTTTACAAGACGTTGATTAATGTAATTATAAATGTAATTATATATTGCCGTATAATCTGTATGAAACATGGCCACTTCAATGTATAGGAATTATTTATCAGTACCCCTCGTAGTACTTATAAATTATCTGCTTTCCCTCCCCCCCCCCCTTTACATCCTTCCCTCCCCCTCCCCCCTGTCCCCCCCATCCGCCCCACCCCCCGTCCCCCCTCCCCCCCCTCCGCCCCCCCTACCTCCCCTCCCCGCCCCCCCCTCTCGTGATCCCTCCCCCCCTCCCCTTCCCCCCAGACATAGAACTACCCAGGAGTACAACTTACTCCCGCTGAGAATAGACTACGCCCACAAGGGCAAATAATGGGAATAAAAATAACACCCCGCTAATCTAGGATAACTCATACTAAACAGGAAAGAGAACCTAAATATAGGAGGCCTTCCCAAGACCACCAACTTCCCCTCCCCACATACCACCCAAATCTGTCCCGCCCACCCCCTACTCTCTCCCAGCAAATGGAGGCAAGTCTCACCTTCATGACCCCCCTCTCTCCATAGGGGAAAACAAAGGGGAATAGTGGGTAATACACGGATCTATAGGGTCCCTCCCTCGCCCATTCCGGACGGTTACCGACACCGGACCCACCCCCTAAGGGTTCTTTACCCGACAAACCGACTACCCGTTAAGTCGGTTTTGTTCTATTAAGACCAGAACAAGGTCTACTTCCCTCTCTTTCGGTTACCTGCTGAAACTATCCCAGCAGGCCCCCTCCCTCCCCCCCCCTCACACCCTGGTTAACTAAGGCCCACAAAAAACGAGAGTACCTAGCCACTGATCCTTAGGAGAACCTAAAAAGGTGAGATAGACAAGGGAGATAATGGCTAAACAAGGACCAATTAAACTAGTATCTCTTAATGTAAAGGGATTACAGAATAATAGAAAAAGAAGGCTAGCCCTTCAAGAATTAAAAAAGCTCAATGGTGATATTGTCTTTCTCCAGGAGACGCACTTCACTGCGCAGGAGCCGCCTAAAACATTCCAAAACGCGTATCCTATGAGTTACTACTCATCATTTAGTAGTAAAAAAAGAGGAGTAGCCATTTTGATTAGACAAGGCACCCCCTTCAATTTAACAAAAGTCACAACGGACCCAGAGGGTAGATTCGTTGTGGTGTATGGGTCTCTGGCGGGGTCCGCGATCGCCCTGATCAACCTCTATGCCCCTAACGAAAATCAGTCGGATTTCCTTAGAAAAGTACTGGAGGAAACTGACCCGGAATACTCGTCCTCACTGTTAATAGGAGGAGATTTAAATATGGTACTTAACCCGGCAGAGGACAAATCGACCACACTGGGCCGGCCACACCCGCCCCAAGCGATAAGATTGGGGAAAAATTTCAGGGACATTATAAAGGATTTCTCCCTAGTAGATGTTTGGAGAGCACAACACCAGGGACAAAGAGACTATACTTTTTTCTCGGCACCTCACCAGACCTATTCCCGTATTGACTGTTTCCTTGCTACCAAGAATGTTCTAGAGGCAACATCCAACACAGATATAGGTCCAATCACATGGTCGGACCACGCCCCAATTTCTCTATTTCTCACGGCCCCATTTATAAAAACATACACATATAACTGGAAATTAAACGATTCTCTCTTAAACAATAAAGAAACAGAAAGAGAAGTCAAAAGAGCCCTCAAGAATTATTTTAGACTAAACCTAGGCACGGTGGACTCCCCAGCTATCCTGTGGGAAGCCCATAAAGCGGCCATTAGGGGCCAACTTATTTCGATAGCATCATATAAGAAGAAAACCAAAGTAAAACTAATCAAAGAGCTTACGGACAAAATTATACAACTAGAGCAGCAACACAAACTGAACCCGTCCAGGAGAATTTACAAATTATTGACAGCCGCTAGAACCAAATTAAGGGATATTCAATTGGAAAATGTAGAAAAAGCTCTAAAATGGACGGGTCAGAGGTATTACGACAAAGGGAACAAAGCTGATAGACTCCTTGCTAGCAGGTTAAGAGGCATACAAAAAAGATCACAGATTACGGCGATCAAAAATAGGTCTGGTGAGATAATCTATAATGAGAAAAAAATAGCGGAGGAATTTACCAAATTCTACACCAAACTATACAATCTGAGGTCTGACTCCGCTATTCCAAAGTTAACTGCAGAAGCATCAATAATAAATTACCTCGACGATTGTAATCTTCCCTCCCTGACAGAGGAGGAGAATGAAAGGTTAAACGGTAAAATAACAGTGGAAGAATTGTCAGCGGCGGTAAAAGCGTCCAAATCCTCCAAAGCGCCGGGACCTGACGGCTATACAAATCTCTACTATAAGAAATTCCTACCTATACTGACACCTCATCTTCTAAACCTGTTCAATTCCTTCTTGGAAGGGAACCCAATACCAAACTCTATGTCCTCAGCTAATTTGGCAATAATCCATAAGGAAGGGAAAGATCCGACCCAGTGTGGAAGCTATAGGCCCATATCCCTTTTGAATAACGATTTAAAGCTGTACAGTAAGATACTCGCGAATAGACTAAACCCCATATTACCCAGACTCATCCATCCAGACCAGGTTGGGTTTGTCTCAGGGCGACAAGCAGCGGACAACACGCGCAAATTAATAAACATAGTGGACCACGTCCACATGACCAAAACAAGGGCAATGCTACTGAGTCTAGATGCAGAGAAGGCATTCGATAGGATAGACTGGCTATTCCTAGACAAGGCCTTGGAAAAATTTGGTTTCAAAGATAAATTCCTGGAAGGAGTCCGGGCTCTCTACCAGAACCCTTCCGCCGCGGTCAAACTCCCAGGTGGAACAGGCGAGAGATTTCAAATTAAAAATGGCACAAGGCAGGGTTGTCCCCTATCCCCTCTTCTTTTCGCCCTCACGATCGAACCACTTGCAACCAAAATTCGAAACAATATAAATATACAGGGTGTCGAGATTGGGGAAACAAATTTTAAAATATCCCTATTCGCCGACGATATCATTCTGACCCTGACCAGACCCCAAACTTCTCTTCCGAACCTTCAAAGAGAACTATCTGACTTTGGTAAAGTGTCTGGATACAAAATAAACAACGGAAAGTCAGAGGCCTTAAATATCAGCCTACCAGATGTGGAAGTGAAACTACTCAAACTGAATTTCAATTACCGGTGGTGTCCTGCATATATTAAATATCTGGGGGTAAATATATCAAGACACTACAACGCTCTATATCAGGATAACTACCCAGCATTATGGGTAACAATTAAAAAAGATTTGGAACAGTGGCAAGGTTACCAGATATCATGGATAGGGAGAATGGTCTCCGTGAAGATGAATATTCTCCCTAGAATTCTGTACTATTTTCAGACACTCCCGGTCCATGTGCCTGGCACTGATCTAAAGAGCATACAAAACAGAATGTTTAATTTCATTTGGCAGGGCAAAAGACCCAGGGTTGCAAGATCGGTTTTGTTAGCTCCAAGAGGAAGGGGGGGTATGGCCGTCCCGGATATACACAAATATTACATAGCAGCACAATTGAAACAAGCTGTCATGTGGAATGCCGACCCAGCCAAACACTGCTGGATCGATATTGAATCTAAATATGCCAGAATGCCTTCTCTGCAGGCCTGCCTATGGAGTTTAGATAAAGGAGATAAGCAGACGCATAACCTAAAACTACAAGCGTCCCAGTTCACATGGGATGTATGGTCAAAAAACAAGACCAGATTCGGGCTGTGCTCTGCCAGCCCACAACTCACGCCCCTATCCAACAACCCAAGGTTCCCACCAGGTTGCGAATCTAAGCTTTACGACCGACTAAAAGAGGGGGGGATCGGGACGATTGCGGACCTCCTGAGATTTAACACGTTCCTGAGTCTTCTAGAAGTCAAAACCAAATATAAAATCAGGGAATTGGACACATTTAAATATTTACAAATTCGACATTTTGTCCAAAAGATATGCCCATCCCCAGAATTCCCCTCCCTTACAAAATTCGAACGACTGTGTCAAGCGAACACATACCAAAGGGGATTAATTTCCAATATATATACCATTCTGGAAAACTCAACAACCACTCAAGAGCATGACTATATGCTCAAATGGGCGGCAGACTTGAATATCATAATAGAAAAAGAGACTTGGGAGGAAATTTGGCTGGCCGCCTCAGGAACGTCCTTATGCACCGTTACGAAGGAGAATATTTATAAAATTCTCTACCACTGGTACCTCACCCCAGCGAGGTTGAACCAGATATACCCCCTGGCGTCAGATTTATGCTGGAGAGGCTGCGGTCATAGAGGGGACATGGCCCACATCTGGTGGACCTGTCCGGAAATTGTAAAGTACTGGACTAAGGTTCAAAATTTGATAAAAGAGGTCATAGACCTAGAATTACCTATAGAACCGCTGACCTTCCTACTTGCTAGGCCAATACCAGGTATTGCCCGGACAACTGGGAAATTGATCTCCCATATTCTAACTGCGGCCAGATGTGAGATAGCGGCCTCCTGGAAGAGACAAACCACACCATCCAAAAAATCCATTAAAAAAAGGGTCAATGAAGTGATGATAATGGAGAAGTTGACGGCAATGCTGAGGCAAAAGCTTATCGCCTTTGATAAGATATGGGAACCCTGGTGGCTCCTCAACAGATGAAGGCCCTGATAGACAGAAAGCTAGCATTGGCGCAAATCAGTCTCACCCGAATCCCTATGCCGGTCCAGTAGGTCTAAGGGTCACAAGGATAGGGTCTCCAGGAAGTGAAACTCCCCCCCCCCCCCATCTCCCGTCCCTTACCTCCCCCCCCCCTTCTGCCCTTTCTGTCCTCTCTCTTCGAGGACCTCCTTTTCAGGGACAACCAAGGTGGTCCCTTCTTTACCCCAGAAAAAGTTAAAATGTTTATGTATTAGGCGATGTAATGAACCTGTAAATCACCTGTTGTACCAATGCCTAATAAAACTATTTGGAAAAAAAAAAAAAAATGAGAATATCATGTGACGTCATCTACTGTACATAATAAGATTTACATATCTGTAATAATGGCACAAAGTGGCATGTAATGAGACCACGCACAGCATATAAGGACCTCCCAACATGGCCACCAAGGCAGGACATCTGCCTCTATCAACATGGCCGCCGAAGCAGGAAGTCAGCCTCTCTATGATCAAATTGCCTGCACCTGCCTGCTCCCTTTATAAGGCTGCATTCCCCTTTCTTCCTTGCCTGTGCAAGGTTCTGTTTCCTTGGACTCCTGCTATTGCTGTATCCTTCCTTGTTCTTCCCTGTTGCCGATCCCAGCCTGTGACCATGACCAACCTGGTTTCTCCAGCCCAGACCTTGGAACTGTGACCCCTACTACTCTGCCTTCTCCAGCCCTGACCCTGGAACAGTGACCTCGGAAATTCTACCTTCTCCTGACCTCGGACCCGGACCTCGCGATTCTACTCTTCAGGATTTTGTCCCAGATTCGGATTGGTCTCTACTCCACCTCTGGCTAGCGGGTCTTTCTCCCGAACAGTACACAGTGACATACGTGACCGTAACACATTGTACAAGCCCTACGCTATGGACCCTGCAGAAGTAGAGAAAGCCATGTCCCTTCAGGTCCAACTCTTGGGTAAATACTACACCCACATGGCTATGTTGGATACTGCTGACAAAGATGAGATATTAGGGGGTCTGGCATAACAACATAACAGCATTTAGGATGAAGCCATTTTGTGTGAATATTTCAATCCGCCATCTTGTCTTGTCTCTGTGAGTCTTAATTTCTGTGTTACATTTCTGTATAAACAAATGTGTGAAACAGGAATGGAATGTTATCGCTCTTAGCTGAATTTATTGACCCTTCCTCATCCAATCAGCTTCAAATTGAAAGTGTAAACAGGCTAAAGGTTATGAGAACCCATGAGATAAACTTAGATTCTCGCAGTGAAACTAGTTCTCACACAAATGCCAGGTGGTAGGATAGGCACATTCCATTTAACCCCAGAATGGTTTCTAGCTGACAGGCAGTTATACAATATTATTATGTATTACAAAATGACATCAGCTTTAGTATTGTTATGTATTACAAAATGAGGTAATGTTTAGTGACGTGCAAGCCCCCCCATAAAGGGGTGGAGCTTTAGGATTTAGGGTATAAATATATGGCATACCATGTTTATTGTTGAGAGAGCTTTTGTTTTGAAGCTGTCTCCGTTGTGCACTTGACTTGAATAAATTCACGTGTTATTCTGTTTCAAAATAACCTCAGACTGTGTTTCTTATTTACGTTTTTCTCACTGCATTGGCTTCCATCGCCTCCACCTTTCAAACCCTCGCTACCCATTGTCTCAGTGCATCCCCAGCGGATCCCTCTTACGAAAGGCTCAAGGATGAACTTGGACGGACAAAAAAAGTGCAAACTTATATGTGATAAAAGTATCAGTATAAACAATAATGACTGGTAAATTGTAATCAAGTGCTGCCAAACCACTTGCAGTCTCCCAACAGCAACTACACAGCACTGAACAATAGGTGTCAACAGCGCAAACTGATAAGTGAATTAAAGCAGTAGATTGAATAACGTGAATAACCAAGTGAATAAGAATGGATTCAAAAAACACTTATCACATGCCAATGGTAGCTCTGTAGAACAGGATCCTCAGAAGTTGATACTCCATGAAGAACCTCATGTGGGGAAAAACACAAATGCAAGCGGTATGGTGCATTAACGTTTTACTCTAAGGTACAAACAACACAAAGGGGAAGTGTACAACTCACAATCTCCCCACTGGTAACAAGCAGAAAGTGACCAGGCGCACTCCAGCCCTACTCCAGACCCGTCCACTTCCCGTCCTGCACGCGCTCACTTGCAAGGCGTCCCTTGTCTGCTTCTCTTGCTAGCAGCACAGCTGGGTCGCCTGATGTCAGCCGGCAGAGTTGCTGCAAGGGTAGTACGGTGGCCTCCAAAGCCCAACGCGTTTCGTCAGTGTGTCGGCTTCTTCTGGGGTTCTATCATGATTCTATTCACAGCGAGTATTTATACCCTACATACCCACAATGTAGATTAGCTCAGTTGCTGATTATTTTGGTTGATTAGTATTGTGGCTCAGCTACAAACTCTAATATCAAACTATTAAAATGTGGCTGTCAGCATTTTAACAGTTTGACATTCAAGACGGACGTGATTAGTCTCGCATCGTCCGTCATGACCACCTGAATCTATCGATGTGACGCACGTGTCTCTATGTACTAGAGAAGGGAAGTTATGAGTGTGTTTTTATATTGAGGCAAAACTTAAAATGTCGTTGGTCGAAGGTTTTTTTTCCTCTGTCGTAAAACCGTCAATCTCACAGCTGATTTATGACAGGGATGGGCTTTTCTTGCTTCAATGAGGAAAAAATAGTACATAAGACTTAGCAAGGTATTATGATTATCAGATTTCAACAAGGTGTGTTTTGGACCAAACACGTGATTCTCATATTGCTACGCCAGTGACCTCTTGGAGAAAATCCTGACATATGGTAAAGTAATATATAGGGGTTTCTGTTTTATATTTTCTGTTATTTTTGTTATTTTTTTTTGTTCTCCTGTTTTTTTAAGAAACTGTTATGCATTTACTGTAATTGTATGTTCTTATAATCCTTTTTCTGTCATTTAAGCACTGTATTTTTATATATATATTAAAACATTTAATAAGTGACGCTTTGGGGCTCTGAATAAACTGCTGTATGCTCCTTGCGAAGGTGAAACGTGTGACAGCTTGCGAGCTGTGTATTAATCCTTGTCCCGTATGCAGGTCACGTGCTCACAGGTGTGCCGTACGTGACAAATGCTCTGGAAACCCCCCAACATTCCACATAGGGGGGGATTTAACCATAGACAGGACTGCATCCTTAAGCTTTTCCCAAGATGTGACATAATTTAAAAAAAATCTATATTTATCCTACAGGGTTATAATCAGAGTCCACTAACCTTCAATTGCTAAATTACCTCATTAACGCAGTAGTGCTGTGTAAAGTCAAATACATCTTATCCTGAAGCGCAAACAGTAAAAGTTGCCTATGTAAGGTTTTTGAAGTTGTCTGAATCTCGTCTCAAAACTAGTTTTATTTAAGAAATGTGTCATTACCATTTTAGATGCTGTGAAACTTTTATAAAAAGCGACTTTGTATTCAGCCGCACCCTTTCTGTAACATCATACCTAATTATAACCACTCTCTTTTGTGCCTTGTTCACTACTCTGTGTTCTGTTGGGACTAATATCTGCAGGCATGTTACAGGGCTGTGAAAGCCAAACATTTGGGATCAAACAGAGGCCTATTCATTAACCTGCAAAAATGACATTTCCGTGAGAAAATTGCCAATTTCTTATGGAAATACGGTTCTCACGTGTCCGAGCCTTTGCGAAAACAGCTTTTTAGGTCATGATTTGGATCCAGCAGGATTCAATGCAATACTGTAGCTGTGAGACTTAATATCACAAGGAAAATCTCACCATGGTTTCTTACCTTCTGGAGGCAGGAGAGACAGACACATTTGATTGGAAAAATGCACGTAAATGAGACCTTTTTTTGTAGCAATACTTCTGCACAGATACGTCTTAATGGATACAGGGAAATCTCCTGATTTTCATCACATGAAATTGCATTCCATTTTCGGATGAATTTACATGGCAAAGCTTAATAACTAGGCCCCATAGTCTGCAGTGCACAGAGACGAGGTAACCATATTGAACATTTGCTTATTAGATGGGTGCAAATAAATGCCCCACCTTTCAATATACAGTATATCAAATAGCCCACGGTCAAGGTCTTTTCTCAATTTATTCAGAGACAATAGAAAACATCTTTCACGGTATCATTTCAGTCATATAGAATGTAGTAGAGTGGAGAATCTTTAGCTTTGTTGTTCTTAGCTTAGTGGTGCTAAAGGATTCTGAATTCTATCAATCCAAATGCAATCTTTATAGATTTGAGCAATACTCGTTTGTCTTAAGGTAAGCCCAAAATGTTCTTAATCATAAACTTAGAACACAGTGTCTTCCTTTAGCAATATTTACTATGATTTAAAAGAACCTCTATGTTCTGTCATTAAGTAACTATAGTTAATCCTATGTTCCTTATCTTTTTAGACCCATCTCTATTGTATTGTCTTTTAACAATATTTAACTAACCTTTGATTACAAACTCTTGACCATATACTATTCAACTCAGCAGACATTAAACATTCCAAGTTTCTAATGTCCCATAAAACATTTCTACACCTGGCTGTCTTCAGACTGATTTAACTTCTTATCTTTGTAGAGGCAGCTTATCATTTTCCAATATAATTTCTAACTTAAGTAATTTAGTATTATTTTAACTAGTTACATGCTGAATATATATGTATATAGACAATATAGCATAATTAATATTTAGGCTTGAAACCATCTTCACACATCCCAATTATTTTCCAGCTGGTACAGCTTTAGTTACCATTATGAACACCATTCATAGATTCAGACAGTACATGAGATTTAAGACTTTACACATCTCACCTGGAGAATCCTTGTGCTGGTTCATTCTTGTCTGCAAAATAATATTGTGTTTTCATGAGTGTGTGATCAAATCATAGTGTATTGTACCTCAAATAAGTTATTCTTTTTAGGGAAAACACAATTTTTTTTTGTTATTTTGGTTTATTTGGAAACTATTTCTGTTTCGTTTTTTCCCAGTGGGAACATGCAGAACCACATCGCATGTCAGTTGTGTTTCCGCCGCCCCTTTTCTTTCCCCTCCGTCAGAGGATCAAGTATGAAAAGAAATTCACTTTAGTCTGTAAAAGGCTGGGTTCATGGTCAGATCTAGGGCTTAAAGCAGCAATCCTGCTGTCCTTTTTTTTTTAATGTATTTTTTTTTTTTAAGTTTTTTTGGATTGACGCAGAGGGTCTCTGGAGCTGTGAAAAACAGTGGTGGAGCACTGCCTAGAAAAATTAAGGGCTGGAGGCTAACAAAATTAAAAATGCTTTATTCTAAGGCATAAGTAGACCGAGCTACAAAAAAACAGGTTCTCTAACGCGTTTCGCGCTGTCGTAGCGCTTTATCAAAGAGTCTCTGGAGCTGAACTGCATTAGTTTCAGTTCTGGAGACCCCTTTGTCCTGAGTTACCTGAACCTCCTACTGAGGTAGTTCAGCTCCGGAAACCCCGATTCAAACCTATTACTCTAAAAAAAAAAATGTAAAAGGAAAGCAATTACTTAGTTGACCCCTAAGCTTGTTGGCCTCCTAGCTCTGCAATGAGTTGCAGCATACGCTGGCAGCAATGGGGCCAAAATTAAATTAGTGTGGGCCCATAACCCTTACAATGTCACTGACCTGGACAGTTACAGGAGGGCTGACAATCAGCACACTGTAAAATACATATATGTACATGTAAATGAACAGGCGATGGCAAAAAGCTCACGAATACTGTATATTCCTGTTTGAGCATTGGAATATAATGTTTACAAATTTGCAGACAAATCAATTACACATTCTTACCATGTCTGACTTCTCCTTCACGGGTCATCAATCAAGATGGATGTTTGTTAGTGCCAGAGTTTCATTTAATCACTAAGGGCATTGTTAGGCAGGAGGAAATAGAAAACTGCCCTGTATCTCACACACACAGGAGGCCTCGTTATGTTTAATTCAGTTAATTAACTCCTTCAGAGTTAGACGCTTTGTAAAATCACAAGTTTATTCATTGAAGTTTTTTTTTCTTGCAGATGCATCGGAGAATTTAAACTTTTTTTTATTTTAGCACTGAAGAGGTTAATAATGAAAGTGTATTATCTTTCTATCGTGCAATTAATTGAAACTGAACCCCTTCATATTGCAGTTAAAACGTTTCTTTGCATAAAACTGCTAAGCATATCAACTGAAAATAGGAATAATGAGAATGTTATTTAAAAAATGAATCTACAATTCCATGAAGAATTAATGCTGGTAATATAATAGAATAACAAGCGACTTGTGATATCCTCATAGACCTGTGTGTGATTCTAATTAATTTCAATGGGAAAGCAGCTGGGTGATGGTAGTGGGATCATCCTGCTGTAATTGTGCACTATTCTAAAAATAATGTCTGTTCATTCTACTTAATCCTTAGGTTGCATTCCCTCACTGTGTCAAGAAGTATTTAAGTTCTCAATACAGCAGAGACACAGCACAGTAGCACAATGCCACGATCCTGGCACTAATCCCAATAGGATCCAGTTCTGAGTTTCATCTCAGCAGCCCAACCTTTGTTGTTGTAACCAAGGGGTAGGTTCACAAAGTTCTGTTAAGTCAGGGCAACCACCATCACGTTACCTAAATAGTTCGCGGATGTTCACTTCCCTAATTTTAACGGAGATTCACAAAGCAAAATACATGCAAGAACAATGGCTGTTATGCTGCTCATTTGTATATTGCTAACACGGCGTTGGCTAGCTAATATCGGGATAAGCTACCCTCCCCTAGTGGTAGTGGGCTGTAATGCTGGTCATGTTTGCCATATATATTATACCTGGGCATATGGCTATGTAATATATACCTGGCATCTGCACTTCCCCCAATAAAAACATTTGTTATTAACCCCTTGGAAGCCATAGTGATCATGAAGGCATGCCTTCATGTTCATTATGTCTTCCAAGCAGTTAATAGACAGGTATTGGCTACATTTGTGTCCTAGCCCAGCGTATTCACTTTGGCTTCCTATATTGCTATGGTAATATACAGTAGGAAACCAAAGTGGCCCATTTCAGAACCCTGGACATGGTCCACATGAATTCTGCTACCCTGCATTAGATGCTGGAAGCAACCAATGCCAGGTATAGTCATGAGCTAAACTAACGCAGCGTTAAGTCCCACGTTATCTTAAACAGCCTGCTGTGGATATGCATTGGTGTTCCACATCTCTTTTGCATATAATTAGCACAAACGTTTGTTAAAGTTAATGGCAGGCTGTCTTAGCATTAAGATGGCACGTAAACTTAGTGATTCAGGAGACCAAGGCTTAATATAGCCAATGTCTCAAATGGTGCCGCGCGGCAGCTCTTGGTCTTGCGGAGCCCTAGGCAGTAAATGGACATGGGCCCTAGACCCCAATGTATTTTATTGATGCAGAACAATAAATAATAATGTTAGCTACATCAATCACAATGAACTTTAAACAGGTGAAATAAGGGATAGAGTGTAACAAGGTGGCCTACATTGTCCTGTGACCACAATGTTACCATGCATGCTGAGAACATATTATAATAAAACACTGATGAATGGTAACTTAAACAGTTACTTATCAAGGGTAATAAGAGTCACTATATCAGGTTTCCAAAGCAAAATAGGGATCCACAACAGGTCATGTCCAGGTCAACGTTGCAGAGGGACTGCTCCTGACCTCGTGTAATCCCGCTGTCACTATTCTTTTTGAGTAACTCCATCAAATGCATTATTTGTTTTTGCATGTTCTGAATGTGCCTGGTCAAAAATGTTTTCTGTACATGTCAAATAAGGGTCATGCAGGAACCCTTAAGTCTCCATAGTACCCCAATAGGGTAGCTTAAGAGTTTATAAAAATATATATGTTTGATGTGCATTCACTTTCCCCGTGACCCAGTATACCGGGAATGCAGAACTGAGGCAAACTGCTTGCAGGGAAAGCTGGCAATTGCTCAGCCGCGGTTAGCTGTGGCAGTATCTTCCCCAGCGCAACCAAATCATCATTTGTTTCTGCCCTTCTACAGAGAAAATGTTAGATGTTGCAGTTAGAAATAAGAAAACTTGATATAGGGCCATTTGCAAATTCAAAATGATTGTATATATTTTTACATACCTTCTCCATTTCTCTGCTTTTCATTTGATTACAGCCCTATTTTATTTTTAATTCCTTCTATACTGACAGACAGGACATACAAGTCTCTCCCTTTCCCCACCATTGTATTTGTCGCTCTCTTTTAACCCTTGTATTTCTTTCTCCTTTTGGTCCCGTTGATGTGTGCCTGTTTCACATCATGAGAGCCTTACATGGGACCCAAGCCAGCCACCTATATTGCCTAGCGGTAGAGCCGCCTGTTTGCTGCTGCTGCATGATGTAGGAGTATGTGTAGTTATTGGATGGGACGTAATGCTGCCATACAGTGAGATAAGTACATATTTACAACCATCGTAAACCCAGACCTTTCTAATTCTTCCATCCTGCTGTAATTGTTAGAAGCTTTCCATCCTCCTATAGGCGTCAGACAATATGGGTATCCCCTTCCCTAGTATAACTTATAGGAGTAATATGCAGTCAGACCGTAGTATATGTTTCCTCACTGTATTAGTAGTGCTGGAACCAGAGCTGGAAACTGTCCTTGAACCGCTTCATGCAGTACATTCAATAAAAAGAGAAATGCTCTGCCTCACCTACAATTATTACTTACTACTTGTGCGCAGTGCCTCCACTCTTTTGCTTATCTGCAAAATTAAAATATTTCTAAATACAGACTTTTGAAGTAATAATTGGAAGGCAATACACAACACTTCTGCTTTTAAGATTGAGGTTGTCGGTCTGGGAGAGCATTGCAAAAAAAGGTAATCGAGGAGAGCTAGAAAAAAAAATAGGCAGTCTCCCACTTGGGCCAACAGAACTACAGTATGATCACTCGCACTAACTCTGCATAAACGTGAGAGACAACATATCAGTACAGGACTCACATAAAATGCATCCAACGGGATATGGCTACAAATGTCCAATCCAAAGCACATCCTCACCCCTTGCAAGTTTATCTGTGGCTTTCCTCAGGATACACTGCTAAATTCTTCACCTTTCCTTTGACATTACTGTGACCTGGCAGACGTTTATTTCAGGGGCGTAGCACTTCCCTAGTTTACGCCGTCTCGTCAGGCTTTTAAGTTTTACGCTGCAGTCAGTCTTCGCACTAGCTAGTAAATTTGGGCCTTAGTCATCACAACCGCTCGGTCCTGCCCTTTTAAGTGCAAATTGTGGCTTACCTTACCATGCAAAGTGTATGTCCATAAGAGATGGATTATTGTGTCATTGATTCTGCGCCAGTATGCATAATCACAATACCTATATCCACATTGACTGAAAAGCACCCAATGTAATGGTTTTCCAGATTAAGCCATTGGTTTTTATTGCATCCCAATCTGCCAGATGTCAGAATAGCCAGAGATAATTCAATAAGTTGTAGATATGTTCTCAGATAAAATATACGTTATTAATTTACATTACATTCACAAATCTTAATTTTGTTGTATGTATTGTATGCACTGCAAAAGGAATGTGTCAATAGCACTAATGCTCTAGAATACTAATTAGTGTTACTATAAACACTGTGGTCAATACCAAACATTTATAAATATAAGCCAGGCTGCCTGGAAAACTCACCGATACAAATCAGACAAGATAACATATAACAAATAAGATCCGGCATCTGAAAGAATGTCCAGATATCAAATAATGGAATCTGACCATACAATAGTGTCCAGTCTGGATGATCCGGGAACCTTCAGATGAACCACAGAGACGATCTCATACTACTGTATGTGGAAATAAACATGACAATCATGTATTGTATGTCCACCATCATGTTTGATTTTAAAGCTCCTTGGACCACTATAGAACAAAGGGAAGGTGTTCTTTACAGTAAGGGCAGTTGCAATGTGGAATTCATTACTCATGGCAACAGCAGATACAATAGATATGGTGCAAAAAAAAGTTGGACATCTTTTTAGAAAGGAAAAGGTATACAGAAATATACCAAATACTGTAAGTAGAAGACATTGGAAGGATGTTGATCCCGGGACTTATCCGATTGCCAATTATTGGGAGTCAGAAAGAAATTTATTTTTCCCCTTATGAGATCTTTGGATGATATTTTACTAGGGTTTTTGGTTGCCTTCCTCTGGATCAATAAACTGCAAGTATGAATAAAGTATCGGTCGTCTAAATTTAGGATGTATTTTTTTCAACGTCATCTATGTATACCACCCATTATTTCAGTGTCATGTATCTACTGTACTCTAAGCACTTCAATTGACTCCCCAAAATTGCAAAGTGGAGCAAATCACTGACATGTAGGTGGAAGAAGAAAGTGCCTCTTTAATACCATTATTCATTTAATATGCTGTAAATTAATTTTCCCATGCTGGAGACCATTTTAGTCCCATTCATTTGAAAAGATCCTACTCTCTTCTCTAGCACTGGAAAGCATTTTCACAGTAAGTTTTTATTATTTATGTATAAAAAAAATATGCTTTAGTGAACGTTGTTCCAAAACTGCAATTCCATAGAGACCGCAGTATTTTTATTTATTTTTGGCGGCTTAGTGATATTTTCTGATGCAAGCTTTCAGCGCCTCTCAGGGACCTGAAGAAGGGAGGCTAGTAGCCATTACTTGCATGAAAATAAAACCCAGTAAATAAAAACGTTATAAATCTTTACCCAACTAGGTGTTGGTTTAAACAATCTAGTTTCCCTTTAGATTGTAAGCTCTCTCGCGCCGTTATTAGCCTCCGTATTGGTTTGTGCTTTGATCTACAACAGTTTATGTAACTTACATCTCTGTAACCCTATTGTACCATGCTGCGGTACATATTGGTGCTTCACAAAATCAAACTAATAACTAATTTTGTATTAGCTAATCTAGTAGACAGTTTTTAAACAGAAACGAGATTATGTTTAAGTCCTTTTATTTTTTTTAACCATACATGAAAAAAACAAAACAAAAAAAAAACAAAAGAAAACTTAAACATACGCTTTACATATGGGGACGTCGTAAATTGTCACATGACAAAGTCCACAGGGATCCAAGCAGACCGGCCCGAAATGTCATCTACTTTATTGCTGCAGAGCTTAGATGGAGTTTAAATGGATTCTATTTTGCACCATTGCATTAAAGAAATCATTTTTCTTATTCAAAAGTAGCCTACAAATGAGGGTGCATAGTGAATGCTACTATAGTGCTTCAACTGCAAAATGTGAATACAAGACCAAATTATTTAGCATTAATGTTAAGAATACCAACAAAAAAAAACCGCCACACATGCCAGTAGCATCTGACTGGCACGAAAATGGTTGCGTTGGCTAAACACATTTTTAGCTGTCTAATACTCTGAGCTCCTTATGTAAAATATGGACAGTCATTCAACTGACCCTTCAGTTGTGTAGGAGTCTACAAATCTGTTCTGGAAACCCCTCAAAAAACAGCGTGGGTCCCAGATGGTGGCACTATAGAAAGAGTACATGATACAGGCATAATCTCTGAATAGATCTTCATTAAAGATGACATTTGCAGATAGTCTGTTAAAGTGATCACTCATCAGTGCTGCAGTAGCTGCCCCTAACATGGAGTATAGATCAGGTGTGGGCAACTCCAGTCCTCAGGGGCCACCAACCAGTTTGGTTTTCAGATATCCCTGCTTTAGCACAGGTGGCTCAATTAAAGACTGTACCACCTGTGCTGAAGCAGGAATATTCTGAAAACATGACCTGTTGGTGGCCCTTGAGGACTGGAGTTGCCCGCCCCTGGTATAGAGGAGAACACATTCAATTACCAGTGCACTTATTCATCAAGACTCAAAATACTGATCAAATTGTAACACTATTCGGCTATATTCAGATGGAACAGGCCCAAGTCTCAGTTCAATACTACCACTTGATACAGTTGCAACAAATATTTTTGAAGACCTCTACAGGTATACAATGCAGTGTGTCCACAGAACAAGGTTATTGAAATTATTACTATGCTCTAAAACAGGTTTTACATTTATATACATTTTAGACAAAACAAATTGGCCCACATAGCTATTATGAGGCATACAGACATAGCCCACTTAATTTCAATAGGTAATAGAATTACAGCAGATGCCCAAATAAGATGATAAAACTAAAAATACTATAGAACAGATAAGGATTCCAATTATTACCCCCCTGAAAAAAAAATATATATAAATAGTTCTTCCCCCTATCTAATTTCCCCATGCAGTCATGCAGGACAGATGAGAATGCTGCGTAACATATACAATGATTATTTGCAATACACAAGGGGGCGTATAAAGAAATAATGGCACATGTGAGCGCCCATGTACATTAAGACTTAGGGGCACAGTAGTATTTGGACAATATACATTTTTATTGATCTGGGCTAACATGAAAAAATTACAGTGTCCATTAAATATTAAACAAAGATAGATTTACGGATTAGCCTTCTGTCTAGAAGAGGATCCCTGAGGGACAAACCAGATCTTCCGCCTCAAAGGAATGTGTTCTCAGATACTTTCCTTTTAGATGTACTATAGTACGTCTGTTTAATATTCAATAAGTAATGGAGCTTTAAGCCTGGAGCAGATGTTCTCTTTTATTGAACTAATATACAGCAGCTTTGAGGCACAGAACGTGAAAACTGGTTTGTGATATTTATGCTGTAGCCTCAATAAAGTGCAGTTTGAGGGATTAATTCCACTGTCTGCCTGATGGATAGAGTAAATATTTCACATAATTAAAATACTTTTCGTGTACTATGTACATTCTAAAACCAACTAGTTAACAGATGTAAATTATGCCATTCTTATGCAGCCATATCTACAAACAAGATACTTGTGACGTCTTCAAAGTTCATGCACAAACTACATCTCGTATTCAATGAATTATTTGCAGGTCATACTACCTATTGCTGGGCTTACAAGATACTTCTACGTTAAATGTTACTAAGAAGAGTCTGCCTCAAATGCACATCTTCTACACAAAAAAACTTGACAAGATACCCAATTAAATGACTTTTTTTTTTTTATATATATATATCTATACTAAATTGGGTCTGCCAAGTAAGGCTACTGGTACATCTAGCATGGACATACATTGAAGGCTATTCTACGTTCTTGCTAGAGGTAAGATTGTGGAAACCCACGTGTCAGAATAATATAAAGTTACAAAACATCCAAGCTCAATAACGTCAGAAATGCAGTGATGATAAAGCTTGGAAAGAACATACTTGAAGCCCTGAAACACTGCAGCCCCAGATATCAGCATTGCAGACAATATATATAGCAGAAGTCTTCCCAACTTGCTGTGTCACCATGTTCTACCTATTGCTACAGTGATTACTATATTACAGTGGAAAAACTACATCAGAAAGCAAGAAGAAAAGTGGTGGTGGGGGGCGGGGGGAGTGTTACCAGCACTCAATGACCATATAATAGCAAATTGGAATATGCCAAAAAATGAATTTTGGCATATTCCTAGTTGCTATTATGATATGATCATTGAGTGCTGGGACCCCCCACCCCCCTTCCCGATATTTGGGAGGAATAAGGGTCCTTCCGGTTCCCTTGCGCACCTTTGATCCTGTTTACATCATAAGCATGTGCAGGCAAATATGGACTATATGGACTGGAAATAAGTGGAAGGAATTTCTCTCCACAGCCCCCCCCCCCTCCCCGGTCCCCCTCCTCTCACTACTATTGTACATCAGAAGACAGATGTAGCAATGCATTTGTGGGCAAAATTTATCAAAGAAAACAATCCAAAAATCAAAGTAGGACTTTTTTTTCTTTGAAATATTTAGAGCTATTTTATGCCCATGAATGCAAATACAAAAGACCCTCACATGTACAAGAGCTGCACCTTTACACTTGGGGGGGGGGGGGGGGGGAAGTGGGACTATTAAGCATAAAAAAAGTGGGACTATTAAGCATAAAAAAAAAAAAGTTGACATTTTTCCAAGGTTTTTCCAAGGTTTTTCTTTTCGCCAAATTCAGTAGCAATTTACATTCTTTTATTTTGTTTGTATCAATGCAAAATAGAACAAAGTTGAATTATTTTTTTTAAACGGATCATTGTAACTTTCAGAAGTCTTTAGTGGGATATCAAAGAAAATGTGTTTCTGGGAAACGGCACCATTTTTTGCTGTGTGTTGCACCATACGCGTACGGTGGTGGTTGTTTGCGATGCTCCTTACTGTACGTGGCACAGTTTGCTGTACAGGAGGTTAACTTCACCTCAGACACTGTGGATTTCTAGGCACAAAACCAGATACATCTCATATGTGCTTCAGGTAACTCCAATAGACACTCCCCAAACAATAAAAATGATGCACTCAGGGCAAAACTGGAGCAAAGTGCTTTCATATGCAGAGGCACAGAGTGAAAATTTCTCTGTGTGTATCAAAAGTGAGGCAAATGTAAAAAAAAGCACCTTGTATATTTTATCATTTTGATTTAAAAAGGTCTAATAAATACTTATGGTGCAAACACGAGGGATGTCTCTAGAATACAAACATGTTTTCAACAGCCTATTTGACTTGCGTAATAACAGGGTCCAATTGTGACAATTACTGAACTGATACAACTTGCATCAATAAGAGGTGTGCATGCATTTTCAGCGCTTACCATACGGTCCTGAAAATGCAGGGACACCATTTTGTTAGCTCTTAATGCCCTGAAATTTGCTGCATATTTGTACAGTACCATAGACTGACCTCGCTGACATGAAATAGCATTAGTATCACTCCTGTAACTTTGCTGTTCCCCATAATTGTTGTTTCTTTAAATTAAAAAAAAAATTCACATTTATGGTTACTGCCAAAAAGAACAGATTACAAAACAAAAGAGGCCCCCTTTTTTCTTTAGGTCATGCATTCTCCAGTGCAACGATTCTGGGGATGCCATATGAAGACAATTTGCGTAAAATGGATGCAAAAATAATAATTTTCATCATTTATCGTCTAAATATCCAACACTTTGCTCCAGTTTTGCCGGGTCAGCCTTTGAAGTGGAGAATGTCAGTGGGAGCAATTACACGATGCACAGAATATAAATGGCATCACGTTCTGTCAGATTGTGTCATTTTTATTTTTATTTACCATCTACCAACATGAAAACATGTGTACATATTTCTTCCATTGGGTAAAACGCTGTGTCGAATGCAGGAATCTTACATTTAATGCAAGCAAAAAAAATAAATAAAATTGATCAACGTAGCAAAACACATTTTTCTTAACACTAGTTACACTGATGCAAGACGCCTTTAATGTTTAGTTCATTAGCAGAGTCAAATTTAAAACCACCTTGTACTCCAGTTTCTTCAAATTTGATGCACGTGTTAGACTGAGCTGCTGCAAAAAACGGGAAGATATTCTCATTATCATGCGTCTCTAAACTCCTCCGTAAGTACTCATAAATATTACCCAACTTACAAACCAACACAAATGGAGCAAAGTACCTCAAAAAAACGGAAACCAACAGCTACGTGGTAAAATGACTGACTTAACCAGAAGCTCTGCACTTTGAGCTTAGTAAATAGGCCTATATTACTCCTGCTTAGTGGAGCAAGTCTTCCCCTTCAACAAAATTGCCACCTGGTAAATGGAGAGCCAAATGTCTGTGTTCGTGTTGCCTGATTGTATATGAGAATGTGTTCATATGAATGGCAACTGAAAAAGGAGTTCCCAAAAGCCATCAGAAAACTCAAGTTGATGAAACAAGATTCATAGCCAGCTGGTCATTCCTGGACAAATTTACACAAAGCCAGCATTAGTTGGTGTTGCAGCTTAACAGGTTTAATGCCTGTGGCGTTACAAAACACCAATATACATTAAACAAATCAAAAGGTAATTTGGCATGAATCCCACTGGAATTATGAATGACTTGCAGTAAAGTGCTAGCACAAAATCGATCAGCAGTATTGTTGCCATTCTAATTTATTAAGTGTCAGTCTTCATGTCCTTCAAACGGTCCTGTAAATCTCTGCACAAACCTGCTACCTGCAAAAGATGCAACTGAGAATGACCCACCAAAAGCACCAAAGACCGCCTGAAAGCCCAATGCAAATACACCCCAGATTCCACTTAGTATGTCTATGCCAACGTTGGGTATGGCACAAACCGTATAATAAGGGAAGCAGGCCATATCATGGAGAAATCTCACTGGTATCCGAAGTATCATACATACAACAGATAATATATTGTTAATAATTCGTACAAAGCCACAAATAATGTTTGCAAACACACGGAGGACATCACAAGGGATGTTGAACAAAACTTTGCTTAACGCAAAAATATAGGTAGTGGCTGCTGTCCAGATCCAGTACAGTCTTCCAAATATCAAGTTACAAATTTGTTTGACAAGAAACCACACTAGGTACATCAGACTTTTCACAATTTCGTACACAATGCACACAAAGAATTGAACAAATCGAAAAAACGGCCCTGTCGCCTTCACTGGAGGTTCTGCCTCCACTTGACGTAAGGATTCCGATACTTTTATTCGCTCGGGGTGTGTTGTGCCTCCTCCACACTGGTTGGAAAATAAGTTAACTCCAGCAGGAAGTTTGTTCTCAAGTTCTTCCACGGTTACATCTTCTAAACCATCTAAATCAGCAGTTTGCTTAATGAACCCAATGGACCAAGGTTCAAGGATGTTACAGCAAGCTGCAAGCCACACAGCCTCAGGAACAGACACCTTATCATTCATGTTAAGACCAGAAGTAATGGCACCGACAAGAAGATGTAGTTTCTCTCCATCTCCACAGTAAGGTAGCAGTCCTTCTTTAATTAGGTGTTCAACATCCGTGGCCCATTTTTCCTTGAAGCTCGGTGTAAATGGCAGTGTGTTAGTAAGCGCATATGCCACTCCATGATGGAGCGACCCTGGTTGGTAATCCGAAGAGGCGTAATCTTCTTCCAAGGCCTGGTTCGCACCAAGATTTCCAATGTGCTCTGCGACATCTGCTGCATTAGTCATTTCCTCCAGACTGCTTCCTGCATCATCCAGCTGAAATATTAAAGAGAAATAAAAATGAGCATGCTGTGTTTATGCTGAACACATTCATTAGGAGTGTTGTAGTGGGAAAAAAATACAACACTTGAACTACACATAAGCCTACTAGAACATAGGCTGCTATCTTGAACCAATTCTGCACCATGGCACGCACACACACACTTAACCTCACTCTAGTTTATGAGCACCATATGTATGTTGTTTATCTCTGCTGTATTCATTTTACACCACACACACACCTTGCCATTTGTTTTGGTGGAGAGCACCATCAAGGGATTTCTTCTCTCTATGGCCGCAGCAGTACATTTTTTTGGTCTTATGGCCTAGCATCGCTTTGTTAATACAGCCTTCTATCTTTGGGTTACCTACGTACAGGCATACCCCGCATTAACGTGCACAATGGGACCGGAGCATGTATGTACTGTAAAGCGAAAATGCACTTAAAGTGAAGCACTACCTTTTTCCCACTTATTGGTGCATGTACTGTACTGCAATCGTCATAAACGTGCATAACTGATGTAAATAACGCATTTGTAACAGGCTCTATAGTCTCCCCACTTGCGCACAGCTTCGGTACAGGTAGGGAGCCATTAGTGCTGTTCAGGAGGTGCTGACAGGCGCATGGGCGAGCTGCCTTTTGCCTATTGGTACACACTCCTTACTCACGAGTGTACTTAAAGTGAGTGTCCTTAAACCGGGGTATGCCTGTACTTCTTATACCTTGTAAACTAGGTCAAGGCTACTATGTTAGGCATAAAAACCAAATTGCCGTATTGCGATTACATTCTTCACGGCTGTTACTTTACTCCAGTATATCTGGAGCCGAGCTTTTAATGCAAAGTAATGTATATAAACCCAAATGCCCACAACATATGCACAAAACATGTTTATCAACACACACTGCTAAACCCTTCTTTCTCCACGGAGCCATACATGTATAGGGTGACCATCCACCATCCATTGACAAAGTGCTTCAGTCACCATCTGCAGTGGTCAAAGTAGCTTAAAAAGGTAGTGGCCTGTGTGACTAAGACCCAGTTAAAAGCTATTCTGAACATTTCACAAAGGATGTATACAACATTTATGCTTAGAAAGCAGGAAGGGGAAAAGGGCTTCCTAAAATAAATAGTTTTCATAAATTAAAACGTTGAACCATTAGTCTGTCAATACAAAATAAAGTAGTGGTGATACTCTGGGAATGTAAATTAACAAGTAGTTTTATGCATCCCTTAGCACTAATCCCACTTCAACCACTGCAGGTCACCATATGTCCACACAAAATAAAAATTCCCAATACTGCACCTCCCAAATGCCCAAAATAATGGTTACCATGTACAAGTCACTATATATGCACAAACCACTTCCATGAACACACACTCATCCAGTGGACAGGATCCTATATTGGATTATTGCTCTCTTCCTAAAATGATTCACTAATCTGTTAATGACCTTGAAATATGACAGCGAGGCACTTAACAGCACTCCAGACTCAGTGGGCGATCAATAATGTCCTTTAGCCCACATACATTACTGCATGCCATGAGCAATACAAAAAGCCAATACAGTACAAGAAGTAACAGCTTGCACTTTAAATAGACAGGAGACGAGATGGAATGGTTACTACTGCTAATTAGCTATCTGATGTTTTAAAGTACAAACTTTCAGGACCCCTTAGTTTTTCAGGGATGTCCCAACAGAATCAATTACTGATCAGCAAATTCAGCTAAGTGATACTGAAAGCTTGCAAAATAAGGAGAAGTGGGCCCAGTGGCTTTTTCATTCTTCCTATTTTTCTTGCTGCCATAGAACCCGACGTTTGGACGGACAGCAGCTTTTGGAGCCATTGCCTTGAGGAAGACTGCGGTATCGGATGAATATTCTGATTTTATGGCAGCAATAAAAATATATACACAAATAAAGAGACAAAAAATACCCAATGCTATATCCAATGTGAGAAAATACATATAGTTAAATACTTCAATGTTAGAATTCTCACGAGCAAGGGTGATTTAGTTAAACCCTTTGGCCAAAGCGTTAGAAGCCCGCAGCCATTGGAGGAGCGGCCACTAATCTCCAAACAACTGATACCAGTTGAAAATTACAATGAATGAATACACTGGGTTCGAGCTCGCTGGGATTGTGCGTTCATTCATTTTTTTCCAACTGGTATCAGTTGTTTGGAGGTTAGTGGCCCCTCCTCCCATGGTGTAAGATCACTCCTCCCCACTATTTAAGTAACAGGGTTTTCCTTGTACCTGTGCAGGACGGGTCTATTGAGAGCATTCGCCCACCACTGCAGAGGTAAATGAGAATGTTCACAGGTAGTGTTAGGACCTGCATAGTTTGTCATGCCATGACGTGGCTGCAGGCTTTTAACGCTTTGGCCAAAAGGTTTAACTAAATGACCCTTGCTCGTGAGAATACCAACATTGAAGTATTTAACTATGTATTTTGTCACATTGGATGTAGCATTGGGTATTTTTGTCTCTTGTTGTATATATATTTGGCCACGCCCAGAAGCACTGCTTATGAGACACACACACACACACACACACACGAGTTAGAGCTTGCTCTGATTCTGTGTTCAACAATAAAAATAGAAAGAATGAAGAAATTAGGTGCCTACTTGTCCTTTCGTATTTGCATAATCCCCAACTACACCACAATTTTGAAGCACATACACGTTATTTAGAAAAGGGGTCTGGTTAAAGCTACTTATTTTGCCAAATGTAGTAAACCATTTGATCGCACCATATTTCTTCCACATAAGCTTGTAAACTCTCAGGGGCTGGGTGTATCTGCAAAACATGTTGCATTTCTTTTGGAATTGACATACTGTATATTATATTCTGACCTAACCCATGTATGGCTCAATGGAAGGGTTTGGATACACACAAGACTTTCAATTATTTGCACACACCCACTCTGTAGCTACATTCACACAGCCACACCTTCAGGTAAAAATCAGGCTTTGCAGCAAGTACAGGTTAATAATTAAATGCAGGTTTCTTTAACCCAAAAAAAAAAAGGCAGATCATCCATACAGCGCCATATGGAAAATATCACCATGTGCTTCCACTAGAAAAACGTCCCCAACGTGTACACCCCAAGAAGGTTTATTTTTACAAATGATTTGCGTGTTCAAGATCCATAAAGGAATATGAAGTAGAGATCAATAGTGGGCAACACAATATATTGAGATGTGGACAGGAGTCCCTCACTGCCCACTGCTTAATGTCTATGCGCTCATTAATACTGTCCCGCTCCTCTTCGTACCCTCAGAATGAGTGTTGAGGAGAAAGGCCCGTTTTATAGTGGCGGGCGCGCGCTACGCCGTGCGCGGATTTTTAGTTGGCTGACGTTAGTCAGCCTTTCTATAGATGTGCCGCACGCGGCAGGGAGAGGGGAGCCGACACACACACACACACACACACACACACACACACACACACACACAGACAGACACACACACACACACACACACACACAGAGACATACACACACACACGTGGGGAGAAGCTCAGATATGAAGCAACAATGTCCACACTACTTCTGTGCCGGGATAGAGGCAGAGCAGGCAACTGGAGCCCACTAGAGATTTCCATGGGTGCCCCATGTTGGTCAGGGAGAAAAGGCAGCAGCTCAGGCAACAGATGACAGAGTCTTCACATTGGGCCTCTACCAAGGATTCACTAAAAACTGATTACATAAAAATGTTTTATCAGTGTTTAATGCCAATGTTATGTTTGACCTATTTACCAAATCTATATTGCCAGCGGTAAAGCAGTGATCAGGGGATTTTTACTGCGGCAATGTTTTACACCAAATTACCCATTTACTAAACACAGATACCTGGCGATATCGGGCTAACACCAAAACGTATTGCCAATTTTTATCACCTACCCCAGGCTGGCATTAGGCTTTCTTGCCCATGTATATAATGGGGACTATATACTAAAGCAATATGACTAGCCATCCGAGAATGGTGATCAAAATATGTAATTAAAACATTGCAGAATAGATGTCTATATTAACTCCTTAGTAGGTCAAGTGGCCAGCTAATCAAAGGCTGACCAAATCTTGGACTCCAAGACCATCTATAGTGAACTATAAGATCCTTACTGAGAGTAAGACCTCAACATGTAAACCAATTCAGCCAGGCCATTTAGTGCAGAAACAGCTCATGACAGTTCCTTGCTGCACAGCAAAGGGCAGGGCCAATGAAGGGAGGAACATACCAAGCCTTTACAAAGAATGCTGCTGGACAACCAAGCTTCACATATGTGGTTGGTCTGTGGTCAGGAAAACAGCCAAGTAATCTTGAAACGTGCCAAATGGGGAAAAGCAGGTTTGGCATTGAGTGCCCAGAAACAAAGAGTACAAAAGAATTAGGGTGTGGCAGGGTGTGTGGTGGGAGTGGCATGGTGTGTGTGTGGTGGGAGTGGCATGGTGTGTATGTAGAACAAGTGTTTTTCAACAAGGGTTCATCCTTAAAAAGGGTTCCCTGTAATTCTCAGGTCATTTGAAAATGGTACCAAATACAGAAAAAATTACAATGCATCTGAACTCCGACATTATTATAGAGGGTTGGGGTTCCTTACATAGTTACATAGTAGATTAGGTTTGAAAAAATAAAAAAAAACATGTCCATCATGTATAACCTATGCCAAATTTAGGCAGATACTTTATCCTATATTTGTATTTACAGTATATTAATCCAGAGGAAGGCAAACCAAAACCCCAGTGAAATATCATCCAATGATACCTCATAAGGGGACAAATAAATGCCTTCATGACTTCAAATAATGGCGATCAGATTGGATCAACATCCTTCCCATGCTTACTTATTTGGTATATCCCTGTATACATTTTCTCTTTCTAAAAAGATGTCCAATTTTTTTTTTTTAAAGATACCTATTATATCTGCCATCAGTCTCCATGGGTAATTAATTCCACATTTTAACTGCCCTTGCTGTAATTAACCCTTTCCTTTGTTGCTGGTGAAATCTCCTTTCTTCCAACCTTAAAAAAAAAATGCTTATGACCCAGTATAGTTTGTACTATCCTTGAAATGACTGGTTCTTTTGAAAGCTCCTTGTATTGTCTCCTAAAAATATTTGTATATATAGTTATCATATCCCCTCTGACGCCGCTTTTCTAATGTAAACAAATCTAATTTAGCTAGCGTCTCCTCGTGGCAGATCTTCCAACCCCTTTATTAATTTGGTGGCTCTTCTCTGCACTTTTTTCATAATGTTTTTTTTTTTTTTTACTGGAGGTGATCTGATCTCAGACATACAATTAGTGAGAGGTGGGGTTACGCAGAATTTTCTAATATAATTAAAGGGCGTCTCAACCATAAACTTTTTTTTTTTACCCATTTCAGGTAACCTCTAGGAGACACGGTCTTCTCTGCAGAGAGCCTGTGCTTATATCCTTCATCTTTCTAGGAGCCCGACTACATGGGCACTTCTCTATCTAAAAATAAATAAGAGGGCCATCTATCCCTTTCCTAACTATTTACAAGGTTATATACAAACACACACACACACACACACACACACACACACACATTGTGAGACCGTCTCTGTTTCTCTCCCTGCAGTTCCTGGTTCCCTCGCCTCTGAACTGTTGCACTCTTTGGCTGTAATCTTGTGTCCCTATTTTGGACTACAACTTCCAGAAGCCCCTGCTGCTCTCTGTTATTGGCTCTTTACCATCAGCACACAACATCAGCACACAACAACAGAGTCCACTGCAGTCTAATGGTTACCATGGTAACCTCCAGAGTTAGAGCAGAGCACTAGAAAGAGTAGGACATTCTCAGAGGGAACGAGATTAATATTATATGAGGAACTCATACTGTAGGATTCTGAGGGGGATTGATTTTAAAAAAAAAAAAAAAAAAAAAAAAAAAGGGTGGGCAGCAACTTCCTTTGCCAAAGAGAATCACTAATAGTCCCAATAAAATTAGTATTATGCAATTGTTTAAGTGTTCTGATTTTTTTTTTTTTTTAAATAAAAGGCTGGTTCAATTTACAGACAGTATTTTTTTTTTTGCTGCTGCCTACAGTGTCTGCAATTTGCTAATGGATTCAGGAGGTAATGGTAATATCTCCTTTAAATATCCCATAATTAAAAAAAAAAAAAAAACCTCATCATGAAACCCTGCAGGGAAAAGAAACATTAAGTATCTGGATATTATACATGTCCTTCCTACACGTAACCAACCAGTCAAGGTTACAGCTTCACTTTTACTCCTACTGGGTCCGTAAGGCCGCACATATAGTGCTGGCGATGGCGACGATGACGTCACCTGCGAAAGTTATCATTTGATTTTCAACGACTGTCGCCAGCGACGTCACGAAAGGGGGCGGCCCGCGGCCTCCGATTGTCTCTAAACCAGTCACATATGGCGACTGTCTCTTTAAAAAAAAATCATATAGACCCGGCTCCAAAATTTTGGGTTGCTCCGTCGCCTTTACTATAAGCACTTGCGACGGAGTCAGTATTTGATTCGGAGCGAAATCGCGTCGCCGTCGCAAGGCACTAAGCGCAGTCTAAGGCTAAGGCCCCGCTCCCAGAGTCAGCGCGCCCGCACTGCAGACAGGCGGGGCGCTGACATACACAGACCGCGATATGCGGTCTGTAGGGAGCGGGAGCCGGAGCGGGAGGTGGGCGGGAGTGGGAGGATTGACAGGGAGGGGGGGGCGTGGCTTGAGCGGAGAGACCCGCTACTCTCCCCCCCTCCCTCCACGGGCTCGGGCTGGAGCTGCTGATTGAAGGTAAGCAACACACACACGAAGGCACTCACACACACACGCAGGCTCTCATACACACACACACACACAGACAGAGAGGCAGGCACTCACACATACATACACACACACATACACACACACAGACAGGCACTCACGCTGCTGTCACTCCACACTCCTCCCCGCTCCCCGAAGCCTCACCTCCTCCGAAGCCTCCCCTCCCCATTGGCTTACAGCCACACCACGTGACGCGTCAACGCTAGGGAACACCATTTTCTTGTGTCCCATAGCAGCTGACGCGCCACAGCGTGTAGTGCGCTGTGCCGCCAGGGGGGACCGGCTCGGGAGGATTCCCCTGCTGGTGGGGAACTCGCGTGTGGCCGCCCGCGCCAACGAGTGCAGCGGGACCGAGGCCTAAGCCTCCGAACACATCGGTTAGAACAAGGGTGGGGAACGCCAGTCCTCCAGGGGCATGAACAGGTTAGGTTCAAGATAGCAAGCTCTATGGGGAATGGCCTTCCTTATGTTATTTAGTTGCTGCTTTAACCCCACTATTTGTACCATGTATTACAATTTTGGAAAGTGCTAAAGTACACGGTTTGTGTGATATTAAATATTATAAATACGCAGTGACAAAATACTAATAAAAAGACACCAGATGTGCCGCCTACTATTAAAGCCCATCAGAAGTAGCACCTCTTGAATAACAAGCAATGTAATAGAAAAACCTTTTCCCAGCAGCAATACCTTTGTATCTATTTTCAATTATGTTACAGATTTACTGTAGATGCTGAAGAGAACACAAATGTGGCGAATAATAATAATAATAAAATGAAAGGGATACAAAGTCTTTGACTTAGGTGCTGGATTTAAAGAATGTCAAAATCCTGCAGCATCTAGCTGTCATCCCTTCCTTTCCAGAACATTGGAGATCCACACTAGGCCAGACAAACGCTTGGGAATTTGCTGCTAGAAATACAAATAAATATGAATTTAAGATGCCCCAAAAAGGTGGGAATACATGTCATATTGCACACCATGCCCATAATCCATCCAGTGATACTGCATGTTCAATATCAGTACATTGTATTTAGAACAGCTTGGACTGGTCCAGGGAGAAGCAGACAAGAGGGAAGCTGTCATTTTTAATTTTATTTTGATAATCTACTGTAGGTGATATATTCTTATATCAATAAAGGCAGTCCAAATTGATATAATATATACGACAAAAACAGTGGAAACAGCGCCCAATACTAGTAGTGCTAAGAATAATGTGAATTAAGCCTATCAATAGTGTAAATAACCAAAGTGCAAACATTATATAAATTTGAGGATAAATGTGAATAAACTCCCATCTAATCTAGCAAGGATGTGAAAATATATCAAAAAAGGCCATGGGGAGGTGAGGGAGTATCTACAATGAGTATAGGCAAAGATAAACCGGTTGATTTAAAAAAATTAAATAAAAAAATATGGAAAAAACAATTTATTTTTTTAAAACCACAGTCCTCAGAGGCTCCAGGCCGCTTCCCACAGGAACAACCACTTAGATACTTTTCCTGCCTCAAAACATTCAATCACCTGTGACCGTTTCCCTGTCAGAGATATTTGCAGCAAAATGCAACTTAACCCAGCTGGGAGGAAAAAGGGTTCAATTAAAAACGTAATGAATGAACGAACCAAAAAAAAAGGGGGAGGGTGTACCAACATCCTCAGTGAGCAATGTCCATTGTCAGGGTGGAGGGACATGAAATGCTGCTTTGAAGTCTTAATTAGAACAAAGAGCAGGGCTGGGTAGAAAGACCACAAAGCCCCAAATTCACTAAAGGATGCCAACTAAGACTGGGTCCATAGAGGGGGAAGCCGCGCTGAGCCCCATCATCCTCATTGAGGATGTCTTTAGAGGGGGCTTCCACGAGCGTCCGCAGGCGTGCTGAGGCGCAGGAATTTTCAGCCGACAGCAGAAAAACTCTCAGCGCTGTCGGCTGAAAACACCCAATAAGCGCGAAGCAGCGTCATGACGTCGACGTCAGAGCTTCGCGGGCTATTGGCCCAGCAACGCCACTGCCCCGTCTCCCCATCGTGCACGCTGGCTCGCCTGCCAGTCCATGGAATTGCTCCTGACCGAGCAGGCGAGCCTCAGCACGGCTGGACCCCTCTATGGCCTCAGCAGTTCTTAAAACAGCGGTCCACACCGATCGCCATTTTATTTTGATATTTTTACTTTAAGAGATCCCGTCTCTCCCTTTCAAATGCCCTTTTTTTGTTTTAAAATCTGATGCTCCGTTCAGGAGAAATAGTTTGAAATGAAGTGGCTGGGATTTTAAAAGGAAGCAACCCCAGAGCAGTGTAAGTATTACCATGGGAACCTAGAGATTAAGAAAATAATGATTTTTTTTTTAAAAACAAACAAAAAATACATACATACATACATACATACATACTTGTATTCATATTTCTAAAGAGCAGAACATGCTCTGGGTGCAAGATACTAACATTATAGGAGATAAACATAGGCCTCTTTATATGAATGGAAATTAAGGCCTGCCAAAGTTTAAAACCCCTCAGAGAACCTGGATGGGACACAGGTCTTTACTATGTCTGCTTAGCCTTACATGTTGCAGAATAATGCAGCAGAACCACCACCCCTATCCCAAACTATCCTGTCACATCACTGGAATGCTGCTCATCAAACTGCCTCTGAATACTGGTATGTGTGTGGAGGGGGAGGAGGACGGCTGTAATTAACTAGCACACAATGGTGAACAGCAGGTTATTTAATCTGGAAGACAAACATCTGAGCAATCCAAATGAACCTATTTAATTTATGGATTGCTGTGCAATCAAAAAGTAAAAAAAAAAAAAAAGATGTAATTTGGATAAAAATGTGTTGTATACTTTATGTATTCAGTAAAAGCTAAAAAGCTGCAACAATGTGTTAAATGGATTTTGGGCAAAATGTTTAAAAAATAAAAATTAAAAAAAACGCAGATGCTGTAAGTACTTTAGATCTGCAATGCACTGCAGGTTCAGTGGTAATAATTACTGCAGCTATTTTATTACAGGGCTCCATCCTGTTTAGGCCCAAAAAGGAAGGAGGGTAAAAGATTAAGCAATTAACCCTTTCATGTGCCCTGCCTAGGAATGTCGTTTCACTTCATATATTTAAAGCAGTCTGGAAATAGATAGTTTGCCCCGTGCACGGAGCTTGTAGGTTATAGGGATTCATTTCTTTATTAAACGGTCATTTGTCAAACATGAGGAAGGAAAACACAATGATGTGGTGTGTCACGTTTTTGTGCAATCCAGTGACACACTGTAGCACATCTGTATCATGCAGCCTGAGCTACACACATGGTGCATAGGCCCTGTGACATGCAGCACTGCTGATCCTCAGTGCAGGAGAGTGGAACCACTGTCATTAGAAAGTATCTGGTGCAGAACATGAAGGAGATTGCTGCTGCTTTTTACCAAACAGGTGCCATCCTCGTTAACCCCTCTGCTGCCAGAGGGCCCTGCCACACATTTCAGAGCAACGGCTTCTCCAGTTCATCTGGCAAACAGACGGGTTAAAATGACCAGGAATTCTAGCTACGTAAATAAAAAAAGCAGCGATCTGCAGAAGTGCTGAGTATCGCCCCTCCATAGCGAGAAGCGCAACACAAAAAGTGATGTAACCCAAATGAGCCATCCTTTAAATGGCATTATTAAAGCCACCCTTTATCCTCCCCAGACAATGAGCAGCAGGCGGTGGGTGACACAGCTCCTCGCTCACAGCGGGTGTCAGGCAGATACCAGCAGGGAATGATACGCAGCGGAATATGCGTGTCCCCGCACGCAGAATAGCGCTCTGTATTCCCAAGGGGAAGCAGGAAATAAAGACATACAACAGAGGCCGGCGCAATGCTTCTGCGCTCCATGCCGCAGCCAGCCCCAGTGACGGGGGCTAATAGCCAGTATTGATGCTGCCCAAATAATCCGAGACATTGATTTCATGGGAATTAAGGGGCGCACTAGATCTCCGGCCTCTATTGTACACCCAGCCTCAGTTTGTCAGTCACTCCTGCTTTGTACTGCGCTGCACAATATGTTGGTGCCTCTTAACTATGCAATGACAAATTCCCCCCCCCCCCCCCTCCTAAGTGGTAATGTACAAGGGCAGTGAATGTTAAGCCTCAGGAGCTTACACTCTAATTCTGATCAAACGAGAGCTCTTCGGCTGCATTGGCGCAAGGACCTGCAGACTTATTGCGTTTGCGGCGCATCAATTGATGTCAACCGGTTATTGGCTCTCGGTCCCATTGTACTGCGCCGCAGAATACGTTGGTGTATTACCAAGAGACACCCGGGTCTCCCACCTCAGAGACCAGTATATTCTCCAGCCTCCCACCACCCCCAGTTTAATGTCTTGCTCTCCCAGCAGTGTGACCCCCTCCCCCACAGTACCTGCCTACTAGGGCTATGCAGAAAAAAAGTCTCTTCTCACCTGAGGTTCAATCATCCAGCTTCCCCCATCCCCAGCTGCACCTGGTCTGTAGGTGAATGCGGAGTACACCGGGACTCTGCCCTGCGTGTCGTACAGCGTTGCAAACTGCGTCTCCCCGTTGCGCTTCTGGCAGATCTTGGCTTGGGAAGGCGCAGCGAAGCCCTGGGGCGGGCTGCCCTGGTGAAAGTATTCATTGCACTCTGCAAAGCCGTCCTCACCCTCCTGCACCAGCCGGGCTACAGGGAGGCAGGGCAGCGTCGCCAGGCACAGGAGCAGCACCGCTGCCTTCATCATCTTCCCCCTCTCGCAGTCTGCACTGCAATGCCTTGCACTACCTGCTCACGGGCTGCAGGGGGATGTGAGACCGCTCCCCTCCTCCGCTGTGTGTCAGTCTGCACTGCAATGCCTTGCACTACCTGCTCACGGGCTGCAGGGGGATGTGAGACCGCTCCCCTCCTCCCCTGTGTGTGTCAGTCTGCACTGCAATGCCTTGCACTACCTGCTCACGGGCTGCAGGGGGATGTGAGACCGCTCCTCCTTCTCCTCCTTCCCCCTGTGTGTGTGTCAGTCAGCACTGCAGTCCCTGCACTACCTGCCTGCTCACGGGCTGAGTGGGATGTGGGAGGGTTTTTCTTGCTCTGTCAGGGGAGTGGGAATGTGAGACCGCTCCCCTCCCGGAGAGAGAGACACCAGGCGAAATGAGACCTGTGCGAGACTGCTGCAGTGTCAGAACAGACTGCAGGGGGGCGGTGGCTTCTGGGAGATTCCTCCCTGGATGCAGCTTTGTCACATGCCAGACACACTGCCCCTGCTTTGTCTGCACACTTTTATTTCCCCTTGCTGCATAGGCATTCCAATAATAATAATAATGTATTTATTTGTGCTGATGTATTACATAGGCATCACATTATTCGTGTGTATTTATGTGGGCTGGTTTATTGCCCTATACATTGAGTAGGCATCATCACAATAATAGATGCATTTATTTTTGCTGATGTATCCCCCCACATTGCATGGGCATGCAATTATTGTTAAATGTATTTGAGATTGTATTGTATGTCTTTATATAGCGCCATAAATGTACATAGTGCTTTACAGTAGTAGAGATAAAGTACTATAGGCAAAAATATATGTAGCCATGTGTAAAATTGGTGTACATATCTTTTTCATGCTAGCAGTAATCCTGGTAAAAAGGCAGTGTTGCCAGTAACAATCATGGAGGTTTTCCCTTCACACCCTGGTGAAGTGTCATATGTAGCAAAGGAAGTGACAACATGTTTTGTGTCCACTGTTAGTGACACAGAGGTGGGTCTGTTTCTGGAGTCTATATAAAATACAGCACTGCCTAAAGTTAGTGGTTATGTTCGTGTGTCTTGAGTGAAGTGTCTGCAGCTGTGCAAGTCTGCCTGTCAGATACTTCAGAGCAAGCTGAGTACACACTGTGACCAGGGACCTGGCACAGCTGGTGGATCTCCCTTAGGGGAGAGGTGGAGCACAACTCAATTAAGAGAGGAGGAACCTTATGCATGGAGTACTCCAAAGAAATGAGCGGCTAAGTGTTGTCCGCAATGAGGGGCAGTCTGCTTATGGAGATGACATTAAAAATGCCGTGGTTCAAAAGATCCCTTCTGTGTGAGTGTGGAGTTATTCAGCAGAAGGATGCACCAAGAAGGAGTTCCCCATCAGATACTTCCCCCTGCTGCCGTAGGGATCCTGATGGGGTGGAGGCGCTGTACCAAATGTGAGTAGGACTCAGAACACTACCTCAGACGCCTGTCATGGTGATATCCCCATTACCAACCAGCGGGAGACTCAGGGGTCCTGTTACCAGCAGGTGCACCACATCACACAGACCTGTAATGGGGGCCGATTAGACCACAGGGGCCAATCTGAGATTGGGTGAGGGCCCTAGAACCGTTACATATATAATTGGAATTAATATACGCATTATTCAAGGAGAGTAACAAAGGCAAAACTATTATAATTAATAATTACAAATTAAATAAATACTGTTATGAATGTAGCGCACGTTCCCCCACCCCCTGGGAGATATGGTGGCTAGTGTGTATGTGCTGCTTTACCTGGGGCTTACAGGAGGTCTGAGCCTCCGCTGCTGGGAGCCTGGGGTGTGTCTGATCCGTCTGGTGAGAACGCCTCCACCTGTGAGGGATCCTAACAGTATGGGATAACCCCGGGCAGGACAATAACGAATACACACTAGTATGATATAACCGGTTTACTGTACACATGTAGCTATCTTATACTATATTTGTGAAAGCACTGTATGCCTGTCTGGATGTCTGCATGGCCTCTGTCCCTAGGGGAAATCTCATTGGTCCCTTGGCCCGCTCGCCCCCGCACACCTCTCATTGGCCTGAGGCGGAGTGACGGGCCCAACACACACACACACACACACACACACACACACACACACACACACACACACACACACACACACTCACAGTGTTAGCAGCACATCTCCCGGTCTCTTACCCGCTGGTCCTGGAGGCTCCGCCTCTTCCTCCCCGAACATCAGGCTGAAATCCAAGTCATCGTGACCCGCGCGCACCTCCTCCACTCCCCGTGTCTCCCTGTTTCCCGCGCTTTCACCCCCCCCCCACTCCCCCCGGCGCCCCTACAGTCAACGGGGGAGCGGAGCGACCGCCCGGGACACAGCGGGGGACTCTCACCTCCCCACGGCTCTCACCACACATAGGCCACTTCCTCACCCGGCGCTCTCGCTCACCCCCCCCCACCCACCCACCCACCCACACAGCACGCACTGTGCGTTTCTCCCCTCACACAGGGCGCTCCTCCGGCTGTCTCCGCCTCTCCCCGCAAAAGGCACAGCACCTCCTCACCGGAGCGTCTCAGCCTCTACGCTGAGGAGCCCGAGGTGGAGGAGGACGGCAGCCGGTACCCGTAGGAAGAGGAGCGCGACCGTGTGCAAGGTGAGTAAATGCAGGGGAATGGTTTATTTAACGCGTCCAAGACTCACCCTGCCCTTTGCTCCCCCTACCCTCCCTGCCCCCCCTACCCTCCCTGCCCCCCTGCCCTTTGCCCCCCCCTGCCCTCCCCCCCCCTGCCCTTGCCCCCCCCTGCCCTCCCTCCCCCTTCCCTCCCTCCCCCTGCCCTTTGCCCCCCCTGCCCTTTGTCCCCCCCTCCCTGCCTTTTGCCCCCCCTCCCTGCCCTTTGCCCCCCCCTCCCCTCCCTGCCCTTTGCCCCCCTGCCCTTTGCCCCCCTCTCCTTGCCCTTTGCCCCCCCCTCCCTGCCCTTTGCCCCCCCCTCCCTGCCTTTTGCCCCCCCTCCCTGCCCTTTGCCCCCCCCCTCCCTGCCCTTTGCCCCCCCCCTCCCTGCCCTTTGCCCCCCCTCCCTGCCCTTTGCCCCCCCGCCCTGCCCTTTGCCCCCCATCCCTGCCCTTTGCCCCCCCCCCCTCCCTGCCCTTTGCCCCCGCCCCCCGCCCTTCCACTCCATGCCCCCTGCCCTTCCACGCCCGGGCAACGCCGGGTATATCAGCAAGTTACTAATATTAATATAGAACCACTCAGGCCTCGCGGGGCTGCAATTCCACACAGTGCCCCCAACACCGTGTGCACACCCCAATGATATAGTCCCCAACTTAACGAGCCCTCGGGCCCATTTGGGTGGGTCACTACTCGTGGACACCAGGAGATTTGCCATATCCGTGCAAGACTGTTACAGGCGATCGTACACTAAATAAATACATTTTAATAATAGTGTACATGAGCAGGGGTCTCAGGACCTGAACCGCATTGGTTTCAGGTCCGAGGACACCCTACTTCAGGAGATATAGGCCCCGTTAAGGAGTGCCGGTATCCCCTGCACTTTAAAGCTCCCGCGTCACGTGACCGGGACATTTACATTTTGCAGGGGATACCGGCACCCCATAAAGGGGCCTATATCTCATGAAGTAGGGGTTCCCCGAGGCTGAAAGCAATGCAGTTCAGCTCAGGAGACCCCCTGCACATCTACACTAGTATTAAAACACACATCTGCGGGCCTAACGTGGGGACCCAATTGTGGCCCACGGTGACCCGCGGAGACCACCTGGTGGGCCATGGCGCCTGGCGGGACCCACCAACAGGCCTCCAGAACCTGTATGAAACAAGTTGCTGGTAACCTGTAGGTCTGTGAGGTGACCCGTCAGGCCCACCGGGGACTCACGTGGGCCCGGGGTATGAACCCTGTATGTAAAAGAATAAATCATGTATTTATGGGGGGCACAGGGGGTGGGTTATGTATTTAATAAATAGAATGATGTTTATTGTGGGGCAGTGTATTGTTTTTATTGTGGGTACTGGGGGAGTGGGGGGGGGGTGGTATTGGCCTCAAGCGTATGTGGGTAGGCCTCCCGGCTGGGTAGTGGGTGAGGGTGGTTAGGCCTCACGGGGTGGGGGTTAGTGGGGGAGGGTATGTAGGCCTCCCGATTGGTGGGTGAGGGTGGGTTAACCCCTTAATGACTGTAGCGGTTAATAACCGCTATGGTGATTAAGGGGTTAGGGGATATTACATTGGCTATTGTAATTGTTGTGCATGTTTTGCAGCACTGTAGGGGCATGGGCAGAATGAAGGTGAGGATGAAGACGGCCTTCATCGTGGGTGCCTGTAAAAGGTAAGTGTAATATGTTTTTACTGTATTTATTGTAATTTATATGTATTTAAAATGGGCAAATGCATTATTATCCATATGTGGATAATAGTAATTTTGCCCATTACTGTACTATATGTGTTAGGGGGGTGTATTTAGTTATAAATATTTTTTTTATTATTTTTGGATGCGCAACATTGGTACCGCAGGGACCCCCGGACTCCCGCAGGGACCCCCGCACTCCCGCGGGCACCCCTGCTTGGTGAGCTGGGGACCCCCACCCCCGGACCCCCGCGGGGTCAGCCGCGGACACCCGCCGGCCTGTTGTATGGGTTTTGCGCATGCAAAAATGAAAAGCAATAATTTTTTCTAAGTCCAGCTTTTTTTGCGTCTACTCTGACTTGACGTGTTCTGATCAACGCAACTTTCGCGTACGCTAATGTTGCGTTGCTTAGTGCATCCCGCTTAAGGGCAGAATTTAACGCAAACAGGGTTACGAACGAGCAAAGTTGGACTTAGAAAAAATTCCAGAAAAAAGTCAGTTTTAGAGCGCAAAGTGCCTGGTTGCGTTGCTTAGTGCATCGGGTTGAGCGCAAAATCACGTTCTAAGAGCACTTTGCGCTCTAAAAGTGACTTATCGGAGCTTAGTGCATGACCCCCTAAGTGTCTGATTGAGCCACCTGTGCTGAAGCAGTGATATCCTGAACACCTGACCTGTTGGGGGGCTTGAAGACTGGAGTTGAGCACCCATAGGATTTGCCTGAAAGTGCCTCCAGCAAGCAGAGTAAAGGAACCACAGTGGTACATATTATCACGTGCAAAATGTTGGAGAGTCTGGTTTATGCTGTTTCTCTGAATTCAAAAACAATTGAAATTCTTTTTTTTTTAAGTATGTGATCGCATGTGTCAGCTGCCAAGTCAGGGGCTCTATAATTCCCCAGCTCTGCTCAAATAACTGACATTTTAACAGAAAAGGGCTTTTTTTATCAGCATGGCTCAGCTAAAGTTTATAGCACAATTCCAAAGTGTGGGGAAACAGCCTCAGGCGAGGAGAACCGTGCTTGAGCAGCTAAGGGCAGGGACCCGCTGCGCCCGGCGGCGTGGGCGGCCGCGTGAGCGCTACTCACCATGTGATGGTGCCCTCCCGAGCCGGTCCCGGTCCCCCCTCACGGCACAGCTCACTACACGCTGTGACTCGTCAGCCGCCAGGGGATACAAGAGAATTGTAATCCAAAACGGCGACGCGTCACGTGGTGTGGCTGTGAGCCAATGAGGAGGGGAGGCTTCGGGGAGCGGGGAGGAGAGGGAAAGCAGCTGCAGCACCAAGGGAGCCCCCCTGCTCCCTCCCACAGACTCTCTCCTCATAGTCTGCAGTGCAAGCAGATGCACGGGATGGGGGAACCCCTGGCAATGAGGAGAGGAGGAGGAGGGGAGGCTTCGGGGAGCAGGGAGGCTGCGGGGAGCGGGACACATACCTGTCCTCACACTCATTTACATGCAGGGCCTGGGGGACGGGGCCCGGCTTCAGGGCAAACTGAGGGGGGGGTGGGAACGACTTTACAGCACCCGATTAAACTGTGGAGATACTGTATGTCAATTTTATATTCCACTCCAGCACACGGGCCGCGCCACCCCCCCCGTCATGGCCCCGCCCACCCGACCCATTTGGTCACGCCCCCCCCCCCCCCCCCCCGCTCCGAAAAAAGTTTCCTGAAGACCGCAGATTGCGGTGCAGTGAGTTGCACGCGCCGCCGGCAAGCAAGACAGCCGTGCGGAAGCGTGCAACGGGGCCTTAGCCTTACACAGCACAGACAATCACAATCTTCAAAGTGCAGGTCTCCTCAAAGACAGAGATACAAAGTATAGCTCTACTCACAAGTACATAATGAAGTTCCCCATTTAATGTGACAGCCAAGAACAGTGGAAAAACAATGTTTCAGGTCCCATGTGGACCTTTTTGTCAGGGCGGATCTGGTAGAGCTCTACTTTGTAGCTCTGTCTTTGAGGAGACCTGCATATTGAAGAATTTGTTCGCCGAAAGTTTATAACACTGCTCATGCTAAGAATTCGTGAAACTGACTACAATGAATGAGACAAAAAAGTAAGTGCGTTAACATGTCTGTGATCACGATAACTGAGGCACTAGCAGATGTTTTAAACATATTTACGACTGAGAAAATGTATTGCATCTTTAATTGGCCAACCAAACATCAAAGTGTAAAACAACGGCTTCTCCGAGTTTCAGCCTTAGGCCGAGGCCCTGCTGCGGTCGGCGACGCATGCGGGGGCGTGCGCCACCAGCCCCTTACCTGCAATCTGTTGGTCCCCGCTGCCTCCTCTCTCCATGGCTCGCTGTGGCGGTAGGCGTAGCCGGCCTTACTTAATAAAGGTGGAGCCCGGCTGGCTGCCCCTGAAACCATATGGTATGGGCTGAGAGTGTCAGCTCTTGGGTCTAATATTGTACTTTACTGTGTTGCCTGTAATTTTTGTTCTCCTTTTATACTGTACCCCCATAGGGTTATAAACTAGGAACTGTGTAAGTGGGGTTAACTGTGTAAGCCCAGTGGGCTAGTTAATGCGTTATCTGTGTATTCCCTTTGCCTCATGGGCCTGCAACTGCCTGTGTCAGCTTGTAAGTGGATTGCCTTGTATGGGTGGCCTCTTATGAGAAATAGCTGCAGGGCAGGGGTGTCTGGAACATGAGGGGAAAGGGGGGGAATATTTTAACCTGTCTTGCCTGCCAGCAAGGTATTCTTAGCTGGTATTTTAGAGAAGAGAATGTATTAGAACCCCACATGATAGGTGCAGATGGGGGAATGCAAGCTTGTGTCTAAATATTGGTTCTCTGTGTTTTAAAACTGCAATGCATTTGGTTTGTCCTGTGATTTAAACCCAGGTTGGTGACAAAAGGCAGTCTGAATTAGCATGTGAATTAAATGTGGATTAGCATTTCCATGCCCCAGCTCAGATAGGGATTCAAAGCCCAAATCTCCTCAATTTATTTCCCTTATAAGTATAAGCTCCCCCAAAGTATATTCTGTAAGGAAGTGTACTTTATATTGTGTTTTAATGTTTACTACTGTATAAGGTTCTATACAGAAAGCACAGGCATATGGAAGATGCTAGCTAGTTTGCATAGATTCCATAGTTCAGAGAGGGGGGAAAACCATTTGGTGAGCAGGATGTTCAGATTAGGATGTCTGTTGGTAGACACAGCGGAGCCAGGGAAAAAACGGCCCTGGATGTCAGAACTGATAAGCAAGGTTTCTATTGGCAAGTTTTGAATTTATCCCTCCTATCAGTGAATGCGTAATTTCAATCCCTGCTTTAATTGGCTATTACACCCCTCAATGATTTAGATAGGAATTCAGCCTATATAAGAGCGTGCAGTAAAAGCAGCTCTCTCTCTCTTTTTCCTGTTGGAGATCTGAAGACAAGCAGCTGCTGGCAGGCCTCGCTCCATTTGCTTCTGTGAAAGAGCTATTCACAAATAGAAGCATGGGGAGGCCTAGCCAGCAGGCTGGATTTTGGTCCAGGAGCCCAGAACCAAGGTCCTATCAAGGTAAGCCTTTGCTGAACAGGCGCCTTGCAACTAGGAAAGGGTAGATCTCTTCCCCAGACCCCCGTAAGTGTGTATATTGTCTGTTTCTTGTTTTTCTGTGTGTTTCCGAGGTCTTGTCCGAATAAACCGCAATTTATTTTACTGCCTGTTTTGCCTTGTGACAGATCCCTTAAATATAAATGTGTATTTGGCCTGCCCTCCCATGACACTCGCTACGGGCTGTGACGCGTCAGCCGGCCAGTGCTACCAGAAGGTGGTGTTCTGAAGCGTTGACGCGTCACGTGGTGCGCGAGTGAGCCAATGAGGAGGTAAGGAGGGGAGCAGGGAAGGAGCTACGGGAGGGAGGCGGGGGGAAGTGTGTGTGTGTGTGTATGTATGTATGTGTGTTGTGTGTGGGGGGGGACCTAGAGGGGGGACGGACCAACGTGGGGGAAACAGACCCTCTGCTCAAACCACGCCCCCCCCCCCCCGTTCCAGCTCCCGCTCCCTACAGACCGCAGGTAGCGGCCAATTGCCTCTCAGCGAGCCGCCTGCATGCCTCTGGCAACCCTTACCATGTTGCTCTACTCTTTATCCTGTCACAATGTATTCTGTTATTATGTATATCCTGTCATATATGTATACATGCTTATCTTAATATATTTGTATTTTTCAGTACTTTTTATTTTCTCTGTTATGAGGAATTTTTGGGGGTTTTTTTTTTAATACATCTATTGAGGTTATATATAAATGTTCCGAATTTATAGTATTCTTACCAGCAATGATATGAGTTAATTCTATCCGGTTCTAACTACCTACCTGTTAACAATTACCCAATCAAATCAAGTCTATTTGCGATTGGCTACTCTAGCTATAAATAATGTGTGTAAACCATATGTTTTTATATATAACCCCTGACGAAGTCCACAAGACGAAACGCGTAGGGCATATCATTTGGAATACATTTATTGTACATATCATATTGAACTTGCAACACTACGTACAAACGGAGCGCCTATCCCTGTGTCACTGGGATGGACTATCACTATAACGCTCACTGTGGTGAGAGTGACACCGCTGACCCGGAAGTTCTCTATGGTGAGAGGAGCGTCTGAATAGCAGAGAGGTGTGCGCATCCTGCTTCCGATACACGGAGTGTTTGCCGCGATCATCCGGCCCCCCCCTGCACAGAGACGGGACATTGTTCCACTCCGGAGATCCAGCTGGGTTCCTGCTGCAGTTTTTGGCGATTGAGATATTATCTCATACAGGCGATTTTATTTCATCCGTTTGTGAGTGCGCAGTTCATATTTTAATTCCAGTCCCATATAAATTTGTTAACCTTACTACACTATGCGTGCGCCTGTTTTTTGTTTGTATTTCCTTTAGATAGATAAATATATATATACATATATATATAAACCATAATTTGTGATTCCCTATTTGATTCATAAGGAAATAGTAACATAACTCTTATTTCCCCTTAATATCTGACTAACACCCTCTCTATCCACCTTTAAGACCCATCTTAAAACACGTCCTTAACGAAGCACATGAGTAGCTGATACTTTACACAAAAGCAACAGGACAGGAGGAAGCGCTAATTTCTAAACACAAAAGGGGCTAGCAGCCTATGATATAACTCTGGCCCCCAGGTCAGACAGAAGAAAAAATGTGTGATGCTCTCAAGATAATTGTGTAGTTTGAAAAAAATGTGCAATAAATTGGAAGACAACCTGTTCATATATATATGTCCTATTGGATCAGGTAATAAGCTATCCCACAAGGCAATGAGGTAAGGATAGTTACCAGTTGATGATCCCTGGATATTGATTGAGGCAAAGCTGGAATGGACTCACTTGGGAAAGCAGATTCCACGATAAAGAGAAAGTCCTTGTAGATATCCAGCACCTCCAGGTTGAATGTGCCTCCGTTGTAGAAATCTTCACAGAAAGGGAGAGGGAAAAGAACGGAGCACTATCTCCAGTGCTGTAAAAAACAGCCAATAAACCACAGGTATGCGTTCCCAAAATGAAGCAATTTAATGGGTCAAAAAATCAGTAACAAAGCACACAAAACAAAATGCTTTGTTACTGATTTTTTGACCCATTAAATAGCTTCATTTTGGGAACGCATACCCTGTGGTTTATTGGCTGTTTTTTACAGCACTGGAGATAGTGCTCCGTTCTTTTCCCTCCCCCCAGGTCAGACAGACAGAAATGGAAATGGAAAAAAAGTTATATCCCTGGCACTTAGCACTGTGACGGACTGTATAAAAGGATATATACGACCAGATGGAAGGTAACTCCACTTGGGTACTCCACGTGCAGACGATGAATCATGTAAAGAAAATAAATAAAATGACATAGCGTAATATAGTATGGTAATCTGACTGCAAATGCATAGACATACAAACACATGAGAAAACAATACAAACAGATGCTGAGAACAGACAGGTGACTGAGATTAATAAAATGACATTTAATAAAACACCTAAATAAGCACAAAATATATATGAGAAAAATAAAAAATAATAATATATATAATAAAAAACACAAAATACAAAATACAATTATAGAAGAAAAGGTCCCATGTGCACTCCAACTGTGGCTAAAATACCCGCTTAGCAAAAGCAAGAAGGTATCAGGCGGTGGATATATATATATAAAGAGAGAGAGAGTATCCCCTCTCACAATCTCCAGTCAGCTCCAAGCCATCTCGTGCCACAGATCAGCCTTGGCATCCGGGAGGGGCACTCCCTGCACACGGGGTAACAGACCTCTGCAGATCAGCAGCACCGGACTCCGTCTCACAAGACGCCCGCACATGCGCAGTGGTAGTTGTCGATATACGGCGGCAGATTCGTCAGAGACCCACTCGGCAGTGTTATGTGGATGGCAGCGGTAGATTCGCTGGTAATCCGGGTGCTGTACTGGGTTGAAGTGACGGCAAACGATGCAACACACGCAGTGGGACAGCGGAGTGCAAACGTGACCGCCTTACGCGTTTCGGAAGTCGTGGCTTCCTTCCTCAGGGGTAAAAAAGTAGTGCCTCAGTCTCTGTGAGTCCATGTATCCATGTATATATAGTTCCGGTTTAAAGGTGCAGATAATTTGTAGAGAATTGGACATGCGCAAATAAAGCATTCTCTAACCGGATGTCTCAGCAGCAGTCAAACATAACATAAAACGAACAATAACAAATGACATTGGACAATGAACACAAAAAATTAAAATTACATGATAAATACGTATTAATTAAATCGTAAATGGTAAATAGAAATAGAACATTAATGCCTAACCCTTAAGCGTTATCTTGTACATGTTATTAACCCTATATGGCCCTTTGCATATGCTTGTTGATATAATGTAGCCCTTATGGGGTACTATGGTGATTAATATCACTAGCATTGGTATCCAATGTTGTTAAAACGCCACCGCATGCCCAAATGTGCAGGAAGTGAATGCAACAGGATAAACCCAAGATGGACAATGTGCAAATATGGAGTACAACTAGGATGACCATTTGTCCTGGTTTTGCCGGGACAGTCCCATTTTTTTCATTCCTGTCCCGGTTGCCGGTCCATCCCGGTAATGTCCCGGTTTTTGGCCCTGGTCCCGCTTCTTGTAGCAGGATGTGGGGGCGCTGCGCGAAGCGGCGGGGGCGGCGTGCGGGCGTTGAGGAGAAGATGTGGTAGCAGTTGAGGATTTGCAGAATGCCGGGGGGTTGGGCTTTTGGAGAATGCTGGCCGGGCCACAGGGGATTGGTTGAAGGTTGCCGGGGGCGAGTCTTTGTAGGATGCCGGGCTGCAGGGGATTGGTTGGAGGTCCAAGGATGCCGGGGCGGGGCTTTGCAGGATGCCGGGCCGCAGGGGACTGGTTGGAGGACAGAGCACACTGAGCTGCTTCCTTCTCAGAGCAGGTAGAGCTCTGTGTGTGTGTGTGTGTGTGTGTGTGTGTGTGTGTGTGTGTGTGTGTGGCTGGCTGTGTGTGTTGTGTGTGTGTGTGTGGCTCTCTGTGTGTGTGTGGATCTGTGTGTATGGATTTGTGTGTGTGGCTCAGTGTGTGGATGTGTGTGTGTGTGTGTCTCTGTGTGTGAGTGTGGCTCTGTGAGTGTGTGTGGCTCTGTATGTGTGTGGGTGTCTCTGTGTGTGTGTGTGTGTGTGTGTCTGTGTGTCTCTCTCTGTGGGTGTCTCTGTGTGTGTGTGTGTGTGTGTGTGTGTGTGTGTGTGTGTGTGTGTGTGTGTCTCTGTGTGTCTCTGTGTGTGGGTGTCTCTGTGTGTGGGTGTGTGTGTGTGTGTGTGTGTGTGTGTGTGTCTCTGTGTGTGGGTGTCTCTGTGTGTGGGTGTGTGTGTGTGTGTGTGTGTGTGTGTGTGTCTCTCTGTGCGTCTCTGTGTGTTTCTGTGTGTGTATCTTTGTGTGTGTGTGTGTGTGTCTTTGTGTGTCTGTGTGTGTGTGTGTCTCTGTGTGTGAGTGTGGCTCTGTGAGTGTGTGTGGCTCTGTATGTGTGTCTCTCTGTGTGTGTGGGTGTCTCTGTGTGTGTGTGTCTGTGTGTGTCTCTGTGTGTGTGTGTGTGTGTCTGTGTGTGTGTGTGTGTGTCTCTGTGTCTCTGTGTGTGTGTGTGTGTGTGTGTGTGTGTGTGTGTGTGTGTGTGTGTGTGTGTGTGTGTGTCTGTGTCTCTGTGTGTAGGTGTCTCTGTGTGTGGGTGTGTGTGTGTGTGTGTGTGTGTGTGTGTGTGTGTCTCTGTGTGTTTCTGTGTGTGTATCTTTGTGTGTGTGTGTGTGTGTCTTTGTGTGTCTGTGTGTCTCTGTGTGTGGGGGTCAGTGGCTCTGTGTGTGGGGGTCAGTGGTTCTGTGTGTGTGGTTCTGTGTGTGGAGGTCAGTGGTTCTGTGTGTGTGGCTGTGTGTGTGTGTGGCTGTGGCTCTGAGAGTGTGTGTGGCTCTGTGAGTGTGTGTGTGGCGCTCTGTGAGTGTGTGTGTGGTGCTCTGTGAGTGTGTGTGGCGCTCTGTGAGTGTGTGTGTGTGTGGCGCTCTGTGAGTGTGTGTGGCGCTCTGTGAGTGTCGCTCTGTGAGTGTGTGTGGCACTCTGTGATTGTGTGTGGGTCTGTGCGTGGGTGGGTCAGTGGCTCTGTGTGTGGGTCAGTGGCTCTATGTGTGTGTGGGTCAGTGGCTCTGTGTGTGGCTCTGTGTGTGTGGGGGTCAGTGGTTCTGTGTGTGTGGGTCAGTGGTTCTGTGTGTGTGGGGGTCAGTGGTTCTGTGTGTGTGTGGCTCTGTGTGTGGGTCTGTGGCTCTGTGTGTGTGTGGGTCATGACAAAGGGATGTGGTTCTGTGTGTGTGGGGGTCAGTGGTTCTGTGTGTGTGTGTGGGTCAGTGGTTCTGTGTGTGTGTGGGTCAGTGGTTCTGTGTGTGTGGGTCAGTGGTTCTGTGTGTGTGTGTGTGGGTCAGTGGTTCTGTGTGTGTGGGGGTCAGTGGTTCTGTGTGTGTGGGGGTCAGTGGTTCTGTGTGTGTGGGGGTCAGTGGTTCTGTGTGTGTGTGGGTCAGTGGTTCTGTGTGTGGGGGTCAGTAGTTCTGTGTGTGTGTGGGTCAGTGGTTCTGTGTGTGTGGGTCAGTGGTTCTGTGTGTGTAGGTCAGTGGTTCTGTGTGTGTGTGGCTCTGTGTGTGTGGGTCAGTGGCTCTGTGTGTGTGTGTGTGTGGGTCAGTGGCTCTGTGTGTGTGGGTCAGTGGCTCTGTGTGTGTGTGGGTCATGACAAAGGGATGCATTGTGGCGCAGAGGCATCACGTGATGCCACATTGTCATGGCAACATGTCACCGCCTGATGTCAGTGTCTCGTTGTCATGGCAATGGGGTGCGTCATGTGATGTTATTTGTTTTATAAATACATTTTTAATGTGTCCCGGTTTTTCATTTTTAAAATCTGGTCACCCTAAGTACAACTCCAATATGAATGTAAATAGTAACATAACTCTTATTTCCCCTTAATATCTGACTAACACCCTCTCTATCCACCTTTAAGACCCATCTTAAAACATGTCCTTAACAAAGCACGAGTAGCTGATACTTTACACCTCATATATCGACCTTGGCCCCTTGCAGACACACTTACCAGAACACTTTCTTACTGTATCTGTACATTCTTCCTACTTACCACTTAGATTGTAAGCTCTTCGGGGCAGGGACTCCTTTTCCTAAATGTCACTTTTATGTCTGAAGCGCTTCTTCCCATTATGTGTTATTTGTATTATTAGTTATTCATATGATTATGTCACATGTATTACTGCTGTGAAGCACTACGTACATTAATGGCGCTATATAAATAAAGATATACATACAGTACATACATATCTATTTAGTTTTACAGTCTTTTGTCATGACACTCATTGGACATTGCGAGTGGAATGAATGCACTCTTTCAATGGTTTGAACAAGAATTTGTTTGTTTACCAAAACAGTGAATAGACAGAAATAATTTGCTTGCTCATCATCTTATCTCACGGAAGAATCCTAACTGGTGTGTATTATGATCCAATTTGGAAATGCAGTGCATTGCTCAGATACCTATGGTTGCAGCTGGCTCTCAGGGGAAAAAAGACAGGAAGGCATCATACTAATAAATAACCAGATATCCAAACTAGGTCACAGCATATGACAAATGCTGGTGGCTATAACTGAATTGGTCTGCAGCTAAAGACACTCAGACTGATGCATCTAGGAGCAGCAGCATCTGCTACCCATAATAACTTAGTGTCACGCTCTATTCAGTATGAATAATGTATGCATCCAAATTCAGTAATGCATATATATATATATATATATATATATATATATATATATATATATATATATATATATATATATATATATATATATATATATATATATATATATATATATATATATACAGTGTTCGACAAACCTATACATTTGCTCGCCCCGGGCGAGTGGATTTAACATCGTGGCGAGCTCCTATTGGCCCAAGCAGCACACGTCTGGTACTAGGTGGCGAGTAGATTTTTTTGTTGGGCGAGTAGATTTTTTGGTGATTTGTCGACCACTGTATATATGTAACCCATATCCCCCCCCCCCAATCGCAGATAGGGTGCAGGTGAGGGGATCTATATGTATTACCTAGTGTGGTGCTTTACATGTTAGGCTCACAGGAGGCCTGAGCATCCGCCACGAAGAGCCTGGGGTGTATCCTCTGGAACAATACTATATGGTACAGAGCCTCCACCTGCGATGGCTCCCACCAGAGGGGGAGTGGTTCCTCGCAGGACAATTGTATATCACTCCACACACACACAGCATGTAAAACAAACGAATGACTTTACTTGTAGCATATGCAATATATCAACAGGTGCCCCTCCCTAGAGGAGACACTATCTACTGCGTCTCGCAGGACGCTACCCCCTTTTACCGGGTGATCCCAACGCTGTGTCCAATAACCACACACAGTGTTCCCCCATCCTCAAGTGAGATAGATATGTGTGACTGCGCAGCCACTATGTCCCGTATGAATATATGGTATAGTTGGTGCACTTGATGATTACCTGCCGGGCACTCCAGTACCCGAGCCTGCCAAGGAACTTCACAAAGGATCCAAGGACTGCTGAATACAGGAACTACCGTCCGGGGCGATCCCACCCGGATGGCTGCTGCAGCGACAGCGAAGGTCTGAGCCCAAACCTCTGGATGGACGCGCAGCGTCCGCTGGGTCCCTAACTGGCTCTGGATAGTAAGGGGCAGGGTCCCTAACCTGGGGCCTGTCCCTGACACAACTCATACTACTAGGTGGCTCAGGGTTAGCTGGGGCCTCGGGGGCTGCTGGCCTAGTGCAGGGAGTCACTGACTCCTGCACCCTAGCTTCTCCTGGCGCCAACTGACTCTCTCCTCAAAACCCCGCGAAATTTATCTCTTTCCCTTGCAGGGCAATCCTCCAGCCCTATTGGCCACTCTGAGACACCTGGTGCCTTTCACCCTTAGCCTCCTGGGAATTGTAGTCCCGTGGAGGCTATTCCTATATTGGGGCTGCGTGCGCGATTCTACTGCGCATGCGCGACTTCCTAAGGCCCGCCGCGACTCCCTAGCCTTATCCGCACATGCTCGATAACGGCGCATGCGCGCGCAACCGCAATGGCGGCTCCCGCTAGCCGGGTGCGCCGCAGAGCCTCCTAAGGCTCGGAACACTCCCTGCTCCGGCCCCCACCTTTGGAAGCAGCCGGCGGGTCCGTCACTGGCTCCAGCGGCACCCGCGATCGCGCTGCCACAAAGGGGGGGGTCTCTAGGAGCCGCAGGGGACCGGGGATACACTCTCCCCCTGGTGAAATCCCAACGACCGCGCTTGGGTAGCAGACATAACCATGTACAAACGTTATATAATCAAAATGCAGTACATAGGCTTTAGTACAACTTATCACATGGGCTTTATATGACTGGGTACACCACATAACAACCATAGTAATACCCGAGGCCAGCTGAGTGTTTGCTGTTTGCCGAGACCAATCGTGGGGTGCCCCTAATTGATAATGTGGGGGTACCTCACTTTGACTTTTGTGAGCCTCCACCGGGATAATCTCTTGGAGATCATGCTCTGGGGTAACAGTCACGGGGTCCGTGCTACTTCCTCCCCCCAGTGGAAGGAATAGCACAGTGTCTCTTGGCCAGACCTTTACCCAGCCATCCGCATCGCACATGCGGTATACCGGGAGGCCCTGCCCCTTTCCTCTGTCCACCACATGATGAATAAAGCGCTCCATGTTGCGCATGAAGAAGGCCATAGTTACCAGAGTGGTCACAGCACAGTCTTTGTTGGCTCCATCAGTCACTTCTGAAGTGATGTCTTCAGGATACATCACGAGCTTTGGATCTTGAGACAGACGAACTTGGTGATCCTTTGCGTAGAAGTAAGCGCCGAGCAGGGCCTCGTCACCGAATATCTCCATCACATCCTGCAGGGAGTAAAGGTTTGGTGCCTCACCGTTGCATTGACTCATGGTGGCCAACAGGTCCTCGGGGACGCTGTCAGTTTCCACCCCGGGTGTCTTGGGACCTGTCCCCGGCACTTCTGGGGCAGTCCACTCACTTTCTGAAAACTTGGGAGTGTCGGATCCCAGTCCTGGGACCATTTGGGTTGGAGCGCACGGGCTCACACTCAGGTCATGAGCCTTAGTTAGGGCCTTCTCCACGGCCGCCTCCATCGGAGCCTGTGGGGAGTAAGGAGGTTCCTCACCACTCCGCTGGCTTGCGATGGGCTCCTCCTCCTCCGGTCCCGTCTCCGGATGTCCCTCCGAAACACTGGGAGTCACCACGGCCGTGTGACTCTTCCGTGACGCCGGCCGCACCAGCGCTTGTTGCCGAGGGATGTCGCTTTGCAGCGGGCCCACAGCAGGGTCCGCAACAGATGCTTCAGCTTCACTTGGGTGGTCTGCCGGCTGACACATCACCACGGCTGATTGTTGGTCGCTGAAATCACTAAGAGAGGATGGTGGTAGAGACACCTTACCCTGTGATTCCGGAATCTGCGGTTCAGGAATCTGCAGTCCTGAGTGTGGAACCGAGTCTAGAACCGTGGTTATAGCACGTGGAGCCTCCGAATCTTGCGTGGTTGAGGTAGAGGGGTTAACAGCATCGATCACCCCAGTAGAGAGGTAATTCGCATCTTCCTCTGCGGGTTCTGGCTCTGGGACCGACTCTGGAACCACGGTTAGAGTGCAAGAGACCTCCGAAACGTCTGTGAGGGGGATAGATTGGTTACCTGGATTGACCTGTCCAGTATGGAAGTCGATCGCGTCTTCCTTGGCGGGTTCCGTAGGCTGCAGCAGCACAGGCTTCAGGAACTGTGCTCCACAGCAGGCACACTTGGGTCCCCAGGTCAATTTGCCACCTGGGAAGTCACATTGGTTACAGACACATCGTATGCATCCCTCATCATCCACTTCTGCCACCTGATATTCGGCTGGTAGCTTAAAGGGGTCAAAATCCATACCACCAGACAATTTCAAGTCCTTTTGTAAACAGGGGCACAACAGCAAGGATACGTCCCCTCCCTTTCTTCTCCAGACTCCATACAACTGAGGATGCTGTTTGCGGCAGCTTTTACCTTTCTTACGGGGAACAGAAGTTACTGACTGGGGGTCACTGTGCTTCCTCCCCCTGGTGGAATCAAAAGGAGGGACACATTCTATCAAGGGGGTATTCTGTCTCTGTGCTGAGCCACTCACATCGCAGGGGCGGGGCTCGGGTTTTCCTGCCAGACCCGGACCAGTTTCTGTAAACATTCCGTCTAGGCCAGGGATTTCCTTTAGGGACTCTAGAAGGGCACTCCCCTCCTCATGAGCAGGAACATTCCCCAATGCCTCCACTTGACTATGCAGCTCCCGAATCGTACTGGCCCAGGCAAGGACCTTGTGTCTGGACTTTACAACCATGATGGACGATTTGACAAAAAAATAGAATAGGGCACCCCAGGTCTGATCTCAGCAGCGCCTCCAAATGTAACCCATATCCCCCCCCCCAATCGCAGATAGGGTGCAGGTGAGGGGAACTATATGTATTACCCATTGTGGTGCTTTACCTGTTAGGCTCACAGGAGGCCTGAGCCTCCGCCACGGAGAGCCTGGGGCACGTGTAATGATATGGATAACCTCGTACTTGGTGCAGCGCCTCCACCTGCGATGGCTCCCACCAGAGGGGGAGTGGTTCCTCGCAGGACAATTGTATATCACTCCACACACACACAGCATGTAAAACAAATGAATGACTTTACTTGTAGCATATGCAATATATCAACAGGTGCCCCTCCCTAGAGGAGACACTATCTACTGCGTCTTGCAGGACGCTACCCAATTTCACCGGGTGAGCCCACCCTGTGCCCAATAACCACACACAGTGTTCCCCCACCCTCAAGTGAGATAGATATGTGTGACTGCGCAGCCACTATGTCCCGTATGAATATATGGTATAGTTGGTGCACTTGGTGATGGTTACCTGCCGGGCATTCCAGTACCCGGGCCTGCCAAGGGTCTTCACAAAGGATCCTGATGACGGCTGAATCCAGGAACTACCGTCCGGGGCGATCCCACCCAGATGGCTGCGGCAGCGACAGCGAAGGTCTGAGCCCAAACCTCTGGATGGATGCGCAGCGTCCGCTGGGTCCCTAACTGGCTCTGGATAGTAAGGGGCAGGGTCCCTAACCTGGGGCCTGTCCCTGACACAACTCACACTACTAGGTGGCTCAGGGTTAGCTGGGGCCTCGGGGGCTGGTGGCCTAGTGCAGGGAGTCACTGATTCCTGCACCCTACCTCCTTCCCCTAGCTTCTCCTGGTGCCAACTGACTCTCTCCTCAAAACCCCGTGAAATGTATCTCTTTCCCTTGCAGGGCAATCCTCCAGCCCTATTGGCCACTCTGAGACACCTGGTGCCTTCCGCCCTTAACCTCCTGGGAATTGTAGTCCCGTGGAGGCTATTCCTATATTGGGGCCACGTGCGCGATTCTACTGCGCATGCGCGAATTCCTAAGGCCCGCCGTGACTCCCTAGCCTTATCCGCGCATGTGCGATCACAGCGCATGCGCGCGCAACCACAATGGCGGCCCCCACTAGCCGAGTGCGCCGCAGAGCCTCCTAAGGCTCGGAACGCTCCCTGCTCCGGCCCCCACCTTTGGAAGCAGCCGGCGGGTCCGTCGCTGGCCCCGGCGGCACCCGCTATCGCGCTGCCACAAAGGAGGGGGGTCTCTAGGAGCCGCAGGGGACCGGGGATACATATATATTATATATATCTTAGAATGCCTGTAAAATTGGTGTATTCTTTGTACAGTCATCTTTCTCCCCGGTCACGAAAGATCAGACTATTACACTGGGATCACAAGCATCAGACAGAATGAAGGAGTTAAATAGAGTTTATTTTGTCAGGAGCAAACAGGAGCAACACAATGCACTAGTCTCAAATTCACCACACACAGGGTTACATGGGGAATCCTAGCTAGCTGGGTGCTGCCGAAGCTAGTTTACCCAGGCTGACTTTCACGATCCGTCTGCCGCAGAATATCCCAGTGGGATACTTGCTTGCAGGTTTAAGTCTCCTGCTAGTCTCTGACATCGAGACTAGCTATGAACCCCAGAATAATCTGCAAAGGTTCTGTGGAGCTCTGATCGGCGTTGGTTTACATACTTTCCTGGCCTCTATCTGAAATCATGGAAGACTGGGTGCCGACCAATCAGAGAAGAGGTTGTCTTCGCTGGCCAATCGAAGAGCGAGGGCTCGCCCGTGTGGACCAATAAGGGCTGTGGGAGGAGACAGTACTTGAAGACAGCCCACAGAGACTTACATGACCTCTGAGCCTGCGAGTCATCCTCACACCCTCAAACCTTCTAACATACCCGTAAATTAACATCACAACAAACCGGCTTCATTTGCCCTATTGTTATATGTCACACAGCGGTTAAACTGGAGAATTGCTATGCAATGGTTCTCCTTCATGTAAACATGGGGACTGTGCTTCTATTTCAGAATATTAGCATTGCTTTAACTCAGGGGTGCTCAACTCCAGTCCTCAAAACTCCCTCCCCCTCCAACCCCCCCTCAGCAGGTCAGATTTTCAGGATATCCCTGCTTCAGCACAGGTGGATTGAAGTCAAAGACCGAGCCTCTGATTGAACCACCTGTGTTTAAGCAGGGATATCCTGAAAACCTGTCCTGTTGGGGGGAGAGGGGCTTAAGGACTGGAGTTGAGCACCCCTCCCTGCTTTAACTGTACAAGAGCCTTTCAACAGGGAACTTATCTAATGTCATTTAAACTTCAATGCAATTACTGAGTTTCCAGTCACTGTTTCCTTTGGAAGCAATTTTCGAAATCTGATTAATTTGTGCAAAAAAGCATTTCTTGATCCTTTTATGTAACTATTGGCTCTATTTTTTATATTTAGCAACTGTATAAAAAAAGTGCATATTCAGTTTTTTTTTTATATATATATATTATACAAAAACAGACATTTCCTTTACGACAGTCAGTTTTAAGTTTTAAACGTCATTGGAATTAGTTTATATAACATTACGTATATTTAAAGAGATTGTATCACAATGTTGTTTTCTTGAATAAACACTAGTGCTGTGTTAACACATTTTAAAACCGACGAGATATTTTCAGCACTGTGTTTTTGTATTCATTTAAATGCATGAAATCACAATACACCTTTTTCTAAAAAAAAAAATATATAAAAAAGACAAAAATAAGAAACAAAAATATGGCAGTAATGGGGAGGACTAGGAAATCCTCTAATGCATTATTTGTTTCTGAAATGCAGACAGACCACAAAAAGCTTTTTTGGAATTTTACTGATGACTGTAATGCTGAGCACATCTGTATGTGTCAGTGATAGACCTGACTGAACTGACTGGTTTGGCATGATTCCTTTGCTCAGAATATAGAACGAGGGAATTTCTATCTAGAAAACATTGACCTCTTTGTATCTGTTTATGCATGTTCATCCTTTTTTGTATTTAACTTTGTTTATGTAACTATCAAATCTTTGTAGACTTCCTCCCCCAGCCCCCCATTGTACCACACGGCGGAGTATGTTGACGTGTTACAAATAAATGGTAATAACAATCTCTATTATATGTAATATCGTCGTTTAACCCCTTCGGCGCTGGAGCACCCTGACACCGCCATGGCCACAGCTGCCCCCGGCACTCTCAGACCGTGTGATCACTGCTTCCAGGACACAACCGTACCATGTATTGTCAGTCTACTGCTTTCCATTGTTTCTCTGTCTATAGCATTCCGCTGGTGCTCAGTGGAAAGAAAAGACACCACTCAGGACGTGTTCACTGTACTTATTCATTCTTATGCCTTCTGATACTGTATGAAGGTTACTTCATTATTCTCAGGTCACTGTCGGGTGATATCAGTCCCGGAAAAGGGGCATTTCGTGCTTCTTATTTAATTTTCTCTGGGTAATATTGGGATGTGTAAGGTCTGATTTCTGATAATAGTCCGGGTTATTAAAACTTGTACAATTCAAAGCAGACATCTAATTAAGCTGCAGCTTTTATCTTATAATTTAATATCAACAAGTATTATACCTTGAAAATAATTGTATACCTTAAATGTCATGTCAAAAAGTGATGTTTACATGTTATTATATTTTAATCTTGATTAAACATGTTTAAATTGTGATTGTTTCATTAAACACTTGCATGTAAAATAGTTGAGTACACTTAATTTAAATTCCATCATATATAATCTAATTTTACTTCTCATACCTTCTCTATCATACACATTGATTCATTATTCTATTTAACGACGGCTGTGTCATTTCAACATCTGAAACAATCTCTGCATACAGTATCTCGTTACCTGTAAAGTCTTCATAAATCCCATCTAATACAACATGCAGAAGATACTTGAGGGTATATGAAACATTTTGGGGGGTTTTAATTTGGAATATACTCTTCAGATTAATGAAGCCTCCATAAAATAAGCAATGACACAGGAAATGATCTACAGTATGTATATGTTAAGGGTGGATTTTTAGTGATTCTAATAAGTAGAGTAAACCCAGTTGAGTTTGGCTCTGAATTATTGATTATGTGATTCGGTTATTGGAAGGGATGTTAACACTGGTTTTTTCAAATATATTGTAAATAAAAGGTTAAATTAGATCTACCATGTTCTGGATATGAAGCATGGGTTACTCACTAGGGGATGTTCAGCTCAGGTCTATAAGGGGAAATAAATCACACACATCATCATTCTTTAGGTCGAAGGACGCTAGGCCCTCAGAAAGCTGCCCCTCTAGGAGCGGCCACAATGACCAGGGGGCAAGGCTCCTCCTCACCGCTAGGGGTCCCTGGCCGCTCTCCACCCCGCAGGTGCGAGGCAGGAATGACGCGGCCAGGGGGATGGACAGGGGGAGGAGCCGGAGGGGGATTTAAAGCACAGCCGGGAGCAAGCGTGCTCATTCTGCTCCCGGCTGACACGTTTTAATCTTAAAGGGACAAAGGCACTTTGAGAGTTTCCTGCTGCTACAGTCATTAATGGTTATTGTAGACATGTAAAGTGCGTGGTTATATAAAGTATCGTATTACAAATGTTATATATATATAGATGTAGCCCCCTTTCCCCGTGTCTAAGGGAACTACGTGTGCTGTGTACCTGTCTGGTGTACAGGAGGCCTAATTCTCCGCCACTGGGAGTCTGGGGTGATCGCGTTCTTTGGTACGCAGCGCCTCCACATGGGAGGGATCCTAGCGCAGTAGGATAACCCCTCGCAGGAACAATACTAGCATCAAATAAAAGCACACACAGGTATAACCAACTATATTTACTGACACATATATCATTATAACACAATAATCGCACAAGACCCCACATGCAGTACCCACACAATATATGGTCCCGATGAGATCCCCCAAAGTACTGAGGTGCCCTGCGCACCTAACTACCCGGTGTCCACAGAGCCAAGCCCACCCAAAGTGTGTGGAGTAGTGCTCCTGTGTATGTGGCCGTTGGTGCACGTGGTACCTGTCCTGATCTAAGACCAGACCAGGTCAAACTGTAGAGTAGATCCATCAGACAGCAGAGTGAGCCCACAACGCAATCTATCCAATCCTTCCACGAAGGCGTCCACCTCTGATGGAGCTTCTGTTGGAGTGTCTCCCTTTAAATGTGTCTGATAACATATGCCTGGGTCTGGTCCCAGACCGCAGGCCGCACACACCGCATGGCATTTGTCACCGGTGCGCTAACACTCTATTCAGCTACTTGGGGAAGTGTCCCTATCTATGGGCCTTCCCTGCAGCAGCCACAACCTGAGGGGAGTCGGGGCATAGCTGGGATCTATAGGGAGATCTGGCCTAGTCTAGAGGAGCACTGCTCCTTGGACACTACCTTTTATTCCAGCATCCCTGCTCCAACTAGCGTGGTCTCCTGAGCACGCCTATTGTATCAATCTGTGCCCTATTGGTTGCAATGGCCCATGTGGTGTGCAGCCCCGGTGGCTGCTGGGACTTGGAGTCCCGTGCGGAGCCTGCCTGTAATGGCTGCCACAATCTACCTCCTGCCCTGCCTCTGCTCATGCCCCTAAGGATCCTGGGATATGTAGTTCCCATGCGGAGCCATGGGCAAGATGGTCTCTGCAACTCCGGTACTGCACATGCGCAAGGACTTCACTGTGCATGCGCTAAGAAGAAAGATGGCCACCGCACCCAGAGCAGCTCCCCAGTCACGCAGGGCTCCGGTACTTAGCCGCCAGCTCCCCCGCACCTGAGGTAGGAGAAAGGGTGGCTCGGCTACATCCTACCCCAGGTGGAGACTCCAATGTCCCCGCTTGGGAACAACATATAACACATAGATTTATATAATAAAATAGCATATAAATATATATAACTTAACTGGGTATACTCTAAACAATATTGAATACCTCAGTGAGCACGGTTATTATAGAGGCAAACCGGCTCCGAGACAGCTGCTGAGACTCATAGTGAGGTGCCCTTAATCAATCATAAGCCACTCTAGTGGGAGGGCGTCTCACTCTCTGACTCCTGCGAGTGTCTTCGTCTTGGGAGATGCTATCATGGGCTTGAGGCCCTGAACCTCTCATAAGGAGTGAATCAGTCTCTACAAAGTCTCTTTCAGGAACAAAGCTCTGGCTTCTTGGGACAAGGGGACAGCTTGTTGAAGCCACTGGTGAGGGTACGTGGGGCCTTGGCCCAATACCCGATGCTTCCTCAGGGGGTGCCCATCAGTCTCCGTTGGAGGTGGTGGAGGTTCCTTCCAAAGGATCTTGGGTTTGTTCTGCTATTGAAGCTGGAGTCTCTGCAGACTCTTCTGGCTCACTGGCCACTTCTGTTGACTCGGGTTTGGGGTCACTGCCCCCCACTTGAGGAATAGGTAGCCAGACCTTTACCCTGCCATTTGTGTCTCGAATTTTGCAGACAGGGAGGCTTGGCGTCTGGGACTCTACTTCGAAGGGCCCTTCTCGCCAGCGGTCGGCTAGCTTGTGTTTACCGGGGATTCCTAGATTTCATAGGTGAACGGTATCTCTGGGCCGAAGTTCCCGATAGCGGACCTTGTTGTCATACCTTCGCATGTTGCACGTGTTCAGCTGAGCCGTGGCTTTTCCCACCAGCTGGTATGCGCTATGAAGGCTATCTTTGAGCCGTCTCACATATTTGTAGTGAGTCATGTTTGGTACCCCATCGGTAGATACCTGCAAACGGATGTCCACAGGCAGTCGTGCCTCCCGCCCGAACATCATAAAGTACGGTGTGAACCCTGTGGATTCATGCCTGGTGCAGTTGTATGCTTGCACTACCGATTCGACGTGCTTGCTCTATTCGGCTTTCTGGGAGCCCTTTAGGGTGCCTAGCATGTCGAGCAGGGTTCGGTTGAACCTCTCCGGCAGAGTGTCTCCCTCTGGATGGTATGGGGTGGTCCGAGACTTCTGGATGTTGAGGAGTTCCTTAATCAGCTTGATCTCGAAGTCACTCCCTTGATCGGAGTGCATCCGATTCGGAAATCCGTAGTGCATAAAATACATCTCCCACAGCACTTTGGCTACTGTGAGAGCTTTTTGATCCTTAGTTGGGAAAGCTTTTTCATATCGAGTGTAGTGATCGGTCACAACCAGGATGTTCCCGATGCCCTTCGAGTCTGCCTCAATACAAAGAAAGTCCATGCAGACTAAGTCCATGGGACCGGAGCTCTTTAGGTGGCCCATTGGATGCATTATTTGAACAGATGCTCAGTAAAGGTGTGAGGATACTAAAAATAATCTTAAGAGTTGCATATTACTCGAGTATCTAAATAAGCCTATTAAATCTTGTAGGGACAGAATAGGATTTTTTCTGTCTGTACCTGGACACTATACCCTAACAACTAGGGTGACATAATATTATATTATTATTTAGTTACATAGTAGATGAGGTTGAAAAAAGACGTACGTCCATCAAGTTCAACCTAAGCTAAATTTAGACAACAGATACTTTATCCTATATCTATACTTACTTATTGATCCAGAGGAAGGCAAACAAAAAACCCCATTAAGGGGAAAAATTAATTCCTTCCTGACTCCAAGAATTGGCAATCGGATTAATCCCTGGACCAACATCCTTCCCATGTATACTTATTTGGTATATCCCTGTATACCTTTCCTTTCTAAAAAGATGTCCAACCTTTTTTTGAACAAATCTATTGTATCTGCCATTACAGTCTCCATGGGTAATGAATTCCACATTTTAACTGTAAAGTATCCTTTCCTTTGTTGCTGGTGAAATCTCCTTTCCGGGTACGTCCGTGTCCCTTGGCAGCCCGCACCTGTTGTGGTCTGCATTGCGGTGCGTCCCCGCAGCCTGCTTGCCCTGCAGACTGGTGCCATCCCTGGCTGGGTCCGCCCTCACCGCTTGATGAGGGCCAAGCATTCGTGCATGTGGAAAATCGCATTTCGGGCTCTACCCCAGTGAACTCCTCACCTTGCCCTCTAGTAGAAGACCTCTCCAGGTGTCCGAAGTGTCTCAGAGCCGTTAATGACGTACCGCCAACGCCGTGTGGTGATTGCGCCACAACCGTAGGCTGCCAACTCCCCCTTGAGCCGCCTGCTACCTCCAAACCATCTGAAATTACAGAATAATAATAATAGCATGTTCTTGTATAGCACGGTGGGAGACATGCCGCAACAACAGACTGCAATGGGTACAGTCTACAGAGAGCGGACAAGGTTACTACGGCTCCACCGGGGCGGTAGCTTTCCCATCAAGCGACACGGGCAGCTCCAGTCAGGAACAGAGGCGCGGTGGGGGCATGCTGCAATGACAGTTGAAATACGGTATACAGAGAGCGGAAATGGTTATTACAACTACGCCGGTTCTACAGATAGCGGGCAAAGCTATTACGCCTCCACTTGTGCTGTAGCTTGTCCATCACCAATCAACGAGCGTGGCCCCAGCGGTACGGCCTAGTTTAAGGGGGGTTAAATAGGCCAGTCGGTGGTTGGCAGAGGGGGGGGGAGGGGGTAAGTGCTTGTCCTTGCCAGGCGGGGCTCGGGGCTGATATAGCCTGGAGGGAGTGGAGAGTGGGCAGGGTTACCTGGACGGGATTTATGGGGTTAGCGGTTCAAGGACTGTCTGACCTTTCACCTATTTAGTGAGCACTCTGCCAGGGACTGGCAGTTACTCAATTATTTAATAAACAAAGCTGCGATCTTTTATACTTGCAGATTGAGTTTGTTATTTGTATGTATTTATATGGGTAACAAGTGGAGGGGGAGCTCCGTCGCAGCCTCCCTGGTCAAGGCCATCTATATGACTTTATCCAACAGCATGATGAATTATAATAATAAAAATCATAATCATTTATAAACTGACAATGTTTGCAGACATTTCCAGAAAATGGTGCAAAATTCGCACTTCCTTTATATCACCCCCTATATGTGTACACTATATGCTTCTGACTTCAATGGGGACATTTTCCTTGCAAATGACCCAGTGGCTGCTTCGGCGGATAGAAAGTAGGAACCCTGAGTGCGTTTTATATTCTGGCTATTCATGAGCACACGATACATGTATTAAGCCTTTTTAATGGGTGCGCATACATTTTCCTATAACTTGTTAATTTCTAAATTTCATGTATCAATGGACATATAGGTGTATAGATATCTATATTGATTTACTGTATATTGCTGTGTATGAGCTTTCAAAATGGCAAAAAGCCATGTTTCCCAGGTTTTATTTGTGCAACAGTTATCAGAAATCTGATTATACTATGTACACATCATTTTATCATTCAGGTTTCTGCAAGAGTCAAGGATTGTGTCTGGCAAATGTTGCATTATCTTTCTTTGTTGTGTTTGTATTCTGAAAGGGAGAGGTGTGTTTAATGCGTGTTTAAACTCTGCTTGTCATAACAAGACTGAATGGCCTTTAAGGCATTATGTGCTTGTTTTTTTCTCATACACTTAATCTATTGTGATTTATGGAACAGTTAATGTTCGAGTTTGTTCTTTTTCTAAATGACACGGACGTCAAACACAATAGGTATGATTCACATGCAGACTGCATGTTTTTGTGATAATCTTTAAACCTTTTCTGTGCCTTTGAAGAAGTTTACCTGAAATATTTTTCATTACACCAGTTGTACATCATGATTCGGCAGTTCAATCTAGACATGTAGTCTGTACATACCGGTTTCAATCATCTTTGCCCCATAGTCACAACTCTGCTGGTTACATCAGCCCCCTGAGATCAGACAAGCACATCTTGCTGTAATATTTCCTGGGTTGCACGGTTGGTAACCCCGTATAATTATTGAGCCCGCTGCTGCAACCACTGATAAAACCTCATGTCAATGGTAAAATAAGTGTGGAAAAACTATGGCCCTAAAGTCATCATTCTCTGTTAAAACGGAGTTTAAAAAAAGGGACCAAGTCATATTACAGTAATTTAATGACACAAGTAATCAATTTTGCAGTAATATTTTCCGTGGTGCGATATTTTAACAGTATTTATCATGCGGTAGTTAACGGAACAGATATTAGTGCCTTAATTACTGCATCACGATCACGGGGAGTGTAATGTCATATTTTTACCGTAAGGTTATGTCATTATTATGCAATGATGTAATTACGATATAACCTATGGTACAAATGACAACCCCTTTGATGCCAGTGGCTACCAAGGCAAACCACAGGCATGAAGGGGGTTAATATTAGTAAAAGTACACTACTTAAAAAAAAAAATAGAACGTAACTGTTGGGGGAAAGGGGGATTCTCCCGTGTAGGAGGATAGATATAGTAATATTATTTTTTCCGTCTTTATCTTGTTCCTCATTCTGTGTACTGTACAGTACAGTAGTTCATTGAGAGAGGAGAGGTTTTGTGTACATCATTACTGCTCTGTATATACTGTACATTTTACTGTATAAACAGATTAGACTGGACACAACACCCCACCTCCCCCAAGTGCAGTTATGTGCGTACTGTATTATGGCATTGTGTGATGTGTAGTACTACTGTAGATGGCTGGTGCTGCTTTCTCTGGAAAGAAAAAAATTGAGCAGTTAGTAGGCAGTTACTGTACTACTGTCAAACTAGTCTATACTGGAACCACTGTATACTCTGACTACTGTTAAATACTATGTAACCAGATGGCTGGTGCTGCTCTCTCTGTAAAGAAAAATCTGTACCTACTGTACCGTATACTCTATTAGGAACGAAAAAATCTGTACCATACTTACCTGTATCATACTGTACTTACAATACTACAGCACAGTACTACTTTCCTGATGCTTGCCCGTTATGCGCGATCACAATGGGCAACACAGTGGCAATATGGTCTATATATTTATTGCAGCGTTCCACGGTGAGTACATCGTTCCAAAAACTCATTATGCCTTTCAACAACTCGTCCTTTTTGGAGGGTTTCGCCACTTTCCAGATATGGTCCTTCAGCTGATACCAGACCATTTCGATCGGATTGAAGTCTGGCGATCTGTCATTGGAAAAAAAGGACAATTAGTTTAAGAGATACAGTACAGTACACAGTAAAAACAGTGGGGAAAAAATGAGATGCGGTTACCGCACTTACTCCGCTGGCGTCTTCACCCAGTTGATACCGCGCTCAAGGATATGCGCTGTTGCCGCGGTGTGCTTCGGATCGTTGTCCTGGTAGAAGCGGTGACCATTCGGGAACTCGCATGTGATGTATTGCACTATCTCAGGGACAATGTTGTCTTGGAAGAAAGCTTTATTCATGATTCCTATAGCAAGAAAAGAAAAGTGCTCAAAAAACTGCACAATAGTACAGTACAGTGCATACAGTAAGGCTTTCAATATTCTCGTTGACAAAGGGCGACGGCCCGAAACGCGTTCGAGACTTTTAACATATCCCATGCCATGATGTCTACCATGGAATAAAGGATTTTTAATAGCGGTATCTAGCCCCCTTCTTGCTGCAATTGCTGTGCTCCGTTCTTTCCGTGAGGATATCTTGTTGCTGCTTTTCTCAACGTGATGCACGCCGTGGGACTCACTACACAGGACTTCTCTCTACTGTGAGTACACCCATCCGTTTATTACGGTTGGTAATTCATTCATTGTTGTCTTTTCTCCAGGGGGATACAACATATTGTGTTACTGGGAGGTCAGAGATTTTTTACTGACACTCACCAATATAATACAGTTCCCCCATATTTCAGGAGATACAATCAGAGACACCTTTATACATATGTTTGCAGAGAGTGGTGTCTCCCTGCTTCCCTCATTGAGAGGCATTATTCCAAATGGACATTTAAAGATTTCCTGCAGCAGAGCACGGTACACTGGGAACGCTGTGTCCTAGTATCTACAAACATACAGTAAGGCTACACTAGTAAAGTACAGTGCATAAGGCTACATTATATTTCATATATTTTACCTTCAAAGATGACAATGCATCCTGGTCCACGCCTAGAGATGGCACCCCACACATGCAGCTTCACGGGGTCTTTTGGCCACGGCTTCAAAGATATGCAACCTTTTTTGTGGAATGCAAAGCTTGCAAATCTCTCCAGTGACACAGTAGACTCGTCAGTGAAGATGCAATCCTGGAAAGTTTCCCCACTGTCGATCCATGCCTGGGCCTGGACCACTCTTTTGATTTTGTTTGCGTCCCTTATCATGGGGTACGCTCTGTAATGACAAGGAATAAATAATTTTAGCGGTACAGTACAGTTTCCTAAACAACACTTTTACCTCCTGTACTGTCCAGTACTAACCTCACACGTCCATATTTCCATCCAATGCTGCGTCTCATCTTCTTTATGCTGGTCTCGGATACAGTGACATTGTGATTTGCCTACAGAGTGTATTTGACCCTAAATGCACTCTTCTCATCATTCTCCTCACTTATTTTGTCCACCAGAAGAGTTGTCTCCCTACAATGTAAAGAAAAACAATCCGGTAAGTAAAAATATTAGAGACTGTTGTAATATAAATATAAATATACATAATATATATACTGTTGTAATATAAATATGAATATACAAAATATATATATTGTTGTAATATAAATATGAATATACAAAATATATATACTGTTGTAATATAAATATAAATAGACAAAATATATATACTGTTGTAATATAAATATAAATAAACAAAATATATACTGTTGTAATATAAATATAAATATACAAAATATATATACTGTTGTAAAATAAATATGAATATACAAAATATATATACTGTTGTAATATAAATATGAATATACAAAATATATATACTGTTGTAATATAAATATAAATATACAAAATATATATACTGTTGTAATATAAATATAAATATACTGTACAAAATATATATACTGTTGTAATATAAATATACAAAATATATACTGTTGTAATATAAATATGAATATACAAAATATATATACTGTTGTAATATAAATATAAATATACAAAATATATATACTGTTGTAATATAAATATGAATATACAAAATATATATACTGTTGTAATATAAATCAACAGAAATAACAAAAATATTAGATACAGTACTGTGGATGTACAGTACATTTTTTGATCTAATTTTTTTTAAAAAGTTTTATAAATATAATTACGTGTTTGTAATTGTAATTGTGCCTGTAATTGGTGCCTGTGACAGGGTAAATAAAAGCCACCAGTTATATGCCTGGAAAACCTATGTCTAGTCTGCAGTGCAGCACTGACTAGGTTAACTTCAGCTGGGAACCTCAGGACAATTAGTTGGATCCCAGCTGCCTAATCAAGGTGTGTTAAAACCCAGGCTGTAGACACATGGAGCCTGTCTGTTGAGGAGAGAGGAGTAAGCTGCTGAGAGATTTCCTGATACAAGGTCTGATTTCAAAAGTAGATGAATTGTGAACTGTCTGTCCCCTGCATAGAAAAGGGCAACTGCCATATACACTGTCTGCTAAAGAGAAACTGTTTTTGTCTGTCTGCTGAAGAAAAGCCATTTTCCTTTTGTTGCTGATGAAAAGCTATTTTTGTTTTGTGTGATGTATATTTTTCAAGGCTAAATAAATAAGCCTTGTCAAGAAACTCGCGTGTGTAGTTGCATGTACCCTGCAACATATGGTGTCAGAAGTGGGATTTGATTTTTTTCAAAAGGCTCCTGCAGTTAAAGGGCCACACACACACACACACAAGAATGGAAGAATTGTTGAAAGCGTTTCTGTGCGAGCAGGCCCGGCTGCAAGCTGAGAGAGATGAAAGACTACAAACAGCACAGGATGAGCCGATTGCCAAGCTGTTGATCCAATTCCAGGGGTCTGCCAGTCCAGAACTTGCAAGCAGACCCCCCGATACTCCTGAGGAAAATGGCTCCGGACGAGGATCCAGAGGCTTTTTTACTGACTTTTGAAAGAGTTGCCGAAGCTCAGGGCTGGGCTACAGATTACTGGGCAACTGCTTTGGCCCCGCTACTCATAGGAGAAGCCCAGGCCTCATATCAGGGTCTCCCAGCAGATCAGGCCATGGACTACCGACAAGTAAAAGCCACCATACTGGATCGCTTAGGTCTGACCCCAGAGACCTACCGGCAGCAGTTCCAGAACATGAAGTACACCGCTAAGATGAGACCCCGGGTCCTCGCTCAGCGATTATTGGACTTATGTACGTGCTGGATACAACCCAAGGAGTGCACTAAGGAGGCAATTCTTGAGCAGGTGGTTTTGGAACAATTTCTACAAATAATACCCCCTTCCGCATGCTCGTGGGTAAAACGCCACGCTGCTGAAACCCTAGCTTTGGCGGTCCGACTCGTGGAGAACTTCCTTGGGGCTGAGCAGCAGGTGAGTGTCCTGGACCCGAGTCCACCGGTACTTGCAGACGCCAAAAGAGGGAGGTCAGATCAATGGGGAACCTACGGCCCGTCACGGAACTGCCAAGTCCAACGGAAGGAGCAGTCGTTCCAGCAAGGACGGAGTCCAAATGCTGGTCCCCGTAGAGACCTTCTTCTCCTTCTTGATGTCGGCTCGTCGCAAAGTGAGAGGAACTTCCGAGGACGTCGCCCACAAGACCCACCAGATGCCTGGTCTCCAGTAACCGGTCCAGCGGAGCGCTATTCACAGCCCCCTCCTGCGAGGGAACCCTCCCCATGTTCCGCCTGTGGAGAACAAGGCCACCGGTATGTGGACTGTCCACTGATGGATTGTTCATTCAGCAGAACCGTCGCCTCGGCTTTTACTGGGGAAAATTACAAGCCCTGGCTACTTCCAGCCCTGATTGGGGGAAAAACCGTCCAGGCCCTTGTAGATTCAGGCTCTGGGAAAACTCTGGTCCTCCAGGAACTGTTACCGCCCAACGTGTGTTCTTTTGACTCCCCATGGAGCATAGAATGTATACACGGCGATGTAAAACGCTATCCGACGGCCAAAATCCGGCTACAGGTAAAAGGTCAGGAGGCTTACCTCGAAGTAGGAGTCGCTCCTTGGCTCCCTGCCCCCGTTGTGCTCGGTCGGGACTGGCCTTTCTTTTCGGACCTAATGGCCCCAGTCCTTCACGAGGAGCCTCCTTCTAGGGCTCAGGAGAACCCTGGCAAACTGTTCCCCTTCTCGGCAGACCTTTTTCCCAGTAGACACTGGGTTCAAAAGACTCGGAAGCAAAGACGCTTGGACAAACAGGACTGGTTGCAGACAGCTGGGTCTCAAGGTGACCATTCTAGTAGTCAGAGGTCACAAGTGATGGCTGGGGATGGCCAAAGGGAGGGGGATATGGGCCCTGGAGATTTACCAGACCTGTACCTCCCTGACTTTCGCCAGAAGCAAAGGGAAGACCCAGTCCTTGCTAGACAGTATGACAAGGTGGTGAAAATTGATGAACAGATTTTAGATGTATGGGGGGTGATAGTATTCCCCCATTTTGAGCTATCAAACGATATCCTATATAGGGTGAATAGGCAGACACAAACAGGGGAGGTCACCAGACAGATATTGGTTCCCAAGGCATTTGTTAAATCTGTGTTCACTCTAGCCCATACTGTCCCTTGGGGTGGTCACCTGGGCAGGGATAAAACATTGGACCGTATTTCATCCCGATTCTATTGGCCAGGGATGCATAGTGATATTGCTAAACTATGTGCAGCATGTCCGGAGTGCCAGCTAACTAGTCCAAAAGGACAAAAACCAGCCCCTTTGGTTCCTCTACCCTTGGTGTCAGTTCCCTTTGAGAGGATTGGGTTGGAATTGGTAGGACCTCTAGAACCTTCTGCGAAAGGACACAGGTTTATCCTTGTAATAGTTGATTATGCGACAAGATATCCTGAGGCGTTCCCCCTGAGAACAGCAACGGTGAAGTAAGTAGCCAACAAGTTGTTGGAACTGTTCTCACGGGTTGGACTTCCCCAGGTTATGTTGACAGACCAAGGTACAAATTTCATGGCTAAACTGATGCAGGATGTCTTAAAGTTACTAGAGGTCAAGTCTGTTCGGACATCGGTCTACCATCCACAGACTGGCAGATTGGTGGAAAGATTTAACCGAACTCTAAAGGGGATGCTGAGGAAATTTGTAGATTCAGAGAAGAGAGCCTGGGATGAACTTCTCCCTTTTCTGCTGTTTGCAGTGCGGGAAGTTCCCCAGGCCTCCACGGGATTCTCTCCATTTGAATTGCTCTATGGCCGCCAACCCCGGGGTATCCTAGACCTCCTAAAGGAGTCCTCGGAGGAACAGCAGTCCCCTTCTAAGAATACCCTGCAATATGTACTAGACCTTAGGAAGCGCCTAGATGTGGTCGGCCATTTTGCCAGGGAGAATCTTAGATCAGCCCAGGACAGTCAGGAGAGACATTACAATCAGAATGCTCGCATGAGAGTGTTTCACCCAGGAGACCAGGTGATGTTATTGTTACCCAGTTGCGAGAGTAAACTCCTGGCCAAATGGCAGGGCCCATTCGAAGTACTCCGCCGTACGGGTGATGTGGATTACGAGATCGCTCAACCAGGGTCCAGGAAGGGTAAACAAATTTACCATGTGAACTTGCTGAAACCCTGGAAGATGCAGCGGTCTCTATTCATCCACCCGGTGGAGGAGGAAACGGACTTGGGTCCTCAGCCTCCACGGGAGAACATCGTGAGTGACGATAAAATCCCAATGGGTAAACAGTTGTAACAGGGGACTTGTTTGCAATAATTACACAATTCCAGGATGTTTTTTCTGACTTACCAGGACAAACTAACTTAATTTCCCATGCAATCGAGACAGCACCTGGGGTAAATGTACGTTCCCGTCCTTATAGGTTGCCTGAAAGTCATAGGGCTCTGGTAGAGAAGGAGGTACAAGAAATGTTACACTTAGGAGTGATTGAGGAATCATGCAGTGAGTGGTGTAGTCCACTAATTATGGTCCCTAAACCCGATGGGAAGGTAAGATTTTGTATGGACCTCCGAAAGGTCAATGCGGTATCCAAGTTTGACGCATATCCGATGCCAAGGGTGGACGAATTAATTGACGCCCTTGGTAACGCAGAATATATATTCACGTTGGACTTGACAAAAGGATACTGGCAAATACTGTACCCTTAGAGGAAAAGTCCAAATGCAAAACAGCCTTTGCCACTCCCATGGGTTTATACCAGTTTGTGACAATGCCATTTGGACTGCATGGAGCCCCAGCCACATTTCAGAGACTCATGGATAAGGTACTGAGGCCCCATAGGACTTATGCCGCAGCCTACCTAGATGACATTGTCATTTATAGTAAACACTGGCGGGCCCATCTAAATAGGCTGAGAGCGGTCCTCAAATCTCTAAGAGAGGCAGGGCTCACAGCCAACCCTAAGAAATGTGCATTGGGTAAAGGGGAAACCAAATACTTAGGGTATGCAGTGGAAGGTGGAAAAGTAAGGCCACTAGCCGACAAGGTAGCTGCCCTGAAAGAAGTTCCGACCCCCCAAACAAAAACGCAGGTACGCTCTCTGCTGGGTTTAGCAGGGTACTACCGGCGGTACATCCCCAACTATTCGGAAGTGGCAGCCCCTTTAACGGACCTCACAAAAAAGTGTGCCCCTACACAAGTGGTGTGGTCAAGGGATTGTCAGAGAGCCTTTGAGGACATAAAAAGGTGTCTATCAGAGGGTCCCATCCTTAGAAGCCCAGACTTCAACAGCCCTTTTATAGTGCAGACAGATGCATCAGAGATAGGGCTAGGGGCAGTGTTGTTACAACAGTTTGAGGGAGTTGAGCATCCTATCCTTTTCCTGAGTAGGAAATTGTTCCCTAGGGAAAAAAACTACTCAGTGATTGAGAAAGAGTGCCTCGCAGTAAAGTGGGCAATCGAGGCTTTGAGGCTTTACCTGACAGGAGTCCATTTTTCTTTGGTGACGGATCAAGCTCCACTGAAGTGGTTAAATAGCATGAAGGATTCCAATGCTAGATTGACTAGGTGGTATATGGCCCTCCAACCCTTCTCATTTGAGATTCAGCAGAGGCCGGGAAAAGAGAACGCAAATGCTGACTTCTTTTCTAGAGAAGGGGTGGATGGTCGGGCTTCAGCCGTGCGTAGCCCCAGCCACACACTAACAGGGGAGGAATGTGACAGGGTAAATAAAAGCCACCAGTTATATGCCTGGAAAACCTATGTCTAGTCTGCAGTGCAGCACTGACTAGGTTAACTTCAGCTGGGAACCTCAGGACAATTAGTTGGATCCCAGCTGCCTAATCAAGGTGTGTTAAAACCCAGGCTGTAGACACATGGAGCCTGTCTGTTGAGGAGAGAGGAGTAAGCTGCTGAGAGATTTCCTGATACAAGGTCTGATTTCAAAAGTAGATGAATTGTGAACTGTCTGTCCCCTGCATAGAAAAGGGCAACTGCCATATACACTGTCTGCTAAAGAGAAACTGTTTTTGTCTGTCTGCTGAAGAAAAGCCATTTTCCTTTTGTTGCTGATGGAAATCTATTTTTGTTTTGTGTGCTGTATATTTTTCAAGGCTAAATAAATAAGCCTTGTCAAGAAACCCACGTGTGTAGTTGCATGTACCCTGCAACAGTGCCCTTTTGTGTTCCCTGTTTTTTCCGTGTGCACAATAGCTCATGGTGGTTGCTGGCACAATGAGGCCAGAAGTAGCTAACCGGCGTTGGATAGCAGCAATTCGGTGTCCGCTCGTGTACATCTCCTTAATTCGCATGCTGAGCTCCTTGGAAATCTTTTTAACAACCATTGCTGCGAGTAGAAAGAAATACAAACACAAGAATGTATATTCGATGTTTAGTCGATGTGTATTCAATGTGCAGTGAATCCACAAAATGGATGGTGTATTTATACGGTAATGACTCACATTAGAGTACGCCCACTTTCAGCACCTGTACCTCGCTGCCATGCATAAAAGGTTACACACTTTGCATAGCAAACCACTCGATGATCTTTATCTGAACTTGCCCTTGTCCAGATACTGCATTGTGCCACCTGCTTCCATGGATCAACCCCGATTCTACGGACGCAGGAACCCACTTGCCTCTGCCGTGCCTGTCATGCAGAAAAAGCGAAAGGCGGTTGCCGTTTCCACGCCAAGGCAAAAGTGACAGGCTAAGGCCAATAAAGAAAACCTTCTGTTGACCCCAAAGGCTAAGGGTTTTCATAGATGTCAGCCTTATTATGTCAAGAAGATATACGGTGATGTACTCTCGATGCAAAACGATTGGCAGCCAACCCATCGAAACCGCAGACCACTTCCTCCCATACGCTTCGACGACTCTGCCGCCGCTGTCCCAGAAATCTTCAGCCCGTCTTCTCCACCCCTCGTCCTCGACGCTGTCGCCGCCCTCCCGGAAACCCACAGGCCATCTTCTCTGGTTCTATCCGACGACGCTGCCGCCTCTGAAATCCACGGGTCACTTTCTCCTTTGCTCTTCGACGACTCTGCTTCTCGCCCGGAAATCCAAAGGTCACTTTCTCCATCCCTCTTCGACGACGCTGCCGCTTCTCCTCTACCGGATATCCACAGGTCACCTCCTCCACCCTTCTCATCCTCCGTTGCACCCATCCACCCAGATGTCCACACGCCATGCACAAGAAGCAGCTCGTTAGACCGAATGATGAATAGGATAAGTGTGGATCTCCCCGGGAACTCTATTGTGCTAGCAAAGATAGATCTGCTTCTGGAGACTATGCTAAATGTGGAGCAACGGATGCTACATATGGATCAATGGATGGATCGACGGATGGAGAAGATAGAGGCTGACATAGCGAGTATACATCGTTTGCTCTGTGTTAATGCCCCTGTTTCCCCGATGCCGGAGCAGGGGGGTGACATGGATGTGATGAATGGGAGCATCGACCCCCTTCCATCACCAAGCGCACCCCCTCCACCAGAAGATGTAGTGTACATGTATGCCGTTGAGGAGGACATGACAACCCCGTCAAGACCACGCCTGGAGACAACACGGCAACCTAGACCGGAGGAAAGCTTCCTCCCAGACAACCTACCATCGCCCGTTGCCTCAAACACACCCGCTCGCAGAAGACCTACATTCGCTCGCATCGATACGGTGCCCGACATCACCCTGTGCAATCTGCCACAGGCGCTCAGGGAGAAGTATAGGGTGATGAGTGCTGGTGTACCCCACAAGTATGCCTTGTTACTTTTTAAGCACCCTGTTCCCTACTCATTGTACTGCGACTGGGTCTTTAGAGTGAACTATGACGGAAATCGCGTAAAAAAGGCGCTTCCTGCCAATTTAAGAACGAACATTCGGGGTGAAATGCGGCGCTTTTATCCAATTACAGATCCTGTAATGAAATGCGTTCAAGACTGCATTAATGGCATTTTGCGCCATGCAAGGAATCGGCCATGGACGGACAATGTGGTGGACTTTCTGGATTAATCACGGGAACTGTAAGACCATACTTTTGTGCTGTACTGTACATGTTTTGACCTGCTGTACTTAAATAAAGAAGATGTTGTTGTGTGTTTTTTAACTTGTATTTATACAGAAATGTTTTAACTTGCTGTACACACACACAGGACTTGCACAATTCCAGTCCCTGAGGGCCGCAAACAGGCATGATTTTCAAGGTTGTCCTGAAAACCGGGCCTGTCTGCTGCCCTCGAGGACTGTAGTGGTCCAGGCCTGACTGACTGTTTTGCACACCATCCCACTGTACTGTATACTGTATGTTTCTTTAATAAGGGAGATGTTGCGTTTTGTATACTGTATTTTATGAATAAAGAATTTTTTTAATCACAGGTAAGACCATACTGTTGTGCTGAACTGTATTGTACATGTTTTGACCTGCTGTACTTAAATAAAGAAGATGTTGTTGTGTGTTTTTTAACTTGTATTTATACAGAAATGTTTTAACTTGCTGTACACACACACAGTACCTGCACTATTCCAGTCCCTGAGGGCCGCAAACAGGCACGGTTTTCAAGGTTGTCCTGAAAACCGGGTCTGTCTGCTGCCCTCGAGGACTGTAGTGGTGCAGACTGTTTTGCACACCATCCCATCTATACATAAATGTTTTCACAACTGTAGCAGTAAACCATACACCTGTTGATGTTTTGAATTGCTGTGCACTTAAAATGTTTCTACATTGTACAGTATTTGTAAATAAATGTTTTTGTACTTACTCCACCAATAAAAGAACATGTTGATTTGTTTTACATTGTTCCATTAGCTCCTTTGCTACTGCAACAAAATACAGTGTTTCTAGAATGTACACTACTGTCCAGGCACACTGTACTGTGTACTGTAGGCATGCTCAGTACAAGAGTATTAAAAAAAATAGAAGACACATACAGTACTGTACTGTATGTACTGGCACTGTATAGACGACACATACTGTATGTACAGTACTGTAATACATGTTGAATAAATGCATAGTTTTTATTTTTTCGTGTTTATTACACAGTATACTGTTTATAAAAAAGTATTGTATACTGTTCGGCCGCAAAACATCTGCATAGTGTACAACGCCCACTAAACTGTAGACTCCGGTACGTGGATTTTTAAATCCGATTCAGCAATGTGCAGGCATTGTTACACAAAGCGATATTATCCATCGAAATCCCTCCATTAGCCGTTTTCTTTTCTGAGGAAAAACAAAAAGAAAAGTTTTACTGTAATGGTCTAAAGAAGTTCCCAGCCAGTCCCACCAATAATTTTCTCGGGGGGCGTCTCCTGTTCTCATGTGCATGCGCCTACCGTCGATGTAATGACACGCATACTGTATGCATTTCAAGAAGGTTCCAATGCGCATGCGCCTAGCGTTCCACCAATAGTTCAGTATCTGCAGTACAGTACTGTAGAAGCCGCTCAGCCAATAATATTGCTTACAGGAGAATCGCTTGACTTTTGAATCGCACCGATATTGATACTGTATTTTCAAAATAAACAAAACACAGAAAATAATACGGCAACAATACTCACCATAGAATTTCCCATTCAGCTGGCGCCGGTGCCGGTCCACTGCCAGTCCAGCGTTCTTGATCATCCACGTCGATAGTTTGCAGCGGGACTAGTCCACCTGTAGTGAGCTGATGAGGCTGGAAATTGCTTAGGTACATGCAAGCTTGATCGAAACTGCACGCGAAATCAGGCTCAGGGTTGTCACTGACGGTGGGACCGTTATTGGAAGCCGGTGCATTGCTTGGCAGCGACTGTCGTTTCTTAGTTGGTTTTAACACGACCCTTCGCCTTTTGCCGTCTGCATGATCATAGATACAGGAAAAAGCCGGTGATACACACCAATACCCTCCAACAAATTGTGGCTCAATACGATAAAAACAGGGATCGCTACATAACCTTTTCCTTATTGCACGCTTCCATGTATGAGGAGCTGGCGAAAATTTGTAAAAGTCATAGTTTTCGATAAAATACTGATAAATTTGAACAACTGTTGCCATTTTATAATCTGTTGCATTAATCGCGGCCCATATCAAATACGCGTAACTTCTGTCGGGTTTTTGGAAAACGGGCTGCACTTGAACACTCATGGCGATGGCTCTCTGGAGAATACTGTAACCGAAACTGGTCTTTGTCTTTCTTTAATATGAAAAGCCTAAATTGATACATTTTTGCAACCTCTTCCTTCAGTCTCAAGGCCAAGTTACAATAGCACACTGTGGTATCTTTTTTAAACGAAACACCAGCAAGTCGACACATTACTGAAGCGCATGCGCATTACAATTCATGAATATCTGCCATCTGGCAGACACGCGAAGAATTGCAACCAATTAAATCCAAACCATTCTCAATAAACGCATCAACCGCGCGTCAACCGCGCATGACCCGTGGCTGAGAACGCAAAATGAACGCGGCATGCTCCAGGTGAAGTGCGTCGCATTCCAGGAAAAAGCCAGGGGAAACCCGGTGATGTGTTAGACTCAGATGCGCCGCAGCAGTATTTTAATTATCAAAAAATGTAAATATTGCCAATTAGGTGTCAAATCTATACATTTTAAATAACAAAACATGGGAGAAGAACTCAATATAAAAATAATTATTAATTGTTGCAGCAAAAACGTTATCTATCTTTGGGAATGTACGTGCGGCATGTGTAGTCCACACAAAAATACGTTTCAAACGAAGAATAGGGGAACATGTTAAAAATATCGTAATAGGACTGGATTCACACAATGTATCCAGTCATTTCAAAAAACGACATTCAAGTTATCCACAGGGTCTTAGATTTATAGGGATAGATTAGAACTCAATCTTACAGGAGGAGATATAGTACAAATACATCTCACAAAGGGACACTCTATGGCTACATAACTTAAAAACTCTAATAACAATAAGGTTTAAATTCTAGGAAAATGCTTGATTGTATACCTCGTTGTGGGATTAAATCTCAAAGATTCATACCACGGAATGAAACACCAGCAAAACTACATTTTAAACGTCATCAATTTGCGGATTTTTACATCAAATTGTCCTAGTAGTCTCAAGCTTCAGTTAGAAGCAGTAATATCTGAGCAATCTAATTCTCACACTATTGTGTGGTATTATTACACGAGCCTATAAATAAGACTAGTTTCCACTGCCAGTCGAGGCACCAGGAACAAAGTTGCACAGAAAGGCAGCTACCGTATTGTCTGTCACGACCATCAAGCACTGTCTTGAAATCAAACAGAAATGTAAATACTGAATATCACATCAACTCTCACATTATTGCGACTTGAAAATAAATCCGGTTAATGTAATATCACAAACTGCAGAACACTTCCATGTAAGAATGGCTATCTCATTCACAACACATTGTCAGCAAGGTGAAAAACAGAAAACCACACAAAACTCATTCTCAAGAAGGCTGTGATGTATGAGCAGTTACACTGACAGAGGATACCTCGGAAAACCAAGTGCGCGGTGAATTATTATCACTGCCTCCTAGATGCCAAAGTAAATCTTGTATGGTGTTGTTTGTTACCGTGGTTTACCAATTTTATGATAATTTTAGATATTCAATTTTTCTGAAATGGTTCAAGCGAATTGTCTGAAGCTGTAGCCCAAGTGGCAAAATAATACATTTAACGTGTCGTATCGATGAGATGTAACGTTTAATGTTTTTTTATTACTTAAAAAAAAAAATGAATTCCTAGATGGGGGCTGCACTGATTTGGTTGAAACTCCTGGCAGATCTAAGTGCGGGTGGCAGAAAGATACCCTCAAAACGTCATCAGAATCGGTCGAGATGTTTAGCCTGTGGAAAGAGAACACACGAACAAACAAACACACACCCAAAGCGGCCACAAAGTCTAGTTGAAGTCTTCGTTTCACTCGCTCGCTCGTCCAGTTAGTATAAATCAGGATTGTTTTTTCAGTTTGGAGTGTGGTAGTGGAAAAAAAGCAAAAAGATGAAGGGCGGGAGGCAGGTAAAGTGTGATTATTTAATAGGCTTTATCTTTATCTTTGATAAAGCGCCTTCACAGTGAGAAACGCGTCGGAGGACCTATCTTGTTTGTTCTTTTTTGGCTATTATGCCTATTAAATAATCCCATTTTACCTGCCTCAAGCCTTCATCTTTTTGCTGTGCTCAGCCTTTTTTCCACTACTACACTCCTGTACCTTCAATCGGGACTGAAGCACGCGCATCGGAACCAGGCTGCATCATCTGCATTGTGAGCACTGCTATAAACTTTGGCGTACAGTGGAACTATTTATCCCTTAGCCAGTGTGGTCACGGTATTTCCACTCAACCAAGTACAGAGCAGCAGAAGGTGACCTACGTGCCTAACGGGGGGCTCCGTCATCGTGGGGCCCCCTTCTTGGGCGGCAGAGGCCATGACACCCCTCCTTGTCATCATCCACACGGGACATCAGGTGAGGTAGTTACCACATTATCCCACATACAACTGGGTACAATAGATGGACTACAGATTTACTTCATTCAGTGCCTATGTTTGATGGTTTCAAATATGTTTATGTATAAACCCTACATTGTTTTGCACTTATATGTACATGTTTACTTATTCATCTAAACCACTCAGTTTTTGAAGCACCAATCATGGATTCATTTCCCACTTTTTGTCTATTACATTGTTTTTTAGTTTGACATTCTGCCTTGGTGTATTTGATTGTTTCTTCTTTATTCTGTCCTATGTGATTTGGTACTTTCATCTATTGCTGTCTTGCCATTATAAAAACATTGTTGCATTTGATGTGTCACTATGTATTTTAATGTTTTTTGGTGTGCCCGTGGATCAATCCTTTCAGAATTCACTCAGAGAAGGAATTTAGTCCCATAGATGTGTAGCTATTGTATGTATATGTATGCTCATCTATGTTTTTTTTTTTGTTACCTTAAATACATTTGTATAAACATAATTATTAATCAACATATCATTTGTATGTTGATGTTTTTTGCACATATATATATATATATATAGAGAGAGAGAGATTGCGAGAGAGAAAGAGAGAATGAGACCGCCCACGTCCTAGGGGCCCCAGCTCGGGGGGGGGGGGGAGGGGCCCAAAAGGAATCGGAACAAGTTAACAATGCTATTATGATCCAGTGCTGGTTCTCTATTTCTATTTGTTGGTCTGTTAGCACTTTTGATACATGATAGTAAGTTCTGAAGTAGGACCAGCTGATAAAAAAAGAATAATCAAGTAAGATTATTTCCTAACATTTAGGTTGGGCATTACTGGAACATTTTTAAATGATAATACCAATAATTAATTGTACTTCATGGAACCAAGTATTATCTGACTGTGGAAGCTTACAATTTTGACTGAGGATTCTAGAACAGTGTTTGTTATATTATTTGTGAAATTGCAATAAAGTAGCTTTCAATTACCTTTTCAACATGTTGGGGCTTATCCATGGTTTCCTTATCAGAGCTGCAATAATAAATATGATCTTAAACTCAACTACTGAATTATTTCAAATATTTGAATTATGTTAAAATCGCACAATACAGAACAGATTGCAAAACTCTTGGAAATGTCACAACTTCACTAGCTAGATAAACCACCACTTAATATACACTAAACAAACGAAAAAGGTTGCGCTAATAAAATAACCTGGTAATGGCCCGCAGCCTGGGATATAACTCTGACACCCAGGGTCAGAAGAGACAGATGCAAAACATGTTATATCAGTGGCGCTGGGCCCCAAGTGACAACAAATAAAGGATCACCAATAAAAAGGATATATAGCAGCCTGAAGGAAGTAGATGTCCACTAGAGCCCTCCTCGTGTTGGCGGTCAGATCATGTAGACAAAAAAGATTAAAAAACAAACATAGTGTGAAACTAACATATGCTGAGACACACAATGGACTGAAAAGTAAAAAAGACATTTAATATAATAACTGATCGTACAGTACAACTAAAGTCACACAATGTGAGAAGTCCCTAATATCCTTTAGCTAGCTGAAATGCCCGCTTACCGGAGCCCAGCTGGTAACAGGCAGTGGATAATCTGAGAGTATCCCCTCTCTTACGAAACCGGAGAGATGATACAAATCATTGCTGAGCATTGGGCCCAGAGTGCAGGCTCGTTAGCAGGACTTCATAACAGTGTCCCTTTGTAATCATTATACCATTTCTCCTACAGCCCTTAATTAACCACTACAGAAGAGGCTTGTCAGCTGAACATTCATTGCAGGCCTTGTTTTCGATGTGCATTAGTATAGACCTCTCACCACTGGTAACAACTTTGTCACAGGGGAACGGCTGCATGGCTGGAGTCCAGTTGCGGCAACGGGCTAGCAGGCAGAAAGCGATGGTAAGGAAACATGCAAAGGTCAGGACAGGCAGCTATCAGGTAGTGATGGTCAGGAACATGCCAGGGTCAAGGGCAACAGGGGAGCAACGAAGTAGAGGTCCGAAATAGGGTCTGGTAACGAGCAACAGCAAACAACACAAAGAGGAAGCAAGCTTGTTTAAATGGAGAACCCCAATAAACAGGTAGGAAGTTGAGGTACTGTATTATAAAGGCCTGGTTGAGGCTAAGGGACAGATATTAGACAATTAGCAAGCTCACCGAATTCTCTGTAGGAATAACAGCAGTCCCAGTGCCAGACTGGGAGAACTCCAGGCTGGGAGTGTGAGAGACGTGGGCACCAGGCCACTTCTAACAAACTTGTTTGATGGACCTATTTAAGTAGTAAGGACTTCCGAACTATTGAATTCTGTTTGGGTTTAATGTCCAAAGTCTATGACACCTCATAATGAACTATCATGCCTTAGACATGTTATATATTATATATTCAACAGTTCACCTAACAAATAATGTCAGAAAAATCTAGGACTCCAATGCACATGCAATCTAGGACAGCACTGTTGGGTTATCATTAATTTCCCTGTATTACGACATCAAGGGAAATCCCTATAACTTGAAACATGAGTTAATATTACAGAAATATTCTTCTTCACAAAGAATCCGTTAATTTGTTGAATAGAAACCAAACTGGTACAAAAGTACCTAGCCCCCTTTAACTTTCTATGTTATATTTCTAACAATTTCCCAAGCTTCAGAATCTAATCTTCCATAAGGGTGTCTGGTATGACATTGTTCAGAACCAATATTTCTAGCACTTAATGTATATGTAGCCAGGTCACCCTTTGCCCCCTGCGACCCCCTCGGGAGCCTCCGTGGGCACAAGCAATGCTGGGTACTGCCGGAGGCCAGCGGCAGACCCGACGGCCATCCCAAGGGTGGGGGCCGTTGCAGGGAGCGGTGCGCTGTCTCCGCGAGCAGGCCGGTTGCCGGGGACGCGATCGGGCCGTTGCTAAGGCCGCGGTCGCGTCTCTAAGGTCCCGGCGGCCGGCGAGGAGAGCGCCGCCATTGCGCTTCAAGTCGCGCATGCGCAGTGATCGCGCGAGGGCAGGAGAGCCCCAGATAGGTCGCGCATGCGCAGATAGGGGTAGGGAGCTAAGGCAGCTCTTAGGAGGTCGCGCGAGAGTAGGGAAGCATAGGGAGAGCTTGAGGCGGCCATTAGGAGTTAGTGTAGGCAGAGGGGAGGAACGCACGCGGTCCCAATGTTATTGTAGGGGCCTCGGGACTACAATTCCCATGAGGCATAGCGAGGCAGGCACCAGGTGCTTGATAGGAGCCAATAGAGATGTAGGACTGCCCTGGAGGAAAAGAGATACATTTCCCGGGCTTTGCGTGAGTCAAGTCAGTCAGGAAGAAGCAGAGCAAGGAGGCAGACAAGGGAAGGAGGTAGGGTGCAGGAGAGAGGGACTCCCCTGTATTAGGCCAGCACCCCCTTGGTCAGAGATAGCTCAGCTCCCCAGTAAGGTGAGTGTTGCCAGGGGCAGCCCTCAGGTTAGGGACCCTGCCACTTACATTAGTGGGAGCTGGGAGAAGGAAGTCTGCAGTTATAGAGTTGGAGTCAGGGAGCTGTTAGGGAAGTAGGGTGTAGGGAGCGAGTGCAGCTTCTGCCCCATATAGGTACCTACACTCCAGGTAGACCCCATCTCCCCACTAGTTGGGTGGGTAACTGTTCAGAAGGTGATAGAGAGTTGGAGCTAGGGAGCTGTGAGGGAAGAAGGGTGCGGGGAGTGAGAGCAGCTCCTGCACCCCATAGGTACCCACACCCCAGGTAGGCCCCAACCCCCCGCTAGCGTAGTGGGTTAAGTACTGAGGGAGGCCCAAGATAGGGACGCTGCCCTTAGTGTTGTTTAGAGTGCTGCATTGTCAGGGTCACAGCGAGCAGTGCTGTGAGGTCTGATAGGCAGGCACCTTGTTGCGCAGCACGTTGGCTGCAGCCTCCAGTGAGTTACAGCTTGCTGCGGTAGGCGCTGGGACTAGTCAGAGAGTAGTGGGTCTGGAGAAGGGCTATAGCTGTTCTAGTCACCTTGAGGTAGCGCTAGGGGTAGGATGCCTGAAGGGATAGCCTGTTAACGAGGTCAGGAATTCTGGAGAGGATCTGCACTAGGCTAGCCAACAGTAGGTAGACACCCAAGTACTGCATGGAAGAGTACTCTAGTCCATTCCAGATCACTTACCGAAGGGACTTGGGTAGTTGGGGGAGTGGGACAGGTCATTACCCCTGCAGGCCCTAGGAGTTCCCCAAGCCACTACAGGTTGCTGTACTACAGGGACAGGCCCTAGGTTAGGGTTCCTGTCACGTTAGTACCACTTATATAGATAGGGACACAGCGGCTGCTGCTGTTCCTGTGGAAGCGGTTGGACCCACGTTGGGGTCCACAGAGACGATTCCAGAGTGGGACCGCCCTAGTGGTCCGCACGTGCAAGGAGTTCGGTTGGAGGATCAGACGGACTCATCACACGTCTGACCCTTTGAGAAGTTTGTTGCTGACCCGAGCACCGGAGTGCTCGGCAGGTATTATACCATCACATGTGCACCAACAGGCCTAGAGGTTCTTAGTGACTGCGCAGTCACCCATTGACTATCTCTGTAGGAGTACGGGACATTGGGTGGGGTTCTTGGGACACTGGGTGGGATCACCTAGTGTTGGGGAATCGTCCTGCGAGACGTCACTGTTAGTGTCTCCTAGTGAGAGGGACCCAGGTTATTATTATTTGTTAGTAAAGTCATTAGTTATATAATCACTGTGTGTGTAGTTTCTTATTGGGTTCCTATGTAGGGTCATTCTACACTTCCCTAGAATCCTACATAGGTGGAGGCGCTGAAAGAAGATACGTTCCAGAGGATTCACCCCAGGCTCTCACTAGCGGAGGCTCAGACTTCCTGTGAGCCTGCAGGTATACGCACCACACCGGTAACACCGCATGTTCTACTCACCCACACTATATATGAGATTGGGTGGGGTGGAATACCCGTTACATTTGGAGGCGCTGCTGAGAGACACCTGGGGTGCCCTGTCCATTTTTTCCAAATTGTCCCGTCCCTATTTTTGTCACCATGTTTGTGAAGTCCGGAGACGAGGTCCTGGCCTGGGCTTTGAGGCAATACCTAGACCCTGGACAGGTAGTGGCGGTAGGAGGCATTCCCGTAACTATACCCAAAATGAAGGTTCGGGAGTATATGTGTAAAATTCCTGAGTGGCCATGGACATGTGTCTTAGATGAGGAGCAAGATCCCACGTCCACATGGAAGACCATTCTTTTTGTAGTAACCCACATTGAGAATATATGCCTGGCAAAGGCACCGTCCGCACTGTTCATGCCCGGGGGCCCCTCAGAAGGGTACCCCCTAGTCTACGCAGACCAAGCAGGATGGCGTTTCCCGCCAAATCAGGAGAGCGCACGTGCTGCTGACTGCCAACCTGCACAGCAAGATGTTGCAACAATCTGTCCGGGATTGGCGCGAAAATCAGAGCCCCTCCCCAGTGATGTGAGTGACTCAGAGCAGAGCCAGAACTACTCACTTGTAGAAAGTGCCCTTCCTACAGATTCCACCAGGGGGAGCAAACACTGTAATCTGCAACCATACGTTGACGCCGTGCTAGACTGTTTGATTTCTGAAGAGGTGTATTCCGATGTTGCGGACCCTGCTGTGGGCCCGTGTGCCCTTCGATGGTCAGTCAGACCTACTGCAGAGGTACCATCGGTCCTAGGCTTGGGACCAGTACCTACAGACAACAAGGGTGAGTCGACTGCCCCAGGGGTGTTGGGGGTGAGCCTCCAGGTGACCGCGGAGCACGATGGCTCCTTAAGTCTGGTCGCCCGGGCGAATGGCTCCCCTCTGCATCGCGTCCTGGCGGAGGTGTCCTCATTAGAAGATAGCTGTCCAGTGGTGCGAGTGGACCAGTGCCCACTGCCTATCGTGCCAGAAGAAGAGAAACCCATCGCAAGCCAGCCGAGTGGTAAGGAACCCCCTTGCCCCCCACAGGCTCCGATGGAGGTGGCCGTGAAGAAGGCCAGAGTTGCGGCTTCTGAGCGGAGTGTGAGCCCGTGTGCTCCGACACAAGTGGTCCCAGGACTGGGATCCAACGCTCCCGAAGTTCGAGTCAGTGAGTGGGCTGTCCCAGAAGAGTTGGGGACAGGTCCCGATACCACCAAGGTGGGAACTGACAGCGTCCCCGAGGACCTGTTGGACACCGTGAATCACCGCAGTGGTAAGGTATCTACCCTTTACCCCCTGCCAGGTGAAACAGAGACTTTGCTGAAAGAGAAGCGGCCCATCCGCCAAGTAGTGGACCGTGGGAAAGGTCTTGGCCGCCTGGCCTGCTGTTTCCAAGGCGTGGATGACCAGGTAAAGACCGGGTTGAAAGACACTGTGCTATTCCTTCCACCAGGGGGAGGAAGTAGTACTGAACCAGTGACTGTCACCCCAGAGTGTGCTCTTCAAGAGAATTTTCTGGGAGAGGCTCACGGACGCAAAAGTGAGGTACCCCCACCTGATCAGTTAGGGGCACCCCACAAATGGTCTCAGCTAGCCTCGGGAATTATGGTGTGTGATGTGACATGTGTTGGTGAGGTTAAAGCCGATCTGTTAAGTGTACGGGGTATGCCATGCCATTTGTCAGTGTGTGAAATTGTGCCCTGTTATGTCGTTCCCCAAGCGAGGGCGTTGGGTGTTTCACCAGGGGGAGAGTGTAGCCAGGTCACCCTTTGCCCCCTGCGACCCCCTCGGGAGCCTCCGTGGGCACAAGCAATGCTGGGTACTGCCGGAGGCCAGCGGCAGACCCGACGGCCATCCCAAGGGTGGGGGCCGTTGCAGGGAGCGGTGCGCTGTCTCCGCGAGCAGGCCGGTTGCCGGGGACGCGATCGGGCCGTTGCTAAGGCCGCGGTCGCGTCTCTAAGGTCCCGGCGGCCGGCGAGGAGAGCGCCGCCATTGCGCTTCAAGTCGCGCATGCGCAGTGATCGCGCGAGGGCAGGAGAGCCCCAGATAGGTCGCGCATGCGCAGATAGGGGTAGGGAGCTAAGGCAGCTCTTAGGAGGTCGCGCGAGAGTAGGGAAGCATAGGGAGAGCTTGAGGCGGCCATTAGGAGTTAGTGTAGGCAGAGGGGAGGAACGCACGCGGTCCCAATGTTATTGTAGGGGCCTCGGGACTACAATTCCCATGAGGCATAGCGAGGCAGGCACCAGGTGCTTGATAGGAGCCAATAGAGATGTAGGACTGCCCTGGAGGAAAAGAGATACATTTCCCGGGCTTTGCGTGAGTCAAGTCAGTCAGGAAGAAGCAGAGCAAGGAGGCAGACAAGGGAAGGAGGTAGGGTGCAGGAGAGAGGGACTCCCCTGTATTAGGCCAGCACCCCCTTGGTCAGAGATAGCTCAGCTCCCCAGTAAGGTGAGTGTTGCCAGGGGCAGCCCTCAGGTTAGGGACCCTGCCACTTACATTAGTGGGAGCTGGGAGAAGGAAGTCTGCAGTTATAGAGTTGGAGTCAGGGAGCTGTTAGGGAAGTAGGGTGTAGGGAGCGAGTGCAGCTTCTGCCCCATATAGGTACCTACACTCCAGGTAGACCCCAACTCCCCACTAGTTGGGTGGGTAACTGTTCAGAAGGTGATAGAGAGTTGGAGCTAGGGAGCTGTGAGGGAAGAAGGGTGCGGGGAGTGAGAGCAGCTCCTGCACCCCATAGGTACCCACACCCCAGGTAGGCCCCAACCCCCCGCTAGCGTAGTGGGTTAAGTACTGAGGGAGGCCCAAGATAGGGACGCTGCCCTTAGTGTTGTTTAGAGTGCTGCATTGTCAGGGTCACAGCGAGCAGTGCTGTGAGGTCTGATAGGCAGGCACCTTGTTGCGCAGCACGTTGGCTGCAGCCTCCAGTGAGTTACAGCTTGCTGCGGTAGGCGCTGGGACTAGTCAGAGAGTAGTGGGTCTGGAGAAGGGCTATAGCTGTTCTAGTCACCTTGAGGTAGCGCTAGGGGTAGGATGCCTGAAGGGATAGCCTGTTAACGAGGTCAGGAATTCTGGAGAGGATCTGCACTAGGCTAGCCAACAGTAGGTAGACACCCAAGTACTGCATGGAAGAGTACTCTAGTCCATTCCAGATCACTTACCGAAGGGACTTGGGTAGTTGGGGGAGTGGGACAGGTCATTACCCCTGCAGGCCCTAGGAGTTCCCCAAGCCACTACAGGTTGCTGTACTACAGGGACAGGCCCTAGGTTAGGGTTCCTGTCACGTTAGTACCACTTATATAGATAGGGACACAGCGGCTGCTGCTGTTCCTGTGGAAGCGGTTGGACCCACGTTGGGGTCCACAGAGACGATTCCAGAGTGGGACCGCCCTAGTGGTCCGCACGTGCAAGGAGTTCGGTTGGAGGATCAGACGGACTCATCACACGTCTGACCCTTTGAGAAGTTTGTTGCTGACCCGAGCACCGGAGTGCTCGGCAGGTATTATACCATCACATGTGCACCAACAGGCCTAGAGGTTCTTAGTGACTGCGCAGTCACCCATTGACTATCTCTGTAGGAGTACGGGACATTGGGTGGGGTTCTTGGGACACTGGGTGGGATCACCTAGTGTTGGGGAATCGTCCTGCGAGACGTCACTGTTAGTGTCTCCTAGTGAGAGGGACCCAGGTTATTATTATTTGTTAGTAAAGTCATTAGTTATATAATCACTGTGTGTGTAGTTTCTTATTGGGTTCCTATGTAGGGTCATTCTACACTTCCCTAGAATCCTACATAGGTGGAGGCGCTGAAAGAAGATACGTTCCAGAGGATTCACCCCAGGCTCTCACTAGCGGAGGCTCAGACTTCCTGTGAGCCTGCAGGTATACGCACCACACCGGTAACACCGCATGTTCTACTCACCCACACTATATATGAGATTGGGTGGGGTGGAATACCCGTTACATATATATAGATTTGTTTATATAGCCCCAATTATGTATGCAACACAGAACAGACTTGGCTATACAAACCTCAGAACTCCAGGATAATAGGATAAGTAACCCCTGCCTGAGAAGACTTACCAAGTTTATTGTTGATCACAATTTAGTGTTTCTTCACTGGATATACAGGTATGTCCTTGAAACAGCAATGTACCTGGTTAATACCTTTGTACAAAAGAGTAATGTTGAAGTGATGACATTATGACACATTACTTTTTTAATTTCTCAAACAGCAATGAATTAGCTAATCATGGTGATATCTAATTACTATACAGTAACTAAGAAAGAAATCTCTTCTCTGTCAAAATAAATTGTCACATAATCACTGCACTACAATGAAATTGCCTTGATTATATCAATAAAATAATATATATGTTTAATTATCCATCGTCCAAGTCATTAAATGATAGGTTAATCGAAAGATACTTAAATATAAAAATAATTAAATTAACATATGTAATTAAGTCCTGGGGAAATATATTATAGGAGTTGGTGCTTTAGACTATTTTCCTTTGTGTATGGTATATTAATGTACTTTAAATACAAAGACCTCTAATTAATATTTAGTGAAGCCATCTTGAAGTGAAAAAAAAGTGAGAGCAGGAGATTGCAGGGCAATGTAATCTTTGAAAAATAATTTCTTGATTTGAGTCATTTTAAAAGGAGGCAAACAGCCTCCAACGCGTTTCGCACCTTCTGCTTTATCAAGGATAAATGATGGGCAACGGTAGACTTGGACATATTTAACCCAGAAGAAACACTTCTGAAATATACTTAGTCAACATACTCCCTTTATTCACACGGAGGGGGCCACTATTTCAGGAAAATCAATTGAAAACTATGAAGGATGTTTGCCCTTGTTCGCTGCTGATCACCTATACACAACACAGTTTGTGTGAAACCATCTTCCCTGACATGGAGAACAATTTACCCCTAATCATTTGAAGAGAGCTGACCTCTTCTCCAGCATGGAGCCAAAGACTACACCAGTGATGGATTTACGTATAAGCTAAATGAACTACAGCTTAGAGCCACGCAATTTCGAGGCTCCTCCAAATACAATACAAAATATAATATATTTGAGGGGTTAATCCAAAGGGTTGATTCATGCTAAAAATAAAATTAGAATAAAATCATTGAATGAATCTTTAGTAACAAAAGTTGAATGCACATTAAAAGTAACTTATGTCTTGTAAAAAAAAAGACGGATAACAGTGACCACGCACATTCGAAGAAGAACATAATGGCTATGTCAATGAGAACCTCATTAATATTCATTCGTACAAGGGAAACACTCACGGTGGACACATAGCGATTGTATTATCTAAATACATTTCAGTAGTAGGTCCTATTGCTTTGAAAGCTTGTGAACGAATAAAACGACAGCCGTTACGCAGCCTTAAATGTAGGTATGGGGGCTTCAATTGGCAGGCGGTGGGGCTTGTTTCGGAGGGGAGATGGAAGGCACGTGGGTGGGTGACTGACTGCCTGGGTGGGTGACTGACTGCCTGGGTAGGTAGGTGGGTGGGTGACTGAATGCCTGAGTGGGTGACTGACTGGGTGACCGACTGCCTGGGTGGGTGACTGACTGCCTGGGTGAGTGACTAACTGCATGGGTGGGAGGGTGACTGCCTGGGGGGTGGGAGGGTGACTGCCTGGGTGGGTGACTGCCAGGGTGCGTGGGTGACTGCCTTGACTGCCTGGGTGGGTCGGTGGGTGGGTGGGCAGGTGGATGACTGCCTTGACTGACTGCCTGGGTGACATACTGCCTGGTTGGGTGACTGGGTGGGTGACTGACTGCCTGGGTGACTGACCGACTGCTTAGGTGGGTGACTGACCTTGACCAGGTGGGTGCTTCTTTGCCTCGCTTCCCCCCTTGCCCCCGATCCCAGCTGCTGCTGCCCGGGGCGGGAGGTAGGGTCGGGGGCGCAGAAGGTAGGCTGGGAAGGGCGGGGCGAGACTGGGGGCCTAATTCCCGCAGGAGCATCTAGTTCCCCCCCCCTCCCTCCCCCCCTGGCATCTGGTCCCCGCAGCTGCTGACCGGGGCAGGAGGCTGGCACGGGGGAAGCTCGGTTGGCTGGCGCACCACGGCGCTTCCCCTCCGTCCCACGTTGGACGCAGGACAAAACAAGAACTGATAAAATTTCAGGCCAGAGTAGGGGTGATCTGGAGAAAGAGCTGCTGAGCTGAAATGTTATCAGTTCTGTCTTTTGTCTTGCACTAAGCTCTAAGCCAGGCCTGCACAACTCGTAAAGCGAGAAGGGCCGAACTGCTCCAAGGAAAAAAAAATTGGGCTGCACGGATAAAATCATCATCATAATCACCATCATCTCTCCTCCAGCACTTCTCATCATCATCATCCTCATATCTCCTCCAGAACCCCTCACTATCAACCTTTGCGATACTCCCCATCTATCTCTCATACCCCCATCTCTCCCCCTCACCCACACACATAATACTCCCCCTCCACATCAAACACATAATACCCCCCTGCACACCACACACATCCCACCCCCCCTGCACCTCACATCCTTCTCTCCCCTGCACATCACATCACATCACTCTCCCCCCCTGCACCTCACATCACTCTCCCCCTGCACCTCACTCTCCCCCCCTGCACCTCACATCACTCTCCCCCCCTGCACCTCACATCATTCTCCCCCGTGCACCTCACATCACTCTCCCCTCCTGCACCTCACATCACTCTCCCCCCTGCACCTCACATCACTCTCCTCCCTGCACCTCACACCACTCTCCCCCCCTGCACCTCACATCACTCTCCCCCACTGCACCTCACATCACTCTCCCCCCTGCACCTCACATCACTCTCCTCCCCTGCACCTCACATCACTCTCCCCCCCTGCACCTCACATCACTCTCCCCCCCAGCACCTCACATCACTCTCCCCCTTGCACCTCACATCACTCTCCCCCCAGCACCTCACATCACTCTCCCCCCAGCACCTCACATCACTCTCCCCCTTGCACCTCCAATCACCCCCCCTGCACCTCCAATCACCCCCCCTGCATCTCCAATCACCCTCCCCTGCACCTCCAATCACCCTCCCCTGCACCTCCAATCACCCCCCCTGCACCTCCAATCACCCCCCCTGCACCTCCAATCACCCCCCTGCACCTCCAATCACCCTCCCCTGCACCTCCAATGACCCCACTGCACCTCCAATGACCTCCCCCTTGCACCTCAAATCACCCCCCCCTGCACCTCAAATCAAAAGAATGTATAATTCCAAGGACACGCACACACACACACACACACACACACACACAGTGAGACTCAGTGAGCAGCGTGGCACGGCAATGGAGGACAAGACAGCACCAGGTGAGGCAGTGACATGTACCTGGCTGCAGTAGTGACTTGACTTGCGAGTTGAGGGCACTTTAGAGCGCTTATGCGCGCACACAGCACGCTCCACCACAGTCATCCAATCCTCTTCCGCAGAGGAGCTGGCTGTTTTACTTCCCCCTCCGTCCAACGTTGCGAGCGGGGGGGAGGGAGCAGGGGGGAGGGAGCAGGGGGGGGAGCGGGCCCTGCGCATGCGCGCCGGGAGGGGAATCACCGCCATTTTTTAAACTTTTTTTAAAATTTAATTAATTAACTGGCGCCCAACCGACACCGGAGTCATCGCGGGCCGCACAGAGAGGCCAGGCGGGCCGCATGCCACTTACTAAACAAATACATAGATCCAATGAGTGAAATTGGTTATACTGTACGTTATATACAAGACATTGTATGCATAGTTAAAGATTATATATTACTAGCTGATATACCCGGTGTTGCCCAGGATGTAATTTTCCCGCTCCCCCTCTGTCTCCGCTCCCCCTCTCTGTCTCTCCGCTCCCCCTCTCTCTCTGCTCCCCCTTTCTCTGTCTCCCCCTCCCTCTCTCTCCCCCTTTCTCCCTCCCTGTCTGTTTCTTCCCCATTCACAGCAATTCGGGCCCCCCCCCTCCAGTTCTTAGGTGGTTCCCCCCCCCCTTTTCACAGCTTGTTCCCCCCCCATTCAGACCTCTGTTCCCCCCATCCCCAGTTCACAGGTCCGTCTATGTCCCCCCCTTCACAGCTTCGGTCACCCCCCTTCACAGCTCGGGTCCCCCCCCTTAACAGCTTGGGTCCCCCCCCCGGCGTTCAGATGTCGGATTCACCCCCCTTCACAGCTCCGATTTCCCCCCCTCGGTCACGGGCCGGTCCCCCCCCCTCACTTCACATCTCCAATTCCCCCCCCCCCCTTCAGAGTTCGCCGACAGTGAGGTGAGCGGGAGGACGGCGTGGTTGGAAGGGGGAGAGCGCAAGGGAGGATGGGGGCGGTCAGGCGCGGTGAGGTGAGCGGGAGGATGGCGCGGGAGAGGGTGGGTGAGTGACAGAGAGGCTGGGTGGGTGAGTGATGGAGAGGGTGGGTGGGTGAGTGATGGAGAGGGTTGATGGAGAGGGTGGGTGAGTGACGGAGAGGGTAGGTGGGTGAGTGACGGAGAGGGTGGGTGACGGAGAGGGTGGGTGACGAAGATGGGTGAGTGACGGAGATGGGTGGGTGACGGAGAGGGAGGGTGGGTGATGGAGAGGGAGGGTGGGTGGGTGACGGAGAGGGTGGGTGGGTGACGGAAAGGGAAGGTGGGTGGTTGACAGAGAGGGAGGGTGGGTGACGGAGAGGGTGGGTGGGTACTTCTGATGTCCTCTGTGTGTGTGCACACACACACACTCTCCCATACATACACACTCTCTCTCCCATACTGTACATACAAACACTGTCTCTCTCCCATACATACATTCTCTCTCATACACACACACTCACAAAGTGGAGTAGGCAGCGACGGATGTGATTGGGGGGGACCATCAACAACCTCAACATCCCCACCCCGCTCCCCCCCATGTCCACGGCCGCTTTCACCTCCGTTGATCCGTCCCCCCACCACAGCTCGGGGCAGCAGGGGGAGCTGAGGCAGACGCACAGAGGGGAGCGCCGGAGGATCTCCGCTCCTCCAAGCAGTGCTCCGGTTTGGGTCCCACCTCCTCTCCCTCCCCCCCCCTCCCCAGCGCGGCACATCGTGGGTCCGCAAGGAGGCTCAACTCTCCACCCGGTTCCCGAGGGTCCGCAAGGAGGCTCAACTCGCCGGCCGGTTCCCGATCGCCGCAGGGGGGGAAGGGGGGAGCGGAGGCAGGCAAGCACCCGCGGTGAAGGAGGGGAGTACCGGAGGATCTCTGAGTGCTGAATCTCATGCCTCCATCACCCCACCTGCCGCGCCCATGCACCACCCCGCTCCCCCCATCTCCCGCACCACCACTGCTCCGCTCCCCCGTCCCCCCGGTGGGCGCACACTCTTCCCCCCCCCTACCACCTCCGGCCCTGGGTGTGAGTGGCCTCTTTCTGAGGTCCCGCGGCGATGGCGGCGTGGGGTAAGTGCCGGCGGCCGGAATATTGAGAGGGGGGCCGGAGTGGTGACAGGGGGGAGGGGAGCGGGTAAGTCCGGGTGTCCTAGGGGACAGTCTGCTGCGCCGCGGCCGCCACTGCCCTGCTCCCACCCAGCTGGCATGTACGGCAGCGCACGGCGAGGGGTAAGTCCGGCCGCCCCAGGGGACAGACAGCCACGCCGCGGCCGTCACTGGCCTGTCCCCCACCGCCCCCCAATCTCGTGGTTCCTGTGGAGCAGGGTGTGCGAGGCGGCGGTTCAGGTGAGGGGGGGTGGGGGTGGCTGCTTTCTGCGGAGAGGCTGGAAAGTGTTGCTGGATTGTTCTGAGTGTGGGGGAGATGGGTAGGCGTGGTCAGCAAACCACGCATACCAATGAGAGGTGTGTGGGGTGAGTGACAGACCGACGGACCAATCAGATTGGCCATAAGCACAACTAACATACAACGTTTTCAATTATATAGATATAGATAGGCGTATATAACAGTTACAGACCAGTTCAACCTATGCTAAATTTAGATAACAGATACTTTATCCTATATCTACACTTATTTATTGATCCAGAGGAAGGCAAACAAAAACCCCAGTCATATCACCCAGTGATATCTCTTAAGGGGAAAAAGAAATTCCTTCCTGACTCCAAGAATTGGCAATCGGATTAATCCCTGGATCAACATCCTTCCCATGTATACTTATTTGGTATATCCCTGTATACCTTTCCTATCTAAAAAGATGTCCAACCTTTTTTTGAACAAATCTATTGTATCTGCCATCACAGTCTCCATGGGTAATGGATGGAGGATTTGTTCCTATATAGTACAACTAGTTTGGCATCAATTTTGAATGTCAGGGTATCAATGTGCAACCCAAAAGTTAAATGGGAGTCAAACCATATGCCCAAATATTTGAAACTTGTAACAGGGGCTAGGATAGTATTAGAGTTGGTTCTGATCTGTAGCTCCTTCATTGGAAGCTTTAGAAATTTAGCCTTGATCACAAATACCATTGTTACAGTCTTGTCAGTGTTATAAAACAGTTTGTTTTGGGAAATCCAATTTTCAAGTCTTAAAAAGTCAGATTGAAGTACGTGTCCAAGGTCAGAGAGGTTAGGGCTGTGTGCATATAAGATTGTGTCATCCGCATACATGTGTATTGAGGCCCCCTTACAAGCTGTAGGAAGATCATTAATGATCACTGAGAAGAGTAGGGGCCCCAGAACAGAGCCTTGCGGGACACCACAGGTGATATCCAAGTGGTTGGAGTTTGTGCCCGAGATAGACACATGTTGGGATCTACCTGAGAGGTAGGAATGAAACCAGTTTAAAGCATGCTTCCCTATTCCAGAGCACTTGAGTTTGTTTAGCAAGATAACATGATCAACAGTATCAAAAGCCTTTGCAAAATCTAGGCATATTGCACCAGTGAGTTGTCCCAGTTCTATTCCACACTGGATCTCATTGCAAGCTTTTAGCTGGGTAGTTACTGTTGAGTGTTTGGGACGAAAGCCAGATTGGCTAGGGAAATTTGTCTTGGTATAGTAATCGCTTAATTGGGAGTGAACACATTGTTCCATGACTTTGGATAGTATTGGGAGAAGAGAGATTGGCCTGTAGTTTGAGACAGTGTTTTTGTCCCTACTTTCGAAGATTGGGACAACTCTGGCAGTTTTCCAGGTTTTAAGAATATGGCCTGAAGACAAGATAGAGTTGATTAGGGAAGCAAGCGGTTTGGCAATGGCTGGGGCACCAAGTCGTAGGAACTTAGGCTAGGTCCCCAGTGCAGCCGGCGGCATGTGCGGCCGTGCGCGCTCCTCACACCAGCCCCTTACCTGCTCCCTGGCTGTCCCCAGTCCCTCCTCGCTCCCAGGCTCACTGTGACGCGTCAGCCGGCAGGGGCTACAACCAGTTTGTGATCCCGACCGGCGACGCGTCACGTGGTGTGGCAGGGAGCCAATCAGAGAGGCGGGGGAGCGAGGGGGAGAACAAGAGGTGGGGGGAGAAGTCTGCTGAGCTGTGTGTGTGTGTGGGCATGGGTTGGCGTCGTGGCCCCGCCCTCTCGTCATGGCAGTGCCCACATAGCCCATTTTGGCCACGTCCCCCGAACCTCAGAACGCTGCCCGCATACCGCAATATAGTGCTCTGCACGCGCCACCAGGTCGCAAGGCGGGCATGCTGGAGCATGCAGTGGGGCCTGAGCCTAAGGCTAAGGCCCCGCTCCCTCAGTCAGCGCGCCCGCACTGCAGACAGGCGCTGACAGACACAGACCGCGATATGCGGTCTGTAGGGAGTGGGAGCCGGAGCGGGAGGTGGGCGGGAGGGGGCGTGGCTTGAGCGGAGGGACCCGCTACTCCCCCCCCCCTCCCTCCCTCCCTGGGCTCGGGCTGCAGGAGGGAGCTGCTGCGAGCTGCCGTAAGGTAAGCACCTCCCTCCCCCTTCTGCCACAAAAAACACACACACACACACTACCTTTAGTAGGAAGCTGCCTGATGACAGCTCCCGCACCCGCCGCTGATTGGCTCATCAGCGCACCATGTGACGCGTCACCGCTCGGGATCACAATTTTCTTGAATCCCCTGCCAGCTGTCGCGTCACAGTGCGTAGTGAGCCGTCAGCGAGGGGGAACTGGGACCGGCTAGGGAGGATTCCCCTGCTGGTGGGGAACGCTCGCGCGGCCGTCCGCCGCCGCCGAGCGCAGCAGGTCCCAGCCCTTAGAGTGGAGTAGGTCAGGTCCACATTGGCTGCTTAGTTTTAATTTGAGGAGCGCTTGTGTAATCTCTTCAGATACTGGGACAAATTGAAAACTGTTAGCAGTTTTGGGAGACGGTGGAGCTATAGAGGTTCTCCCAGAATAAGGTTTATATATGTAGTTCGGGTTGCGTTTCACTAATAAATTAGTAGCACACCCCACAAAGTATTCATTGAATGCATTTGCAATGCCAGTGGGATTTGCCAGGCTAGTATCCTCCTTAATGATATTACATGGCTGTTGATGGCTAGAAGGTTGGAATATATTGTTGATAACCTTCCAGAAATTAGCTGGGTTTGAAGTATTCTGATGAAGATTGTCAGAGTAATACTGTGTTTTTGCATGCCTTGTGCACATATTTTGCAGGCATCTGTAGTTATTAAGATCCTTGGTAGTGCCAGTTACTTTGTAGATTTTCCACAAGGCATCCCTAAGATAGTATAACGCTATAAGGTCAGTTGTAACCCATGGAAGATGGGCCCCCATACTCTTATTCTGAGTAGTGGAGTATTCTGGAAGCCAGAGGGTCACGTGGGGATGACTTAGCTCAGATAGTGCCAACTCGCCCTCTTTCCTAAGCACGACAAGATCTGTTTCTTTTCTTAGTTTTATTGAGGGAAAACAGGATAAGGTACAGTCTCTTGTGTAGAGGTGTGGGTGTCTCTGTGTGTGCTCAGTATTCAAGGGAGGTGAAAAGATACTTCTTCATCACCATTACAGGGATTACAGCAGGGTACTCACAAGTCCAGGGAAAATGGTGGAAAAAAGGTAGTGATGCATACTGGGTGATAAAATGGTCTGGGGACAAACCATCTGTGGGCAGAACAGAGGGGGAGAAGCAGACCAGCCCATTTGAGAGGAAAGCTGGGGCTGCCATGACAACTCACAGGAGTGTCTAGGGAAGCTGCAACATGTAACAGAAATGTTGCATCTTAATGCAGCATACTGCTGGAAGAGGGGAACTGGCACTGTGTTTGTGAGCAGAATCTAACACATGCAGCTGGCTCTGAGCAGGCTGACAAACAGGGCTGCAAAGACGGGGGGGGGGGTGAAACAGAAGTGTAGACAGGGGTGTTCCTGTTCCATGACACTCCCCGTCTGGTAGATGTAGATACCACTATATGGCAGGCTATGTGGAACATATGTGCAATGCATACAACATAAAATCATAATAATGTAAAGTCCATGTCCACATAACGAGGTGATACCGGCCGGCACCACTGGTGTTGAGATCCCTTGGCAAAATCTTTTAGCGAGGGATGTTGGGTGGATGAACAGCTCCAGGTTTGCTGGTTGCACCACAAAGTCTTTTTGTAAAAGTCTCAGGCACTGTTTCCTTTTAGTCTTGTAAGAGAACAGTCCTTTTGTCTCTGTAGTTTCACCCACAGAGTGTATCCCCTTGTAGGTATACCAGCCGTGGCAGCCTGTCGCTTTATCACCTGGCGTTTGGCAGAAGGAGAGGGCTTTTGGCTCCTTTTGGGAGCGGGACAACACTCCTGGAAGACTGGATGTCAAGTCCAGCCCAATGAAGAGGGCGTTGTTCAGGGGGACTCCCTGGAGCCGAGCGCTGGGGCTGAACACTACCCGGATTTGATCAGGTTCCTGAGGGTGGTAGGCCCTAGATGATTGGAGGTACCGGCCTTCTTCACCTTTCTCCATTAGAGGTGCTGGCTTTGCGTGGCCGGTAAAGACTATCTTCTGGATGAAGGCCACAAGGTTGTTTTTGGTCTCTAGTTCCCCTTTTAAGTCGCGGAGGTGCGAAGTGAACCTAGAGATGGCATGTTCGCCATTGTTTGGGAAGCGTCCTTTTGGTGAATGGAATGGTAGCGGAGTCACCCAACTGCCTAGTCCGTCTTTAGAGAGCTCCTTGACAGTTAACCTCGGGAATCCTCTATCTTCCCTCGATGGTGTTTGTTTGTCGTCCCTTGTTGTTTGGAACGCTGTGCACCGTAGGTCATCGGTACATTTCTCTTGCACGAGAACATCTCCACGTAGTTTGGTGAAACGCTTTTGTGTCTCTCTGTTGACTACCATCGGGAGGTTATTGTCTCCCTGGACATGACGAAGAACAGTCTCTTTTGCCCTAGTGAATCCCTTTATGAAATGTCTCTGTGGCTGTCTCTTTTTAGACGTGTGAGAGGACAGTCCTTTTGACACTGTGGCTTCACCTGTAGAGCGCAATCTTTTGCGGCTACGCCAGCCGTGGCAGCTGGCTGCTTTGTCGCTTGACACTCTGTGGAGAGGAACAACTGTACGCCTTAGTCGTGCCATTGCTCGCGAGAGGACTGTTTGATTGTTTATTGCTATTTGGGCAATCCCTTTGTCGGTTACCTTTGGGAGGTCACTTCCTCCCCTTGGTGGAGTCGACTCATCGTCCTTAGCTGTCTGGACTGCTGAGCATCCTAAGCCATTGTCGCATCCGATCGACGTGAGGATGTCTTTGTTGGCCTCAGGGGTATGACCTTTTCTTTTCTCTTCACTTGGCCCTTCGGTCACTTGGAGATGGCCAAGACATGGTTCAGAGAGAGATGTGTGTCCACATTCTGTCACCACCGTCCTACGGGCATCAACGTAGTCTTGCCCATGCTCTTTGTTGGTGCACGCGTTGCCCACTATCACCCATCCTAGGTCAAGTCTTTGGGCGTATGGTGCGTTGTGGGGTCCGTTATGCTGTTTACGGACTTTATGTACCCTCATGATGTCCCTACCGAGCAGCAGCAGGATCTTGGCGCCTTGTTCCACTGGCCGGATGTAGTTGGCTATTCCTTTGAGGTGGGGGTAATGGAGTGCCACGTCTGGTGTGGGTATCTCGTCCCTGTTTGTGGCCATGTGGTTGCACTCGATGAGTGTGGGAAGGGGCATGTTCACTTTGCCGTCTATTGAGCATATGGTGTAGCCATTCACTCTTCTCCCTGTGGTCTCCATTTGCCCTGCGCACGTTCTGAGAGTGTAAGGAGAAGCACCATCTTGTATGTTAAACATGTTGAAGAACTCTGACCTGACCAGTGATCGGTTGCTTTGGTCGTCGAGGATTGCGTACATCCGAATAGCCTTCTCAGGTTGTCCCTGGGGGTGCACTGCAACAAGGCATATTTTGGAGCAGGACATTTTGTCACCTTCTTTTCCGCAAACCTCAGTGCGCTGAGATGTGACGGATGTTGACTCTCCTTCTTCTTCCTCCCCGCCATGCTCCGCTACGGAGGATGGGTTCTTGAGTTGGTGGAGTGTCATCGCCTCTGGGTGTAACGCTGTCACATGCTTGTCACTTTCGCACACTGTGCATTTGCTCTCTTCCTTACAGTCCCTGGCTAGGTGAGTCGTGGAACCGCAGCACTTGAAGCAAACCCCGAATTCTCCAAGTAACCTCTTGCGTTCCTCTAGGGACTTCATCCTGAACCCAAAGCACTTGTTGAGTGGGTGTGGCTTCTTGTGTATGGGACATTCCCTGTTTGGGTCCCTTGGTTCCTTGTCTCCGGGGACCGACTGATCGGGAGTAGTTTGGGTCGTGGGAGGCACGTCCGTCCTGCGGGCCGAGATGGGTGTTTGGGGGTTACCATATCTCGTCGCTGGTCTCTCGTTCTTCAGGCTGCTTGCACTGTATGTGGTTTGCGCACCTAAGATGAAACTGGGATCGTTCCTTGTCCTTGCCGCTTCGCGGATGAAGCTCACGAAGAATGAGAATGGGGGGAAGGCGACTTGCTTCTCCCTTTTGTATTTGGAGCCTTGTGAGATCCATTTTTCTTGGAGGTTGTAGGGTAGCTTCTCCAGGATGGGTCTCACTCCACGAGCTGAGTCTAGGGCGTTGAGACCTATTAAGGAATGGTCCTTCCTCACGAACTCCATTTCTTGCAGTAGGTCCCCGAGCTCTCGTAACTTTGAGTAGTCTTTAGTTGTGATCTTGGGGAAGCTCTCGATTCTTTTGAAGAGTGAATCCTCGACTGCTTCGGGGCTGCCATAGGACTCTTCTAGCCTTTCCCACACTAGGTCAAGACCTACTTGGGGTTGGTGCGCGTTTGCCGCCCGAAGTCTCTGCGCTTGCTCCCTGGATACGTTCCCCAGGAACTTGACTAACAGGTTGAGCTCTTCCCTTGCTGAGAAGTCCAAGCTGTCGATTGCGTCTTTAAACGTGAACTTCCACGTCCGGTAGTTCTCAGGGCGGTCGTCGAAGCTGATAAGTCCTGCGTGCACCAAGTCGCGCCGGATCATGTACTTGGCTATGTCTGTCAGACCTGAGACATCGGCGCGTTTGTCCCGTTCTGAGGTAGTTGCTGGGAGGGTCCGTGCGGTCGCCTCTTCCTTGGCGTGGACGCGTGATGACTGCTGGCCAGTGTGAGGGGCTGTTTTCTCCCGCGTGGGTGTACCTGGATTGCGAGCCTGTGGTGCTTCCGTTTTCGCGCTGGCGTGTGGATCACTATTGTGGCTGTGGCTATCCGAGGCAGCATGTGTCATTGATGGAGCAGCGTCTTCTCCTCGTGGTCTTAGCGAGTCTTCGGTGTCTGTGGTGTCACTCCCTCCATGTTGAGATGGTGCGCTGGTGTTTACGCTGAAGAGGCTCCTTACGTAGTCTTCAGTGCGTCGGACCGGATCCTCTGAGGCAATCCGTCTGTACGGTTGCTCCCCGCCGTCCTGTTGCGCGGCTGCTTCTAGGACTTCGGCTTGGGCTATAGCGGCGGCGGCTTCCTTCTCTTGATTAAGTGCCTCTAGTTCCGCATCAAATTCGGTCTTCCTACGCGCAGTGGTTGCGGCAGTAGCGGCGGCGTTAGCGGCGGCGTTAGCGGCAGTAGCGGCGGCGGCATTAGCAGCGGCTGTCTGTTCTTCCTCTTCTATGCGCGCTCTTCCTGCTCTTATGGCTGCTTCTCTGCGACTATATTCGGCCCTGGCACGTGCGGCCTCTGCGGTGGCTCGCACCTTAGTGGCGTTTGTGCTCGCGCTAGACGTGTTGGATTGTGCTGATCTTGCTGACCTTGATGAGTGTCTGGATGTGCTTGAGCGCTGCGATGCGGTTTCCAGCAAAAGGTCTTTCCTCTTACTTTCGGCTTCCGTGATAGAGGTTCGCACGCGGCTGTCACGTGTCAAGTCAAGGTTATGCTGTAAGTCCCTTTCATGCAGGCTTTCGCCGGTGTTAGCCCTGGCCAGGTAAGCGACATATGCCTCTGATAGCTCTTGGTAGCATAAGTGATCTATCTTTAGTTGAGTTATTGCCGCTCGAGCTGTTGTACGGAATTGCCAGCGGCGGCGACATTGCGTATCCCAAGTGTGGTAGTGTTCCAGGCCAACTCTAATTTAGCGCGGTGCGCTTCAATGTCAGTCTCGTATTTTTCGCGGGCCTTTTGTGTCAGTGTGACGGTCCGTTTGGGCCTTGCGCCTGCCTGCGCCTGTTGCAGTTGCGCGGCGGTCTCTGTGTCTGAGTGATCGCTCTCCTGCGTGATGTCTGGTGAGGCTCTGAGTTCTGCCATGCTGTAGGTGTTTGTAGGCCTTTTGCCAGTGCGTGTGGCGTGCGGTCTTTTTACCTTGTCAGCGATGGGCGTCTGTCTCAGATGGTGCCGAGCGGTGTCCTGCAGCGTGCAGCGGGGGGGTTGCTGTACTTACAGGTGTCCGTTGGCTCTGACCCGTGTCCTGGCGGGTGTCCGGTGGCGTGGCCCTTGATGGCGCTGGCCGTGGGAACGTGCGCAGGGGTAGGTCGGAAGGTGGCTCCTCACTGTGGGGCTGAGCAGCGGGTGGACTCAGACAGAGAAAAAGGCAGTTAGGTATTGTGAGAGAAGCACTGTTTGTTGCAAGGCTGCTGTGCAGTTTGAGCTACTGGTTGTCTGTGAAAGCTGCAGGCTGTGTGCAGTTGCAGAGGCTGCTCTGTATTTGCTGTGTAAGCTGCTTGCATGTACTGCTGTAGAGGCTGCTCTATATTGTCATGGAGTCTGGAGTAGCCGCTCCTGTAAGATATCTTTTCACTATTCTGGAAGCCAGAGGGTCACGTGGGGATGACTTAGCTCAGATAGTGCCAACTCGCCCTCTTTCCTAAGCACGACAAGATCTGTTTCTTTTCTTAGTTTTATTGAGGGAAAACAGGATAAGGTACAGTCTCTTGTGTAGAGGTGTGGGTGTCTCTGTGTGTGCTCAGTATTCAAGGGAGGTGAAAAGATACTTCTTCATCACCATTACAGGGATTACAGCAGGGTACTCACAAGTCCAGGGAAAATGGTGGAAAGAAGGTAGTGATGCATACTGGGTGATAAAATGGTCTGGGGACAAACCATCTGTGGGCAGAACAGATGGGGAGAAGCAGACCAGCCCATTTCAGAGGAAAGCTGGGGCTGCCATGACAACTCACAGGAGTGTCTGGGGAAGCTGCAACATGTAACAGAAATGTTGCATCTTAATGCAGCATACTGCTGGAAGAGGGGAACTGGCACTGTGTTTGTGAGCAGAATCTAAAACATGCAGCTGGCTCTGAGCAGGCTGACAAACAGGGCTGCAAAGACGGGGGGGGGTGAAACAGAAGTGTAGACAGGGGTGTTCCTGTTCCATGACATGGAGCATGTGTATCACAGAGTTTTAAGAACTCGGATTGGAAATAGTCGAGTGCAGAATTGGGGTCGGGTATTAAGACAATTCTGTACCAATGGCAACTGGTAAAATCTGTTGTGGATTAAAGTCCCTAAATGTCCTAGTGAGAACTTTAGGGCTTGATTGGGGTGATCTGATTTTCCTTAAACAGTACACTATTGCATTTTCACTGAAAATGACAGGATGCCAGAGGATTGGGTTCTGCTGGGACTAGAGGAGAGAATCCAGTCTAGCAAGGAATGGTGGGGAGATTTCATGTTTGTCCGTGTGGGTCTGGAAATGAGTTGCGTTAAGTTAAGTGACTTCAGTTGTATCTGGATTTTGTTGTTTTTAGGGTCGAGCCAATTGTAGTTGAAATCCCCGAGAACTAGCAGCTCACTCCTCTCGTTCTGAGAGGAAATTGAGCCAATAACCTGGGTGATATCAGCCAGGGATTGTAGTGGGGCTTTAGGGGGCCGGTAGATGCCAGATGGGCTTAGAAAAGGGGAGGTAGATTTTGCCAACTAAGATTTCAAAGGAGGGTGGGCTTGGGGGGCAATTTAACAGTGTAAATTGTAAGGTGTCTGCAATATAAAAGAACAGCCCTCCTCCTCTCTTTGACCTGTCTCTCCTAGAAATGGAGTATCCCTGAATGGCGATAGTTGCATCGAGGGTTTTAGGAGTTAGCCATGTTTCTGTGAGAATGATGACTTTGGGTTTATGCATAAGGCACCATGCCCTTAGTTCATCCAGTTTGCGCAGCAGCCTCTGGATATTTATATGGGCGACAGATATACCTTTTTGGTATTTTGGTCAAATATCGACTTAGGAGCGAACACAAGAACTCTGCAGATATAGGGAACTGAAAATATAGGAACATAGGGAAAAATCATGAAACTCTATATTTTATTTCAAACCCCTCTGGATAATTGCTCCTGGTGTACAAATCTTAGTCTGAGCTTATAGTGACGCGACATCGCGTCAAAACAAATGCATTGCCACCGTCGCGTGCACTTATCGTAACCGCGACGCGACGGAGCGATGGCTTGGATCCGATCGCTGGAAGAAATCTCAATTTGAGTTTCCAGCGACCGTAGCCCGACGTTGCTTTTCCCGGCACTAGAAGCATAGCCTTAGTTGACATGCAAATAAATGGGGCAGTACATCAAAGCAAAGCAGTGTGTCAAGAAGAGCCAAGTATCAAAATGTGTAAGCAATCCTGTGCAGGCAGATTATTTATGAAGAGCCAATATATTCTGTGGCACAGAGCAGTGAAAGACAACATAAAGACAATATACCAAAATATTATAATGTTAATAAATTCTTCAAGCTGCAAATCTGTCAAGAAAACAGTAACAGAATGACTTAAGAAAACATGTTCCCCAGTTTGCAGCCAGGAGATTATGATATACGGTATATTATATGTTGAGGTTGACTGGTATTTGCCAAAGTCTCCTGGCTGCAAAACTGGAATAAAGAAACTGGACTTTTGTTCCTTATAATAATTCTACTCCTGTTCTGTTTGCAACCCGATGTGCAGCTAGGAGAACTTATTAACACATTTGTTGCCAGAGGGGACAGCAGCAAATAGGATAAGATTGTAACATTGTTATAGTCTCTCCCACCCCCATGGTGCTGTGCAATAGAATATATTGGCTCCTTATAACTACATAGGTAACACTTGAATAGGTGACCACCGGGGGCCACTATAAGCCCTATAAATTGCACTCTAAAGTTACAGCATCCAAAAATGGGTGCTGTTATATGGTGGGTAAATCGTAATTGATAGGACCAAAAGAGGATCCAAAGACCCTCATGGAACAGACTCAAAAGCAATATTTAAAAAACAAAAAAATAAAATGTTATTAAATCTATCTACAACAATACAACACATATAGGGAACATATAGACAAAGATATTAAAAATCCCCAGTGGGAGAGACAGCTAGATATATATATACCAGCTCACCCCTTATCTAGCCGTCTCTCCCACTGGGGATTTTTAATATCTTTGTCTATATGTTCCCTATATGTGTTGTATTGTTGTAGATAGATTTAATAACATTTAATTTTTTTGGTTTTTAAATATTGCTTCTGAGTCTGTTGCATAAGGGTCTTTGGATCCTCTTTTGGTCCTATCAATTACGATTTACCCACCATATAACAGCACCCATTTTTGGATGCTGTAACTTTAGAGTGCAATTTATAGGGCTTATAGTGACCCCCGGTGGTCATCTGTTCTAGTATTAGCTATCTAATTTTTCCCTGTGCACCAAGTTTTTATACCTCTTTATGTACTATTAGGTGAGCGATTAGTCACTATGTTTATGCTCCTTATAACTACACTACATACACAGGACTGCTTATAATATACCTACATATATCTTGGTGTGAGATATGTGAAATGGTGCTCAGAATCTGTATCAGGCTCTGTATCAACCTTGATTGTAGCAATAATAATCCTTAAATGTCCAGATACTGATAGGATGGTGATAAAAAATCAGTCACAAATAGACCTAGGTGAGACAGGTGTCTAGTGGTGTTAGCATACCAACCACAAATATTGACACTGTCACCAATAACCCCACAAAGGGTAATCACAATGTAAGCAATAAAATACTGACTGGGCTTATATCAGGGCGTAATAGCCCATTACCTGCCAGTTTGCAGCATCCCAACGGTACCCATAGCGTGCAATCCGCAGAGTAGTAGTCCAGAGATGTAGTTTGTGACGGAGCACAACAGGAGGACCTCATATCTTGAGAAAATGAAAAAAAATCCCAAAGCAAACTTCAAGTAGTCAGATCAATTTGTTGCAGGCTCAAAAACAGGTGGACTAAACAAGCGCACCTACGTGTTTCGTGCCGAGGCACTTTATCAAGGTGTAAGGTTAAAACTGAACTGCACTTATTTTATACATACCCGACTGTCCATTGCGCCGCCGGGAGTGACGTCAAGGGCATGCGATCGTGTTCCGGGTCGCGCGCGTGCGACGCATGCCCTCATTGGAGCAGCGGATCAAACAGCATGACCGACTTCCCACTGCGTCGCCGGGAGCAACGTCAGAGGCGTGCGACCACATTCCGGGCCGCCCGCATGCAATGCACGCCCCCTTTGGAGCAGCAGGTCGAAAGGTATAACTGTAAAACAAAAAATGTGAGGCGCTTCTAATGAAGGTGTAATAAATAAATGAATAAATAAATAAGTATATAGTGATTAATATCAATAATCAAAAGTGCTCATAAATAATAATAAGAAGAAGAATGGCGAACTTTCGCTGCTCAACCCTCTTGGGAGATGATCCAGTTTCTCCTCTCTTGAATGGTGGGGAGAAGCTTGTGGGGAGCGCAGGTTTCACCATATATAAGGAAGAAAATATAAAATAGTGTGGTATGTCTAAACAAATAAAGCAATCTATACAGGAATCATGATTGGAAACTCACATTCTCCCGGTTGAAATACAGCATTGAATAGCAATAAATGCAATATGTAGACTCAGCAGTATGAAGGGGGGTCTTGCTTGGTATACACTCTCTGGTGTCAGCAGAACAAACCCTCGATTGAAAAAAAGACAACTCTAGTGCAACATTGTATGTTCACTATCAGTATATTCAAAAAGGCAATTGTTATTGCACTTACATGAGCACCATGTGCTTAGACACATGTAGCGGTCATGTAAAATGGCTACAGTCATCTCTCCTGCTGACAGTAAGGCCTGGTAAGTTGTGGGCATGCCAGCAGTAATTATGGAGGTTTGCCCTCACACCCTGGTGGGGTGCCCTGTGTATGGATGGGAGTGGTCACATGCTCTGACTCCATGGTTAGTGATGTCAGAGGTGTGTCAGTTCCAGAGTGTACATAAGGCACAGCACTGTGTCTAAAAGTTAGTTCTATCTGAGTCCTGTGTTCTGCAGGAGTTCTGAATAGTCTGTAAGAGTTATGTTATAGTACTGTAGCTGAGTAGGAATACTGTGTCCAGGGACCTGGCACAGGGTAAAGACATCCCGGCTGGGATAGGGAATCCCTATTAAAGGAGAATTACACCTTTCAAAGGGAAGCACTGAATTATGATGAGTGGCTAGAGGAACTACTGCGAGGGGCAGCTAGCCCACATCAACCAATAAAGATGCTCTTAATCACAAACCCTCTCGTGTACATGTGTGGAGTGAATGTACAGAGAGGAGCACCACAGAGGAGTTCCTCGCCAGGACCATCCCCAAGTGACCGAAGGGACCCTGATGAGGTGGAGGCGCTGCACTGGAACTAGGTAGGACTCAGCACACTACCTCAGCTGCCTGTCTGGACGGGTCCTCCCCACACACCATCATGCGGGAGACTCAGGAGTCCTGTTGCCAACAGGTGCACCACCAGACACTACCACACTGTAATGGGGACTGGTAAGACCAAAGGGGCCAATGTGAGATTGGGTGGGTCAGGCCGGGCCAGAAAACCCGTTACACACATAAAAATCAATGCGCAGCATCAGTGTACACCATCCACCCCACTCCCGAGGTCGCGTCGCGTCACTTCCGGTCCGGCCCGTCGCGTCACTTCCGGTTTCGTGATCGATCACAGAATGGATCCACACAGGCTCTGGGGCATTCGGGGCACACTTCTGGACTGCTGCTAGTTCACTCAACGGGTTTCGCTGGCGTGGCAGCTTCATCAGGAGTCCGATCTGTAGCATATCGCTTCATTGTCCATATATATACCCCTACTTGGTTCCGATTGGATGGTTGGTTAATTCACCACTTCCTATTGGCTGGAATAGTCACTAATGATTGGCTAGTGGGCGGGACTATCCGTGTATACTAATCTCACAGTGTAATACATATAAAATGACACAGTTTTATTAATACAAACATCTTAAAATCATTAAACAAAAAATCCATATAAATAACATTAATAATCTAACTTAAAACTAGCTAATACATAGAAAAAATGACTGATACAAATAGATAAAAGCTAACTACTGCATATATAGATGTATCTCTATACTAAGGGCAATTAATTGTGTACTATTATTATATATAACACTCAGCATTCCATTCCATATATTTATGCTGAGTGTTATATATAATAATAGTACCACTATAAAGGATATACGAAAACCAAGCCTGTTGGTTGTGAAGATTGTTGATCCTCACGGTGGGCTTGAAAACAAAGAGAAAGCACAACACATAGCGTAATACTGTTGAAACATTAAACAAACAACATATAAGACAACATATAACAGCTGAATACTGAAATGGTATTTTTAGGACAATAAAATCATTTAATAACAATTAATATTTAATATAATGCACAATTTGCATGGACATATAGATTTAAGCAATTAAAAATCTGAATAGGTGGTTCAACTGCTCCGTAGCACCAATGTTGATGATAGCAATGCCTACTCACCAGATGGAATAGGTTTGCAGGCAGTGGATATTTTAGAGAGTATCCCCTCTCATCTGTGTGCTGCTCTCTGCTTAGCTGGCGTCTCTGTCGGCTCGTGGGTGCAGCTCATCAGCGGGGACTCCTGCAGCTCCAGGAAGCACGTCTGAGCAGATGGAACTCAGCTGCAGCTGATTCAGCACGATGTCAGCCACGGACCACCGTGAGCTCGTCTATCTGCTGCTCACTGCTAGCTGGCGTCTCTATCCGCTCGTGGACGCAACTTGTCAGCAGGTACTCCTGCAGGGCGCCAAGCAGGGCGCTTGAATAATGGGAAACCGCAACAGCTGGTTCAACTCGTCGGCGGCTATAAGAGATGGTTAGCTGGCAGCTCACGTTGATTCACCGATGTACGGGGGGTACTACACCAATGTGTGCGGGGCTTGAACCTCCATTGGTGTAGTACCCCCCGTACATCGGTGAATCAACGTGAGCTGCCAGCTAACCATCTCTTATAGCTGCCGACGAGTTGAACCAGCTGTTGCGGTTTCCCATTATTCAAGCGCCCTGCTTGGCGCCCTGCAGGAGTACCTGCTGACAAGTTGCGTCCACGAGCGGATAGAGACGCCAGCTAGCAGTGAGCAGCAGATAGACGAGCTCACGGTGGTCCGTGGCTGACATCGTGCTGAATCAGCTGCAGCTGAGTTCCATCTGCTCAGACGTGCTTCCTGGAGCTGCAGGAGTCCCCGCTGATGAGCTGCACCCACGAGCCGACAGAGGCGCCAGCTAAGCAGAGAGCAGCACACAGATGAGAGGGGATACTCTCTAAAATATCCACTGCCTGCAAACCTATTCCATCTGGTGAGTAGGCATTGCTATCATCAACATTGGTGCTACGGAGCAGTTGAACCACCTATTCATAATTTTAATTGCTTAAATCTATATGTCCATGCAAATTGTGCATTATATTAAATATTAATTGTTATTAAATGATTTTATTGTCCTAAAAATACCATTTCAGTATTCAGCTGTTATATGTTGTCTTATATGTTGTTTGTTTAATGTTTCAACAGTATTACGCTATGTGTTGTGCTTTCTCTTTGTTTTCAAGCCCACCGTGAGGATCAATAATCTTCACAACCAACAGGCTTGGTTTTCGTATATCCTTTATAGTGGTAAAATTTTATAGGCGCCCACGGAACTATTCCCTGTCCATACTGTTTTCCTGACCAGGGGGTCAGGCTTTGTGTCCTAGGCAGCCCCTTATGTATAGTTTTATTTAATATATAAGGTAATAGTTACTACACCACACACATTGCGGTTAGCGCTACCTGTTTTGTTGTTTATATAATAATAGTACACAATTAATTGCCCTTAGTATAGAGATACTATATATAGAGATACTATAGTATTATACTATTATCTATACTATATATATATATAATATTATACTATTATCTATACTAGATACTATAATTTAGTAGTTAGCTTTTATCTATTTGTATCAGTCAGTTTTTCTATGTATTAGCTAGTTTTAAGTTAGATTATTAATGTTATTTATATACCGCTTACTGTGCCGCCGAGAATGATGTCAGAAGCGCGCGACCATGTTCCGGGCTGCACGCATGCGACGTATGCCCTCATTGGAGCAGCGGATCATTCGGCATGACTATTCAATAAAACAAACTTTATTAATAAAAATATAACAACCAAAAAACAAACTAATTAAATTAAAAAACAACAATAAAATTATATTAAAAACAATATGCAAATCTTCTGTATAATGCCCCAGTCACTGAGCGTTTAATAATAGTAATAAAGTCAAATAGATATAATAATGACTAAATATATAACTGAGGCATCAACAGGAGATAGTTAAACCCTGATTGTATTGGTAGTTATGCAGCAGTGTATAAAATCCATATTTGTGAATTTATTCAAGAATAGTAAGAATGAAAAATAATTTACTGGATAACAGTATTAAGTTTTAAATTTTAACTTTTAAATATCGTAAATCATATACACTGGTGCCTGCAAAACAGACCGTAAGATGAGATATTGACATTGACTAGTAAACATTAGGAAATATCTCTTATGGGAATGTTATACTATAGTAAGATCACAATATTAATGAGTAAACATATTGTGAGTAACGTTATGGATTATGTTTCATCAATCCTCTGTAGTAGTGTTCATCAGCTGTAAAAAACACACACACAGCTATTCTCTACAAAGGATCATGTAACAAATCCCCGCTACGTCATGGCTCAATATCCCAGACATAAGTCAAGAAGAGAAAATGTCATCTACTCCAGACATGGGTCAGAAGGAGCAATATGAACAGGAGAGAGAAAGATAAGAGATAGTAACAACAATATTAATAATGTAAATGTGAACCACTCTAGACTCGGAGTGGTCACATACCAGCATAATCAATACAGATCAATCCATCACGGAAGAACATAACACATTATTGTTCAAAGGAGATCAGATCAACAATATGAACGGGAGAAAAAGAGATAGGAGATAATAACAACAGTATTGATAATGTGAACCACTCTAGACTAGGAGTGGCCACACACCCACATTATCAAAGTAGATCAATCCATGACGGAAGAACACATTATTATTATTCAAAGGAGATCAGATTTTGTATATGTCCCTAGTTTGTAGGTACATTAGATTTAAGACAGTAGTAAATACTAACAATAATGTCTTTAAAGAAAACCTAAGGAGAACCCGAGAGGATCTAATGGAAAGGTCCCAAGTCCCACGCAACATTCATCCCCAATGGCGTCCTAGTCCTAAGGGTAAAGATCCAAACGGCCTCACGTTTATCCAACGCCTTGGTTCTATCCCCTCCTCTCGGTAGGGGTGAAATATGCTCAATGCCTTGGAATTTAAAAAGATCAATATTACCCCCAGGACAGGAGGTGAAGCGCTTGGGGACCGGATGATTCTGAACCCTCTTAGCAATTAACCGTAAATGTTCCATGATTCTAATTTTCAAACATCTTGTGGTTCTGCCGACATATTGTTGCCCGCAGCCACAAGTTAGGAGATAGATTACAAAGGTTGAATTGCAATTAATAAATGACCTCACTTTATAGGTTTCCCTTGTAACTGTAGAGGTGAATGTTTGTATAGAATTCATTTTGTCACATATTTGCAATGATTGCACTTAAATGATCCCTTCAGTAATGTTGACCCCTTTTCTGTCATAAGTCTAAAAAGCATTGGCGAGAGTTTATTTGCTATGGTTTTAGCTCTCTTAAAAATTATATTGGGGCCTGAGGAGACATATGGTTTTAAGATAGGGTCTAGTGACAAAATACTCCAGTGTTTGTTGAATATAGACCTAATACACTGTGCTTGTCTACTATAAGGAGTGATGAATGAGGGACTGTCATTAAGTAATCTCCTCTTCTTAGAGTGTCTCAACAGTGAGGTTCTATCCATAGAAGAAACTTCTTTAAGCAAACTTCTTTAAGCGATAGGTCACGATTATACTGATTATACCCCCTGTCAATGAACTAGTTCCTCACTAGAACAATCTCGACGAAGCCTCATAAATTGCCCTTTCGGTATCCCCCTGAACAGGGCTTTAGGATGGCAGCTGTTCGCTCTAAGAAAGGTGTTGCGTGAATTGGGTTTCCGAAATAACGTGGTCTGAATGTGAAGGGCAGTGTCAATGTAAAAACAAAGATCTAGATAATGTATGTGATTTAAATGATAAGAATATGTGAACGTGAGATTATAAGTGTTGTGATTGAGGGAATCAATAAATTCCATAAGTGTAGAAATGCCACCATTCCAAACTAAAAACAAATCATCAATGAACCGTTTGTAAAACAAAATGTGCTCCCGATACTTGTTCTTATCTCCAAACATGTGGAACGACTCCCACCATCCCATGAACAAATTGGCATAGGATGGGGCAAAGCTGGTCCCCATAGCCGTTCCACGTGTTTGGAGATAATGAACCCCATCAAACAAAAATAAATTATGTATAAGAAGAAAATGAATAGGATAAGATTGTAACATTGTTATTGTCTCTCCCACCTACATGGTGCTGTGCCATAGAATATATTGGCTCCTTATAACTACACTACATACACAGGACTGTAAATAATATACCTACATATATCTTAGGCCTGTAATATACTGCGTGCGTGTGCTACCATGCGCCAATTACAATTGGCTGTGGGAGGCGGACGTTGATACAGTCGAAACGTGCGCGCACGGCCGTGAGCGGTGGCGCGGCAGATCACAGCAAATACATGAAAATGTATATTTTCGCGCTGCTGCTTCCGCGCCACGTGACGCTTCCAAGCCAATCACAGCGCGACTATCGCTGTGACGTCTATAGCCACGCCCCCTAGCCGTGCACGCCACCGCTTACAACATATACATGAAACGCGCCCACACGCGCACCAGGGCGCTCTGTATTACAGACCTTGTACATGAGAAAGAGACACCTATACTAAATAAGAGAACAGCCACATGGGAGGTGGCATGAGCGGGGTTGCCACCTCTCCGGGTTTCACCCGGAGACTTCGGGTTTGGCATCCCCTTCTCCGGGCTTGTTCCTGAAATCTCCGGGTGGGCGGGTTGTTACAGACAGGGCAGGCATAGTAAGTGACTTCTCATTGCGACATCAGAGATCACTCGAGTCACAGATCCTTTGCATTTCTCACAGGACTACCTGCAGAACTCATTTCCTCCCTTCTACATCCGGGTCACAGCCCTATGCTCTACTGCGCATGCTCACACGTAGGGGATAATGGGAGTTGTAGTTTTTATTAGACAAGATCGATTGACACATAAGCAACACAGTAACATTCCCAGAAACCCTGCTAGGGAACACACACCACCACCATGTATCTTACCTCCTCTCTCCCTTCTCCCCTCTTCTCCCTCTCTCTCTCTGTTCTCCCCCCTCTCTCTCTCTCTTCTCCCCCTCTCTCTCTCTCTTCTCCCCGCCTCTCTCTCTTCTCCCCCCCTCTCTCTCTCTCTCTTGTCCCTCTCTCTCTCTCTCTTGTCCCTCTCTCTCTTCTCCCCTCTCTTCTTCCCTCTCTCTCTTCTCCCCCCCTCTCCCTCTTCTCCCCCCCCCTCTCTCTCTCTCTTCTCCCCCCCTCTCTCTCTCTTCTCCCCCCCCCCCTCTCTCTCACTCTTCACCCCCCTCTCTTCACCCCCCCTCTCTTCACCCCCCTCTCTCTCTTCTCCCCCCTCTCTCTCTTCTCCCTTCCTCTCTCATCTTCTCCCTCTCTCCCTCTGTTCTCCTCTCTCTCTTCTCCCCCTCTCTCTCTTCTCCCCCCCTCTCTCTCTTGCCCACCTCTCTCTCTCTTGTCCCCCTCTCTCTTCTCCCCCTCTCTCTTCTCCCCCCTCTCTCTTCTCCCCTCTCTCTCTCTCTCTTCTCCCCCTCTCTCTCTCTCTTGTCCCCCCTCTCTCTTGTCCCCCTCTCTCTCTTCTCCCCCCTCTCTCTTCTCCCCTCTCTTCTCTTATCCCCCCATCTCTCTCTTACCCCCCCTCTCTCTCTCCCTCTTATTCCCCTCTCTCTCTTATCCCCCCCCTCTCTCTTCTCCCCTCTCTCTCCCTTCTCCCCTCTCTCGCTCTTCTTCCCCCTCTCTCTTATCCTCCCCTCTCTCTTCTCCCCCCTCTCTTCTCCCCGCTCTCTCTTCTCCCCTTCTCTCTCTCTTCTCCCCCCTCTCTCTTCTCCCCCCTCTCTCTTCTCCTCCCCCCCTCTCTCACTCTCTTGTCCCCCTCTCTCTCTCACTCTCTTGTCCCCCTCTCTCTCTTCTCCCCTCTCTCTTGTCCCCTCTCTCTTCTCCCCCTCTCTCTCTTCTCCCCCCTCTCTCTCTCTTCCCCCTCTCTCTCTTCTCCCCCTCTTCTCCCCCCCTCTCTCTTCTCCCCCCTCTCTCTTCTCCCCTCTCTCTCTTCTCCCCTCTCTCACTTCTCCCTCTCTTCTCCCCCCTCTCTCTCTCTTCTCCCCCCCTCTCTCTCTCTCTCTCTCTCTTGTCCCCTCTCTTCTCCCCCCTCTCTCTTCTCTCCCCTCTCTTCTCCCCCCCCTCTCTCTCTCCTCCCCCCCTCTCTCTCTTGTCCCCCCCCTCTCTCTCTCACTCTCTGTCCCCCTCTCTCTTCTCCCCTCTCTCTGTCCCCCTCTCTCTCTCTTCTCCCCCTCTCTCTCTTCCCCCCCTCTCTCCCCCCCTCTCTCTTCTCCCCCCTCTCTCTCTTCTCCCCTCTCTCTTCTCTCCCCCTCTCTCTCTCTTCTCTCCCTTTCTCTCTTCTCCCTCTCTCTTCTCCCCCCTCTCTCTCTTCTCCTCCCCCCTCTCTCTCTCTCTTGTCCCCCCCTCTCTCTCTCCTCTCTTGTCCCCCTCTCTCTCTTTCCCTCTCTTCCCCCCTCTCTCTCTTCTCCCCCCCTCTCTCTCTTCTCCCCCTCTCTCTTCTCCCCCCCTCTCTCTTCTCCCCCTCTCTCTTCTCCCCTCTCTCTCTCTCCCCCCTCTCTCTCTTCTCCCCTCTCTCTCTTCACCCCTCTCTCTCTTCTCCCTCTCTATCTCTCCCCCTCTCTCTCTCTCTTCTCCCCCCCTCTCTCTCTCTTCTCCCCCTCTCATCTTCTCCCTCTGTTCTCCCCCCTCTCTCTTCTCCCCCCCTCTCTCTCTCTTGTCCCCTCTCTTCTCCCCCTCTCTCCTCTCCCCTCTCTTCTCCCCCCCCTCTCTCTCTCACTCTCTTGTCCCCCTCTCTCTCTTCTCCCCTCTCTCTTGTCCCCTCTCTCTTCTCCCCCCTCTCTCTCTTCACCCCCTCTCTCTCTTCTCCCCTCTCTTCTCCCCCCTCTCTTCCCCCCCTCTCTCTTTCTCCCCTCTCTCTCTTCTCCCTCTCTATCTTCTCCCCCCCTCTCTCTCTCTCTCTTCTCCCCCCCTCTCTCTCTCTTCTCCCCGCTCTCTCTCTTCTCCCCTTCTCATCTTCTCCCTCTCTTCTACCCCCTCTTCTCCCCCCTCTCTCTCTCTTGTCCCCCCCTGTCTCTCTCTCTTGTCCCTCTCTTCACTCCCCCCTCTCTCTTCAACCCCCCCCCCTCTCTTCACCCCCCCCCCCTCTCTTCACCCCCCCTCTCTTCTCCCCTCTCTCTCTTCCCCACCTCTCTCTCTCTACTCCCCTCTCTCTTCTCCCCCCTCTCTCTTCTCCCTCTCTCTTCTCCCCCCTCTCTCTCTTCTCCCCCCTCTCTCTCTCTCTTCTCCCCCCTCTCTCTCTTCTCCCCTCTCTCTCTCTTCTCCCCCCCCTCTCTCTCTCTTCTCCCCCCCTCTCTCTCTCTTGTCCCCCACTCACTCTCTTGTCCCCCTCTCTCTTCTCCCCCTCTCTCTCTTCTTCCCCCTCTCTTCTCCCCTCCCTTCTCTTATCCCCCCATCTCTCTCTCTTATCCCCCCACTCTCTCTCTCTTATCCCCCCTCTCTCTCTCTCTTATCCCCCCTCTCTCTTCTCCCCTTTCTCGCTCTTCTCCCCCCTCTTCTCCCCCCTCTCTCTTCTTCCCCCTCTCTCTTCTCCCCCCCTCTCTCTCTTCTCCTCCCCCTCTTTCTCTCTCTTGTCCCCCCCTCTCTCTCTCTCACTCTCTTGTCCCCCTCCCTCTTCTCCCCTCTCACTTGCCCCTCTCTCTCTCCCCCTCTCTCTCACACTCCCCTCTCTCTTTCCCCTCACACACTCCCCCCCACTCTCTCTCTCCCCCTCTATTTCTCCACCCCCTCTCTCTCTACATCACCCACTCACTACTCCCCCCCTCTCTTCTCCCCTCTCTCTTCTCCCCTCTCTCATCTCCCCTCTCTCTCTCTTCTCCCCCTCTCTCTCTTCTCCCCTCTCTCTCTTCTCCCTCTCTCTCTTCACCCCCCCTCTCTCTCTCTTCTCCCCCCTCTCTCTCTCTTCTCCCCCCCTCTCTCTCTCTTCTCCCCCCTCTCATCTTCTCCCTCTGTTCTCCCCCCTCTCTCTCTCGTCCCCTCTCTTCTCCCCCCTCTCTTTTCTCCCCCCTCTCTCTCTTCTCCTCCCCCCCTCTCTCTCTCTTGTCCCCCCCTCTCTCTCTCACTCTCTTGTCCCCCTCTCTCTTGTCCCCCTCTCTCTTCTCCCCCCTATCTCTCTTCTCCCCCCTATCTCTCTTCTCCCCCTCTCTCTCTTCTCCCCCTCTCTCTTCTCCCCCCTCTCTCTCTTCTCCCCTCTCTCTCTTCTCCCCCTCTCTCTCTTCTCCCCTCTCTCTCTTCTCCCCCCTCTCTCTCTTCTCCTCCCCCCTCTCTCTCTCTTGTCCCCCCTCTCTCTCTCACTCTCTTGTCCCCCTCTCTCTCTTCTCCCCTCTCTCTTGTCCCCTCTCGCTTCTCCCTCTCTCTTCTCCCCCCCCCCCTCTCTTCTCCCCCCTCTTCTCCCCCTCTCTCTCTTCTCCCCTCTCTCTCTTCTCCCTCTCTCTCTTCTCCCCCCTCTCTCTCTCTCTTCTCCCCCCCTCTCTCTCTTCTCCCCCTCTCATTTTCTCCCTCTGTTCTCCCCCCTCTCTCTCTTCTTCCCCCCCTCTCTCTCTCTTGTCCCATCTCTTCTCCCCCTCTCTCTTCTCTCTCCTCTCTTCTCCCCCCTCTCTCTCTTCTCCTCCCCCCTCTCTCTCTCTTGTCCCCCCTCTCTCTCTCACTCTCTTGTCCCCCTCTCTCTTCTGCCCTCTCTCTTCTCCCCCCTCTCTCTCTCTTCTCCCCCCCCCCTCTCTCTCTTCTCCCCCTCTCATCTTCTCCCTCTGTTCTCCCGCCTCTCTCTCTTCTCCCCCCTCTCTCTCTTGTCCCCTCTCTTCTCCCCCCTCTCTCTTCTCTCCCCTCTCTTCTCCCCCCTCTCTCTCTCTTCTCCTCCCCCCTCTCTCTCTCTCTTGTCCCCCCACTCTCTCTCTCTTGTCCCCCCCTCTCTCTTCTCCCCCTCTCTCTTTTCCCCCCTCTCTCTTCTCCCCCTCTCTTCACCCCCCTCTCTTCACCCCCCTCTCTTCACCCCCCTCTCTTCACCCCCCTTTCTCTCTTCTCCCCTCTCTCTCTTCCCCCCCCCCTCTCTCTCTTGTCCCCTCTCTTCTCCCCCTCGCTCTTCTCCCCCCTCTCTCTCTCTTGTCCCCCCCTCTCTCTCTCTCTTGTCCCTCTCTTCACCCCCCCCTCTCTCTCTTCACCCCCCTCTCTTCTCCCCTCTCTCTCTCCCCCCCCTCTCTCTCTCTTCTCCCCCCTTTCTCTTCTCCCTCTCTCTTCTCCCCCCTCTCTCTCTCTTCTCTCCCCTCTCTTCTCCCCTCCTCCCCTCTTCTCCCTCTCCCCCTGTTCTCCCCCCTCTCTCTCTTCTCCCCCCTCTCTCTTCTCTCCCCTCTCTCTCTCTCTCTTCTCCCCCCTCTCTCTCTCTTGTCCCCCTCTCTCTCTCTCTTGTCCCGCTCTCTCTCTCTCTCTTGTCCCGCTCTCTCTCTTGTCCCCCCTCTCCCTCTTCTCCCCCCCCTCTCTCTCTCTCTTCTCCCCCTCTTCTCCCCCTCTTCTCCCCCCCTCTCTCTCTCTTCTCCCCCTCTTCTCCCCCCCTCTCTCTCTCTTCTCCCCCCCTCTCTCTCTCTTCTCCCCCTCTCTTCACCCCCCACTCTTCACCCCCCTCTCTTCACCCCCCCCTCTTCACCCCCCCTCTTCACCCCCCCCTCTTCACCCCCCCTCTTCACCCCCCCCTCTTCACCCCCCCCTCTTCACCCCCCCTCTTCACCCCCCCTCTTCACCCCCCTCTCTCCTCTCTTCTCCCCCCTCTCTCTTCTCCCCCCTCTCATCTTCTCCCTCTCTCCCTCTGTTCTCCTCTCTCTCTCTTCTCCCCCCTCTCTCTCTTGCCCCCCTCTCTCTCTCTTGTCCCCCTCTCTCTTCTCCCCCTCTCTCTCTTCTCCCCTCTCTCTCTTCTCCCTCTCTCTCTTCACCCCCCCCTCTCTCTCTCTTCTCCCCCCTCTCTCTCTCTTCTCCCCCCTCTCTCTCTCTTCTCCCCCCTCTCTCTCTCTTCTCCCCCCCTCTCTCTCTCGTCCCCTCTCTTCTCCCCCCTCTCTCTTCTCTCCCCTCTTCTCCCCCCTCTCTCTCTTCTCCTCCCCCCCTCTCTCTCTCTTGTCCCCCCATTCTCTCTCTCACTCTCTTGTCCCCCTCTCTCTTCTCCCCCCTATCTCTCTTCTCCCCCCTATCTCTCTTCTCCCCCTCTCTCTCTTCTCCCCCTCTCTCTTCTCCCCCCTCTCTCTCTTCTCCCCCCTCTCTCTTCTCCCCTCTCTCTCTTCTCCCCCCTCTCTCTCTTCTCCTCCCCCCCTCTCTCTCTCTTGTCCCCCCTCTCTCTCTCTCTCTCTCTCTTGTCCCCCTCTCTCTCTTCTCCCCTCTCTCTTGTCCCCTCTCTCTTCTCCTCCCCCCTCTCTCTCTTCTCCCCCTCTCTCTTCTCCCCTCTCTCTTCTCCCCCCTCTCTCTCTTCTCCCTCTCTCTTCTCCCCCCCCTCTCTCTCTCTTCTCCCCCCCTCTCTCTCTCTTCTCCCCCCTCTCATTTTCTCCCTCTGTTCTCCCCCCTCTCTCTCTTCTCCCCCCCTCTCCCTCTTGTCCCATCTCTTCTCCCCCTCTCTTCTCTCCCCTCTCTTCTCCCCCCCTCTCTCTCTTCTCCTCCCCCTCTCTCTCTCTTGTCCCCCCTCTCTCTCACTCTCTTGTCCCCCCTCTCTCTTCTGCCCTCTCTCTTCTCCCCCCTCTCTCTCTCTTCTCCCCCCCCTCTCTCTCTTCTCCCCCCTCTCATCTTCTCCCTCTGTTCTCCCGCCTCTCTCTCTTCTCCCCCCTCTCTCTCTCTTGTCCCCTCTCTTCTCCCCCCTCTCTCTTCTCTCCCCTCTCTTCTCCCCCTCTCTCTCTTCTCCTCCCCCCTCTCTCTCTCTCTTGTCCCCCCTCTCTCTCTCTCTTGTCCCTCTCTCTCTCTTCTCCCCTCTCTCTTGTCCCCTCTCTCTTCTCCCCCTCTCTTTTCCCCCCTCTCTCTTCTCCCCCTCTCTTCACCCCCCTCTCTTCACCCCCTCTCTCTCTTCTCCCCTCTCTCTCTTCTCCCCCCTCTCTCTCTCTTGTCCCCTCTCTTCTCCCCCTCGCTCTTCTCCCCCTCTCTCTCTTGTCCCCCCTCTCTCTCTCTCTTGTCCCTCTCTTCACCCCCCCTCTCTCTCTTCACCCCCCTCTCTTCTCCCCTCTCTCTCTCCCCCCCCTCTCTCTCTCTTCTCCCTCCTCTCTCTTCTCCCTCTCTCTTCTCCCCCCTCTCTCTCTCTTCTCTCCCCTCTCTTCTCCCCTCCTCCCCTCTTCTCCCTCTCCCCCTGTTCTCCCCCCTCTCTCTCTTCTCCCCCCTCTCTCTCTTCTCCCCCTCTCTCTTCTCTCCCCTCTCTCTTCTCCCCCCTCTCTCTCTCTCTCTCTTGTCCCCCTCTCTCTCTCTCTTGTCCCGCTCTCTCTCTCTCTCTTGTCCCGCTCTCTCTCTTGTCCCCCCTCTCCCTCTTCTCCCCCCCTCTCTCTCTCTCTCTTCTCCCCCTTTTCTCCCCCTCTTCTCCCCCTCTTCTCCCCCCTCTCTCTCTCTTCTCCCCCTCTTCTCCCCCCTCTCTCTCTCTTCTCCCCCCCTCTCTCTCTCTCTTCTCCCCCTCTCTTCACCCCCCCTCTTCACCCCCCTCTCTTCACCTACCCTCTTCACCCCCCCCCTCTTCACCCCCCTCTCTCCTCTCTTCTCCCCCCTCTCTCTCTCTTCTCCCTCTCTCTCTTCTCCTCCCTCTCTCTCTTCTCCCCCCTCTCATCTTCTCCCTCTCTCCCTCTGTTCTCCTCTCTCTCTCTTCTCCCCCCTCTCTCTCTCTTGTCCCCCTCTCTCTTCTCCCCCCTCTCTCTTCTCCCCTCTCTCTTCTCCCCCTCTCTCTCTTCTCCCCCCTCTCTTCTTCTCCTCCCTCTCTCTCTTCTCCCCCCCTCTCTCTCTCTTCTCCCCCCTCTCTCTCTCTCTTGTCCTCCCCTCTCTTCTCCCCTCTCTTCTCTTATCCCCCCCTCTCTCTCTCTCTCTTATCCCCCTCTCTCTCTTATCCCCCCCTCTCTCTCTTCTCCCCTCTCTCGCTCTTCTCCCCCCCTCTCTTCTCCCCCCTCTCTCTTGTCCTCCCTCTCTCTCTTCTCCCCCTCTCTCTCTTCTCCCCCCTCTCTCTATTCTCCCCCCCTCTCTCTCTTCTCCCCCCTCTCATCTTCTCCCTCTGTTCTCCCCCTCTCTCTCTTCTCCCCCCTCTCTCTCTCTCTTGTCCCCTCTTCTCCCCCCTCTCTCTCTTCTCCCACCCTCTCTCTCTTGTCCCCTATTCTCCCCCCTCTCTTCTCTCCCCTCTTCTCCCCCTCTCTCTCTCTTGTCCCCCCCTCTCTCTCTCTCTTGTCCCTCTCTTCACCCCCCCTCTTTCTCTTCACCCCCTCTCTCTTCTCCCCTCTCTCTCTTCTCCCCCCTCTCTCTCTCTCTTGTCCCCTCTCTCTTCTCCCCCCTCTCTTCTCTCCCCTCTTCTCCCCCTCTCTCTCTTCTCCCCCTCTCTCTCTCTTGTCCCCCCCTCTCTCTCTCTCTTGTCCCTCTCTTCACCCCCCCTCTCTCTTCTCTTCCCTCTCTCTTCCCCCTCTCTCTCTTCTCCCCCCTCTCTCTCTTGTCCCCTCTCTCTTCTCCCCCTCTCTCTCTCTTCTCCCCCCCTCTCTCTCTCTCTTCCCCCTCTCTCTCTTCTCCCCCCCTCTCTTCTCCCCCTCTCTCTTCTCCCCCTCTCTCTTCTCCCCTCTCTCTCTTCTCCCCCCTCTCTCTCTTCTCCCTCCCCTCTCTCTTCTCCCCCCTCTCATCTTCTCCCTCTATTCTCCCCCCTCTCTCTCTTCTCCCCCCCTCTCTCTATCTTGTCCCCTCTCTTCTCCCCCCCCCTCTCTTTCTCCTCCCCCCCTCTCTCTCTCTTGTCCCCCCCCTCTCTCTCTCACTCTCTTGTCCCCCTCACTCTCTTGTTCCCTCTCTTGTCCCCTCTCTCTTCTCCCCCCCTCTTCTCCCCTCTCTCTCTTCTCCCCCTCTCTCTCTTCTCCCCTCTCTTCTCCCTCTCTCTTCCCCCTCTCTCTTCTCCCCCCCCTCTCTCTCTTGTCCCCCTCTCTCTCTCTTGTCCCTCTCTTCACCCCCCCCTCTCCACCCCCTCTCTCTCTTCCCGCCTTCTCTCTCTCTCTTGTCCCCCCTCTCTCTTCTCCCCTCCTCCCCTCTTCTCCCTCTCCCCGTTCTCCCCCCTCTCTCTTCTCCCCCTTCTCTCTTCTCTCCCCTCTCTCTCTTCTCCCCCCTCTCTCTCTCTCTTGTCCCCCCTCTCTCTCTTGTCCCCCTCTCTCTCTCTCTTGTCCCGCTCTCTCTCTCTCGTCCCCTCTCTCTTCTCCCCCCTCTCTTTACAGTAAAGCTGCTTCAGTTCCTCCCTTTTGATAGCAATGAGGTAACCTTGTCTTTGTTAAATTAACTCAAGTAAAGTAAACTGAGATAAACCATTGTAATAAATTAATATTGATCAGCGACGACTCTGTTTGCAACAATTGTCATCAGCGTTAGTTATAAATAATAGAAATGATGTAAGGTATCATTCCATATACCATTAACGCAGCAATAGTGCCCGCAATAGCAGTCTCCCGCCATCTCCCCCTGCAACTACTGTCAATATGGCTGCGCGACGTCAAATGGCGCTGCGTTGCCATGCCAACGGGAACGTCACGTGACGTAACAGCATCACGTGATGCCCGTTGCCATGACAATGAGACGCCACATGATGTCACGACGTCATGCGGTGCCACGTTGTCATGGCAACTTGACACCGCGTGACGTTACATAGCAACCCGTTGTCATGGCAACAGTGTCATTTTTAAAAAAAATCTCCAGGTTGACCGTCAGTCGAAGGTGGCAACCCTGGAGACACATGAAAAGTACCAGCACAGTGTGATTTACACATACAATGCTACTAGTATGTTATAAACACAGGGAGGTGCCCTGAGCTGAGCCTCTGATCCCTGCAGCTTCGGTTACACCCACTAACAGGTGTCCCAATCATGGTGTGACCACATCAAACATGGCGGCGCCGGCGGCTCGCTTCGTTCGGTGACGCTGCGGCGCATCTTCCATGCGTGTGAAGTTCTCGCGAAGCGCCGGATGCCGGAAGAAAGGAACCGGAAGTTGCATGTCGCGCGGCAGTGACGTGTGCCGTTTTGGTCCCTTTGCTGCACCCGCGCTGTTCCGGGGCCTGAGCACAATCCTGGAGCCGTGAGCAGAGCGTGAGTACCGGCCTTGTTATATTATAAGGGGGTGCGGTGCCTCCCGGGATGGGGTATGTGATGCCTCCTGGGTTGGGGTGGTCGGGCTGTAGGGCCGTTATGCCTCCTGGGATGGGGTTGTCGTGCTGTGGGGGCTGTGATGTCTCCTGGGATGGGGTTGTCGTGCTGTGGGGGCTGTGATGCCTCCTGGGATGGGGTTGTTGTGCTGTGGGGGCTGTGATGCCTCCTGGGATGGGGTTGTCGTGCTGTGGGGGCTGTGATGCCTCCTGGGATGGGGTTGTCGTGCTGTGGGGGCTGTGATGCCTCCTGGGATGGGGTGGTCGTGCTGTGGGGGCTGTGATGCCCCCTGGGATGTTTGTTGTCGTGCTGTGGGGGCTGTGATGCCTCCTGGGATGGGGTTGTTGTGCTGTGGGGGCTGTGATGCCTCCTGGGATGGGGTTGTCGTGCGTTGGGGGCTGTGATGCCTCCTGGGATGGGGTTGTCATGCTGTGGGGGCTGTGATGCCTCCTGGGATGGGGTTGTCGTGCTGTGGGGGCTGTGATGCCTCCTGGGATGGGGTGGTCGTGCTGTGGGGGCTGTGATGCCTCCTGGGATGGGGTGGTTGTGCTGTGGGGGCTGTGATGCCTCCTGGGATGGGGTGGTCGTGCTGTGGGGGCTGTGATGCCTCCTGGGATGGGGTTGTCGTGCTGTGGGGGCTGTGATGCCTCCTGGGATGGGGTTGTCGTGCTGTGGGGGCTGTGATGCCTCCTGGGATGGGGTGGTCGTGCTGTGATGCCTCCTGGGATGGGACGTGATTTTACCTGGCAGCCGGCTCTATAACCTCTCATTCAGCTGGCTATCATTTTCTACCAGATTATTAGGATTGAGAGACTGCTGGTTAAGGTAAATGATAGACTGATATATTTGGTTTAGGGTAACTGTTGAGATGAACAATTATTATTTTGCTGCCAGTTAAATAAGGGTGAACACGTTCTTTACTGTGCTCCTCGTAAATAGCTTCTACCTTTTTTTGTGATTGGGTTATGTTGTGTGGTAATGGGGTGCGCGGACATGTTTTAGTGACTTGTGTGAGAGATGTGATTCTATGAATTGTTATGTTTTGTGCTGATGTGAGGAGACTGTTACGCTGCAGTTTTTGTTTAGCTGTCAAATGATGTGTGTGTGTTGTGTGTTCTGCTTTTTGATATCTGAGTGATCTGATATTGGCATTTGACATTGTACTTTATGATGTATGTGCTGAGGAATTGTGTATAGCACATCATAGGATAGAATGGGACTTGGTCTCATGCAGCACTAAATGAATACAACTTTATATTCTACTTTATGCAAGTTACCCAAATGTAACAAAGAATTACCTAAGATGAGTCTACATTTGTGCTGTCCATGAATGTTAAAGGTCTATAAATATCCATCACATCTCTCTTCTGCACACCATACTCTATTGATGGTTGACCTCCTGGATTTCTGCCCATGTAAACATGTACATTACAATAAGTATCTTTTTTCCTTGTTCCTTCAGCCTGTAAGTTCTTCGACGAAACCTTATTTGACTAAAATGCGACCTTTTTGCTTGTGACACAGTTGTTTTGAAGATGACCACTGCGGCCAGGCCAACGTTTGAGCCAGCAAGAGGCGGCAGGAATAAAGGAGAGGGCGATCTCAGCCAGCTCTCCAAACAGTATTCCAGCAGAGACCTCCCATCACACACTAAAATCAAATACAGGTACGTGAAAGCACACGGGCTGTTCTGTTGCTTTTCAAAGATCCAATTTCTTTCTGAGTTTTATAATAATATTTAGAATAGGGGTTTGCCAGTAATTGCTTCTTTTAACCCCATATTAAAGAGAGTTACTCTTATTACTTTTTATTAATGGTCGCTTCGCTGGAGCTTGGTGCTATCACCCACAGGGGTTGTTACTAAAACAAAAAAAAATCAAATAAACATTTTACAAATGTAATATCTTGCAGGTTTTTTTAAATGACCTTTTAGTTTATAGATCATGCAAACCCCTGCTTCAGGGGTTAAAAGCCTACAGGCTAATAAGGGGCCTTTTTTATAGCTCTGTCTGCGCGCGCACTGTCTGTCTGCGCGCGCACTGTCTGTCTGCGCGCGCACTGTCTGTCTGCGCGCGCACTGTCTGTCTGCGCGCGCACTGTCTGTCTGCGCGCGCACTGTCTGTCTGCGCGCGCACTGTCTGCCTGTCTGTGCTCTGTCTGTCTGCGCTCTGCGCTCTGTCTGTCTGCGCTCTGTCTGTCTGCGCTCTGCGCTCTGTCTGTCTGCGCTCTGTCTGTCTGCGCTCTGTCTGTCTGTCTGCGCACTGTCTGTCTGTCTGTCTGTCTTGTGCTCTGTCTGTCTGTCTGTCTGTGCTCTGTCTGTCTGTCTGTCTGTGCTCTGTCTGTCTGCGCTCTGTCTGTCTGCGCTCTGTCTGTCTGCGCTCTGTCTGTCTGTCTGCGCTCTGTCTGTCTGTCTGCGCTCTGTCTGTCTGTCTGCGCTCTGTCTGTCTGTCTGCGCTCTGTCTGTCTGCGCTCTGTCTGTCTGTCTGCGCTCTGTCTGTCTGTCTGTCTGCGCTCTGTCTGTCTGTCTGTCTGCGCTCTGTCTGTCTGTCTGTCTGCGCTCTGTCTGTCTGTCTGTCTGCGCTCTGTCTGTCTGTCTGTCTGCGCTCTGTCTGTCTGTCTGTCTGCGCTCTGTCTGTCTGTCTGTCTGCGCTCTGTCTGTCTGTCTGTCTGCGCTCTGTCTGTCTGTCTGTCTGCGCTCTGTCTGTCTGTCTGTCTGCGCTCTGTCTGTCTGTCTGTCTGCGCTCTGTCTGTCTGTCTGTCTGCGCTCTGTCTGTCTGTCTGTCTGCGCTCTGTCTGTCTGTCTGTCTGCGCTCTGTCTGTCTGTCTGTCTGCGCTCTGTCTGTCTGTCTGCGCTTGTCACAGCTATCTGCACAGGTGTGATCTTGTATCCTGCTTTCTAGGTGCTTTCTAGGTGCAGTGTAGGGGCTTGAGAATACTAAAATAACATGGAAGTGCATAGGTGGCTTGATAAAATTCAAGTAAATAAAACACCTGGCCCCGATGCCATGCACCCAAGAGTTCTTAAGAAGCTAAGTTTAGTAATGGCCAAACCACTAGATTTCATAGTCAAGGGCTCGATTTCCACAGGCTCCCTACCACAAGATTGCCGTAAAGCCGATGTGATGCCTATATTTAAAAAGGGAGCTAGATCACAACTGGGGAATTACAGACCTGTAAACGTGACTTCAATAGTGGAGATTGAAAGGTATTAAGAGAAGTAAAGCACTCAAGCTTCCACTCTGAATGTTGGATGGAAATATTAAAAATAACCTTTCATAAATCACATTAAACTAAAATACAGGGTGTTAAAAAGACAAATATAATCCTATGTCGAGACTAATATTAACTCTGGATCCAATTGATAATGGCAAATGAATAATAAATGATTCAACAGATGCCCTTAAATACAAAGTATCCGCACTAAGTGATAGTTAAGTGGGGGGAGAGGATGGAATCAATTAACTTCAAAGTTTGTGCTTTCACACTGCGAACGGTTCGCACTGCAGTAACCTCTAGTGTTTGACTGTGATCAGGTAAATGTGCCTGTGTCTTGACTGACTGGAGCCTGCTGTGCTGCACTGTTACTAACATGCAGTAGGATATTGATCTGTGAATAATTTTATTTGTACCGGTACCAGCAAAGAGGAACACGTGTGTGTAATTGAACACCTAAACGCAGTACAGTATACTGATATAATTAGTGAACCATGAATTGATATAACTATGTCAGAGTAGCGCACATGTTGTGCGGAGTTTGTCCTGGACTGACCTTTTGTGATAAACCGATGTTTGTCTTGAGTGCTAATTACATTGTGCACTGTAATTGATAGAAACTGAGTCCGTCAGGTGATGGGTTCGTATAATGCACTGTACATATCAAGCACGGGTTCCGGGTGAATCTATGCCTATCATACCTAGTCTGATATAGTTTAATGCTTTTACATTTAAAAAAATGACACATTCTGTATAGGCAATGTCCTAGAGTGACCTCGGTTCTTTTTTTTTCCATCATTCGTATCACTGTGGTACCTCTGTAACTACACATTATGCTGAACAAAGCGCAGCTTACATAGTTATGGATCCTGGGATTGGCAGGAGCTATGATTTGTGCACACCTAAACTACCATTAACAGTCCCTTTTATTAATCAGTGAGGTGGTCACATCTCCCTCACCTGCTTATCCTTTTTATTGTAAGGGAAGCAGTAAAGATTGACAACATATCTGTATAACTGCTCAGCAGATAAGGCAATCCTATTGGAGATCAACTGATAGGATTACTAGGACTTATTTATATGTTGACATTTTCACTCCATTCCTCAGTACGGAGGACTAGATTATTAATGCCCATACAGGGCTCATCCATATGTGACCTTTTTCCCTTTAGCCCTAGCCATTGGAAGCGGTAATGTTGCACCGTCTGTTCACTTTGTTTGCTTTTCTTGTTTAGACATTTATTTTAGTATATCACTTATTAAAAGTAAAATTTTAGGTTTACTCCAGATACCATTGCAATATCTGTTTATTACTTTCTAGTGTACAACGCTTTGGGGTTTTTCTTTCCTTCTTCCCTAACAATTGTCCCATCACCCCTGTTAGCACCATATCTCCTTATTTCAGCTGATCGAGAGTTCATAGTGCTCCCTGTGCTGGAACACCATCTCTGTTTTTCTAGGTTTCTTTCAACCTCATCTACTATGTAACCAGGAAACGGTAGGTGGAATATTAATATTCCGTTTCCCAGTGCCGGGCGAGTTTGTGGGAACGTCTGTGTGGCGCAATAAGGGATTCCTGAGCGCCAGGCCGGGTAGAACGGCAGATGGCCAAAATGTACTGGCTGCCCACCATGAGGGGCTGATCTTGTTGTAGGGGGATTTCAACTGGGTGTGAAACGCACAATACCTCTTGACATTTCTAGACAAACTACCCAGGATGCCCCAGAGGAGGTGCGAAGCCGTGACTTCAGAAGGGATCTGGAAGAGCGTGAGCGTGTAGTTGTAAGGGAGAAGAATAGAGACAGGCCAACAAGAGGTATGTACCTGTTACTATCTGAACAATATATCTCGCTGGAACATAGAAACCATAAGTAATCAATTATATTGCAGATTGATTTTTTTTTTTTTTTTTTGGAGGACTAATAAATAAAATACATCTCGCTCCTTGCTTCAGGGGTCTGTAGTAAGTTGCTTTGCTTGTTTTGTATCCCGGTCATATTGCGAGTCTGCTGTAAACTCCTGGTAGATACTTTTATGCTCGTAAGTTACTATTGGCTCAGGGAATGTGAAAATTGGAACTTGGGCCTCGGCCAGGGTTTCTGCTGGCGTGCGGAGGCGCGCTGAGGCTCAGGGAAAGCGGGTGCTTTCCCTGGCCTTAGACAGCACGCCGTCCGGGGGCGTGTCGGCGGGCGGGCCAGTTACGTCACGGAGCTGGTTCGCCCTCATTGGGCGAACCGCTCACGTGACCGGCCCTGCGCTCCGGCGAGCGCTGAAATGTAAAATTCTGCTAAGACCTACGCTTCCGCGCGCTTGCGGAAGCGTAGGCGAGCCCCTACTAAAGCCGCTCTCATTGCGGCTGTAGGGGCTCACAGGTAAGTACAAGCGCGCCTCAGCACGGGTCTGCGCGTAAGCGCGGACCATGCCCGAGGCCTTGTGCTGCATCTAAATATATTTGTTCGTGGAACGAACTTTAAAGTAACATTATAGGCAGGGTTGAAATACCACTGATGTTCACTAGTCAAGTAATACAGGGGTGCTCATCTCCAGTCCTGAAGCACCCCCAAACAGGTTAGGTTTTCAGGATATTCCGTACATGTGGCTCAATCAATCCCTGCTTCAGCACAGATGGGTCAATCGGAGGCTGTCTTCAACTTCAATCCACCTAATGTCACTAATGCTGGGATATCCTGAAAACCTGACCTGTTGGAGGGTCTTGAGGAATGGCGTTGAGCACCACTGAAGTAATACATAAATCACAGTACAAATCACTGGCCTACATGTGTTGTACATACAGATCCCCTGCCCCCAGTGATTATAATGACCCCTCACTCCATGCGGCTACATCTGTTACCGCAGTGTCCGTGAGGACAGGGCTGTAGCTAAAGAACCATTTGTTCGTCTGCAAGGTAAGAATTGTGCTTGGCTTTTTTTATATTAAGTTTTATGGGGTATTTTTGTTTTTAATGCAGCTTAAGGGAGCAATTCACCCTAACACACCATTTTTCCCCCCACAGGATTGGTTCTTCGGGGCTGAACGGCACTATTTTGAGCTCTGGGGACCCCCTGGGTTCAGAGATAATTTATCGCTGAAGTTACCGGTATTACTTTCTGGTTTTTAAAGGGAAGTTAAATAGCCGTCCAATAGGAAGCCGCAACCAATGATGTTACAGATTCCTATTGGCCCGGGATTTGTCAGCCATTTTTGTTTCCTGAGTGAGATTTAAACACGGTAACTTCACCTGTAAGTTTCTCAAGAACCAGGGGGTCCCTAAGATGTGAAGCAAGTGATGTTTGTGTTAGGGGTACCTGGGGTTCCCGCTGTGTAAATAAAGCAGCTTTATAAGAGTATTAGGGACTGCTCTTTTAACAAGCCCTGGGCACATTACTGGGTAATTTTAATAAGGAGCTGAAACGCATAACGTGCAGACCCACGTGGGTGGTATACCTTTCGTAGGCATGGATGCAAGGCCTTTTAAGCAGGGACTTCAGATAGTACTGCATTGTGGCAGTCCCCAGACAGGCTCATGGACCAAGCCATGCGTCTAGGACTTCTCAAGCTTCATTAAAAACACAATCGTGCACTATTCTTTGCAGTTTTGTCACTGTCCCAGATTAATTTTTCACTTATACCAGACTCAGAGCATTGTTTGAGCTGCACCTATAGTTTAAAGTCACAGGAGTAAAGGTGTAGAATAATAGAATTAGCGGTGGTTATGCTACAGTCTAATCCTTTTTGCTGAACTATTTCTTCTGTATTTTGGAGCAAACCCTGTCTGAAGCTCTCATCTTATAACCATACTAAGTACAGGAAGGAGATCGCAAAGCATGTAACTTAAAAAAAATATCTCGACAATGTTCTAGTCAGGTGATGGATACATTCCTCAGCGAGTATGGAATGTGCCAGTTAGGACTTCTGCTGATATCTGGAGAAAATCTATTCTGCATAATCCATTTTTAAGAGAGAGCAGATTTAGGTCGGGTGCACTGCAGAAAAATATCAGGGCCCCACTGAAGGTAGCGATGATATTTTTCGATCTCTACCTTCAGTCTGGCCCTGATTTTATATTTTTTTCCGTAGTGCACCGTCTCATCTGCTCATTCTTTTAATATGTTACACCTATGGTGTTTCTTGATGTCCGGACTCTGAGTAGTTTCACTCCTGTCATGCTTTTTGAGAATTGATTTACTGCGATAGTCGTGTGTTTATGCCTGAGGCTCATTATCTGAGAGTTGGTTTTCAGACACCTCGGCACGCTGAGAAATTGGTGCCTGCCGGGAGTTTACAAGGGAGAGGGAGTGGCTCAGTGAGTAAAAGTAAAAGACACTGGCACTGAGAGTTTGAAGCAGGGGAGCCTGGTTCAATTCCCGGTGTCGGCTCCTTGTGACCTTGGGCAAGTCACTTTATCTCCCTGTGCCTCAGGCACCAAAAACATAGATTGTAAGCTCCCCGGGGCAGGGACCTGTGCTTGCAGCAAAATGTCTCTGTAAAGCACTACGTATAACTAGCAGCGCTATACAAAAACATGCTATTATTATTATTATTATTATTATTATTCCTTATCTACAGCAGGCGGTTTCCTTTTGGCATGTATACGCCCGTTTACGTGTAGCCATATTTGACCAACACGGATTTTTTTGAGATGAAACGTATAACCACTTAAAAAAAGAAACATTAAATGTTACTTAATAGTTGCAGTCATTATCGTACTTTTGTATTTATTTTGAGATAAATTTTTTTCTCTAAAAAAAGACCATTGTTCTTGCTCTGTGAAGACTGACCCCTGTGTCACATTTGTGCTATAATCCATGTTTAGCTGGGTAAAATTCTGAAACCTTTGTTTAGTTCTGACCTACAACACACAGACCAGAAACTGGAAAGGGTAAATAAATAAGCTGACTTGATAAATAAGCTAACTTCTATATGCGAAAGGATACGTTAAACCCTTTTTCTTCAATAGGGGGCAGCAAAGCCAAGGGATAAAACTAGAATCAGAAAACGATATATATATACCATGTATATCTGTAGCCCAGTCACGGAGCAGAATGCCTCTTTGATACTATGCTTAAAACCTCTCTTTCCAGAACACGTATCTTCTGTATCAAAGAAACCTCGTCTAGACCAGATTCCAGCAGCAAATCTTGATGCAGATGATCCACTCACAGACGTATGTAGTTTCCCCTTTTTATCTTGCAAAATGTAATCTGAAATCACAACCTGTCCTTAACCCATTCAGGGACTCGTTCATAAAGCCACGGTCATTACACATGACTAGTGTAGTGTCGCATGCAATATAAGGTGCAGAAAAATGAAGCCTATATTATAAATGGGTATTTTTGTGTTTTTTAAATAGCAATTTTACAACACAAAAAAAATATATATTTTACCTGAATGTGGTGTTTATCAGTTCCCTTTTCTTTTCTCTTTCCCATGAAAAGAGACATTTTTGTCTTGTACCTGTGGTTGGGCTGCTACAAGAGGTCTAAGGCCTCGCTCACACAGAACGCGATGCGACGTGCGCGCGCTTACTCTTTCGCTGTGTTCTGTGGGAGTTTTCAAACAGAAAACGGCCCCGGGCGGCGAAGTGCAGCGTTGTCGCGGCTGCAACTCGAGCTTCAACTGAAGTCGAAATTTCAAGCACCAGCTGCGCCACGTGCACTTCGTCAGCCAATCACAAACTCGCACTCTTTTTTAAAAAATTTTTTATTTAAAGTTACGCCCCCAATCGCGTCATTCTGTCTGCTGGGGATGTTCACACATCGGCCAGCAGACAGAGGCTCACAAACGCGCATCCGTGTAGCAGCCTGTTTGATCGAGGCCTTATTCAACACACAATGATGCTTAATTTCTGGCTAAAACTGATTAAGAAAAAAATGTATGATCAGTCGGTAGTGATTTTCAGTTAAAACCTGAAACCAGAATTTCTATCCAGAAATGTGAATTTTTTTTTCTTTTTAAATCCGTTACATAAAGAGAAACAGATCTTCTAAAGATTTTTAAAACAATTACAAATGTTTGAATCTGAAAGTATAAAAACATTGTGTGGGCCTGGCGTTCCCTCTGCCAAAGTCCATCTGTGTGTTTCATAAGAATATGTTAGATATATGAATTCTTGGGTAGGTACTGTGTATGTGTGTGTGTGTATGTATGTATGTATGTATATATATATATATATATATATATATATATATATATATATATATATATATATATATATATATATATATATATATATATATATATATATATATATATATATATATATATATATTATAATACAAATAAAAAAAGATTATATTATATTTTATTTTTATAAAAGAATGAGCGCTATTTATCCTTTTTACAACAAAATAAAAGATCCCCAATAGGCTTCCCCGCGGTCTCAATAAGAGGATCCAGACCAGTTAAAAATCACACATTTATTGGTTGAGTACTCGACACTTCCTCAAAGTTCTGAGAACCTCCAACGCGTTTCACAGATGTCAGTGCTTGATCCTTTTTCATGTATGTATATAGCGCCATTAATGTACATAGCGCTTCACAGCAGTAATGTACATGACAATCATATAAATAACACATAAAGGGGAGAAGTACTTCAGACATAAGTAACATTTAGGATAAGGAGTCCCTGCTCTGAAGAGCTTACAATCTAATTTGTTGGTAGGAAGAACATACAGAGACCGTAGGAGGGCGTTCTGGTAAGTGCGTCTGCATGGGGCCAAGGTTAATGTATTTATTGCATGTTAATGCATGTACTACATGCAATATAAGGCATTGCTTTCCCTGTGCACCACAGGAAGATGATGACGATTCTGATGACGACAGTGACGATGACACTGCCGCCCTGCTGGCCGAGCTCGAGAAAATTAAAAAGGAACGCGCAGAAGAGCAAGCTCGAAAGGTAGGAACTGTCCTACACATGCAGCATATAGCAAGTGGTCTTCGCTGCACCCACGCTGACGCTGCACCCACGCTGACGCTGCACCCACGCTGACGCTGCACTTCGTTTCAGTCTAGTCTTTTTATGAAATAGATTGTACCTATAAAACTTGTTGCATACTTGGCCACTTTCTGACCGATAATAATAGATGCAATGCTCTCCCTTCACTGCAAGAGGCGGTCGTATCGATGTTTATCGGCTTACTTAGAAATATTCAACCACCTTTAAAGTTGACCTTTTTGTTTATTATAAAACCAAGCCCTCTAATTATAATCTTATCTGACAACTGCAAAAGAAACAGACATTCACATTCTGCCAGTAGATTCTTATCACGAGAGATTAGGTGAAGATCATAAAAATCATTCAAAGCATTTGGAAACATTAAAAATGTAAATGTTTGTGGTTTTTAGTACTGGGTTTTGTACATTTTGTCTTGGCCACCTTCATTTAACCCGTTACCACACAGTTGGCTTTGGGCCTCTGAGAACTTTCACTCTTGCAATCCTTTTTTGCTAGTATTTCCACTAGGGGGCGCTATTGAATCTCAACCATGTCTGAGAAATTGAGACGCAATAGAGATCTGTTCTTCCCTTCATACAAAATCGCTTTCTGTGGTTCCCACCCAGCCTATGTTTCACTTACATTTCTCTTTTAGCTGTTGGAACAAAACTAGAACTGGATTTGTTGCCTTTGTCAGCGATAACTCCTTCACCACAGAAGGTTCTCTGATTTTGTCGTCTTTCAGAGGAACCAGTGTGAGTGTTCTTGTACTGTTACATGGTACTTTTCATGTATAGAAACATAGTTCTTAGTGCTCTGGTAGTGTAATGCTTGTTAACCCCATTGATACTATTAATGTATCTTAATATTTGTAGCAATAGCTTATGCAAGGCAATTCCTTCAGCAATAAAGGTCTCTAAATATATATTTAATTTTTTGTCAATATAGAGGGTTTTTTAAACCTATAGTTGGTCTGCTATAGCATCCCTCAATCATAACTACATAATTGTAATGTATGCATTAATATTTCCTTTGTTTTTTGTGTGCTATAGATTTTCGAATATTGTACAGCAAAGTATACAACTGTAACTTTAAAGTCCGTATTTGGGTCAGGCTGAGTGGCATCCTGAAATGCTGGTTTCAATTTTCATTATAGAATATAAATATTAGTCAAAGCAGCCTCTGGAAACGGCTTAATAATGTGTAAAGGAACTGCAGAGAATCTGCAATCAGAGACCAAATGCTTTCCCTCTTAAAAATCTGCATGTTTATTCAGTAATATGGTTTTATATTCCGGTAGCACTTGTTTTTTTCAAAATTTCAGACTGGAAGCTGGCTCTGCAAGTAATGAGAACTAGGATTTGAGACATTGGTGCTGCTTGTCTTTGGTTTCAGCACCGTGCAGAACTGACAGGTGTTTTTCACATGTTGGTGCAGATGGATATTTGCATGTATGTTCTGTCACTCAAAGTTTTCAGTCAAGGCTATAGAGGCCACGATGTACTCTTATGGTATCATTTATTTATGTTTGGCAAAAGCTTGGCTCAAGGGATGACTTTCAATAGACTGCAGTGAGGTAGCTGCTCTGCTGCATACTAAAGTCAGCCACACACACTCACACTCACAATCTAAAGGTGGCCATACTCAAAGGTAAAAGGGTTCCCTGTAATTTTCAGGTAATTTTAAAATGGTACCAAATACAGAAGAATTTACAATGCATCTGATGTCCGACGTGCTATTTGAGAGGGTTGGGGTTCCTTAACCAAACAAAAGGTTGGAAACTACTGGTCTAGAAGCATGGTGCCTTTATATGGGTTATAAACGCTTGTCTTCTTATTACCATCAGGTTGCGTATGGGAGTCCATAGGAAACTAATTCATGTCCGTTCCTTGTTGAGCCCTCGTGATGCAACTGTGTTCAGTTTAGAAATCCATGCTGCATCCTCTCAAAAGTATATTGCTGGTGTCTCCACCGCAGCGGGGGCGGGAGGACATTTCACTTGGTCAAAAGACATATAACTTAAATGAGTGACCTAAGAAATGCTTAGCCAAAGGTTTGAGTCTCTACTTTCATGGACTTTTCTTACATTAGAACAGTGTTCATTTTTTTCCCCTCACAGAATGTGATCGTGTACAGACACATAAGTAGGTGACCGATGTGTTTTTACATGTCAAATGATGTTTGATTTCAATGTGTTTCTCAGAGGGTAGATATTGAAAGGAACCAACATGCAGATGTCCATTACAAGAGGTCATCCATAGCCTTTGAAGCAACCCACTTTGTTACTGTCAGGAAGTCCTCTCGCTCCAGATTTAATATTTTGCAATTGGATCAGATTGTACTAACAAACAGTTCTCTCACGTGTTTGTTTATCACCTTGCAATGCCACAATTGGCTTCTGTGCAAGCGTATGCGATTGTAACATTTCAATGTCTTTCGACAGACTCTCCAAGTGTTTATTATAGGTGAAAACTGGTATTTGCTTGTATGGGGATACATTCAGTTTTATATTGTAGGCCTTGTTAATGCTCCCAAACAGAGCCGTTGCAAGTGTATTTTGTGCCCTAGGTGCACCTTCAGCTTGTGCCCCACACTCCACTTCCAGATGTTTTTATTTTCTATTCTCTCTCCTCCTCTTCCTCTCCTCTTCCTCTCATTCCCCCCCCCCCCCCCCCCCCCCATTTTCTCTCTCTCTCAACCTCCCCCCTCCCTCGTTTTCTCTCTAAGTTTAATAACTTTCCTTTTTTTTTTTTTTTTGCAGAATGTAATTTACGGCTAACTTTATTTATTTAGATTTTTTTTTTTTAACCCTGTATGCTTCCAAGCAAGATAATATTTTGAAACCCCACATCTCGCAACAAAATAAATATCACTGTGGGAAAAAGTGTGCAGGCTCTTCTAACTCTTCAAACGATGACTCAAAACTGCTGTAGACAATTTAATTTTCCATCTCCTGTTTCCTAGCGGGAGAGAGCAGACATGATTTGCATTTTTTTTCAGCAGATAGTTTTTGGATGTGCACAAAAGCAAAACCGGAGTTTGAGCATTTGTTTTTATTTTTGCTGTTCCACTCTCCAGCTTTTAAATCATGCATTATGTCGGCATGTACAGTATGTCAACTAAATAAGCAGATTCTTTTAGTTGCGATACCTTCTAGCAGCTCTTTATAGATAAAATTATAGTGCACAAGTCACTGTTTGGTCAGCTTAGCACTAGTTTGGTACAGCTGTAGCATCAGCTAGTGATGCAGAACTTAGGAATGGAGATAGTATCTACGTGGAATGGTGACCGCGTTACCATAAATTAGCAGGAGTCCAGTATCCTAGGTAGGAAGAGGTGGTAAATACCATATAGGAAAACAAGAAGGACTAGCACTCGCCAATGACGTCCTATAAGTGACAAAATGCATAGGATGCCAAAGGCCACCCGTCCCCCCTCCCCCCGGTGGTTGTCTGTGTTGCACCTTTTGTTTCTCTTTATGCTTAAATCCAATTATTTTATTTTTGCCCCCTACACAAGATGTCAGTGGGGGCTGGAAAGTCATGTATGTATTTTCACCAATAGGAACTGGAACAGAAAGCGGAAGAGGAGAGGATTCGAATGGAGAATATTCTCAGTGGTAACCCGCTACTGAATCTCACTAGCCCTGTACAACAAGCTCAAGCAAGTTTTAAAGTGAAAAGAAGGTAATCTGTATAGTGTACCCCAGCAATAGAGATATATGTGAATTCTATTTTTATTTCTGTGCACTGACAAATCCAATTGTTGCTGCCCCCGGTGCTTGCCAGAAAAATCTGGTAAAGGCTCGGGAATGGTCAGCACTCGCAGGACTTCAAAGATGCAAATTCTTTATTTTTAAAGTGTGTGTGTGTGTGTGTGTGTGTGTCTCATCTACAGTTTTACACCAATATAACATAGTAGGTCTTGCACACAACATTGTTGATTTAAATCATCTGCAATATTTCGTGTTTAAAGGTTATAAGGCAGTTGTTTTCCATGAGACATTCTGGAAATTCAAGTACTGTTCCATCCTTAGGCACGTCTCTGTTGCGGGGGGATATTGCTAGGCTGCGGGCTAAAATAGGTAGGGCATCTGTATCCTCTTGCCTCACACGGGCACCACCTCAGAGACCACCACTGAATCTGTAGGAGGAGGGTGATCTGGACATGGGGTGCGCAAACTGGGGAGCATGAGACCTTTTTTGGGGGGGGGTGGGGGGGCGTGGCTCACTCGGCTTGTCCATGCATCTCCATGGCAACACAGCGTCATGACGCCCGTTACATGGAATTAGACGCCGCGAGTGACGTCACGTGACCTAGCTGCGTAATTTGACACCGCATTAGAGGTAAGGGGGGGGAGGGGGTGCATCGCAGGAAGTTTTCACACCCCTGATCTGCACTATTGTTGGGTCTGGGTGGGTGAGGGTTGTAGCTGGCAGACACTTCCCACAATCTGTGCTTCTACACAATAGTCAAGTGTGGCAACTACAATTTAATGCCAAATAGTGCAACATAATGCACATGGATCACAAAAATCCAAAGGCTGAATACAGGTGATACATTTTAATGGAACAACAAAAGTTTATCATTAGTTTATAGATCTTTTTCAAACCATTAAAAGGTACAACCATTTCTGCTGTGAAGTGCTATGTACATTAATGACGCTATATAAATAAAGACATACGTGTTAGGTTTTTTTTTAACATTTTGTGTGTACTGTCCATATGAAGAGTACACATGCATATTCATGAATTTCCATAGAGTATATGTGAAGACCATAACCTTAATAATTACATTTCATCAGTACAATAAAACCAATAACTCTTTACAGTGTGAAAATGTACAAAGTGCACTGCCAGTGTGTCATCCCGAGGTCAAATAATATTAACAAAAAGACTTCTTCTGTTTTCAGGTGGGATGACGACGTTGTATTTAAGAACTGCGCCAAAGGAGTTGACGAAATGAAAAAGGACAAGAGATTTGTAAATGACACGCTACGCTCGGAATTCCACAAGAAATTTATGGAAAAATATATCAAGTAGTACAGTTTTATGTGCTTCATCCATAAGAGGAGACAATTTTTTTTTTTAATTTTTTTTTTTAAGGATCGATTTTTGGACTTCAGGTGAAGATCTAATTTCTTATTTGCTAGCTTCTCTAGCAGTAAGTTGATATTTTGCCAGCAGCCCATACGTTTCTTTAACGGCATGTTCTATGTTTTTGTATGTGAATAAATTTACCCATCTGTCTTTTAAGTTTAACCTGTTTTTTTTTTTTCCCTCGATTTTATATTTCCCAGATATTTTCCCAAATCTTCTTCAGATGAGATATAAAAAAAATCATTTTTACCTCCAGGTAATAAAGCTGATCTATTCTGTACTTGATACACTTATATTGGGGGAATTGGGTTTGAGCTCATCTAATGGCAGCTGCCTTATTTAAGTGCACGGCTGACATTTTCTAAACGGCTAGGGATGTCGTCAATATAACTCATAATATATATCCTTGCACATTAAAAAAAAAAAAGCAAGAAAGGTAGCAAATATTACAAAGGTGCTAAAGCCTGTATATACAACACAACATGGCAGTAAAGGGCAATTTAAATTTTGGGTGTGCTTTGTCCTTGACCTATTTTTATCAATACCACTCATCGCATATTTACACTTTTTTTTATTTACCTTGATGTTTTATTCTCTAACTCTGTCATATTACAGTAACGAAGGAGCATAACTTTGCCCTACTTTCGTGAAGTGCTTGGTTCTTTGTATATAAATCATGGACTTGTTATATATGACCAATGAAATAGCTTCTGGTAGCCGTGTTAGCAGCAGTTAGTGAAAAACAAGCGAGTACTTCAGTAGGTAAGGTAATTGTGTAAGGTAATAGAATCAGAGCAGGATGTAATTTCTCTTCAGAAGGACTTGATAGACCGGAAACGTGGGCAGGTAAATGGCAAATGAGGTTTAATATAGATAAATGTAAGGTTATGCATTTGGGATGCAAGAATAAAAAGGCGACTTACAAATGAAATGGAGATATATTGGGGGAATCCTTGATGGAGAAGGATTTAGGAGTGCTTGTAGACAGCAGGCTTAGCAATAGTGCCCAATGTCATGCAGTAGCTGCAAAGGCAAACAAGATCTTATCTTGCATCAAACGGGCAATGGATGGAAGGGAAGTAAACATAATTATGCCCCTTTACAAAGCATTAGTAAGACCACACCTTGAATATGGAGTACAATTTTGGGCACCAATCCTAAGAAAAGACATTATGGAACTAGAGAGAGTGCAGAGAAGAGCCACCAAATTAATAAAGGGGATGGACATTCTAACTTATGAGGAGAGGGTAGCTAAATTAGATTTATTTACATTAGAAAAGAGGCGTCTAAGATGGGATATAACATATACAAATATATTCGGGGATAATACAAGGAGCTTTCAAAAGAACTATTCATCCCACGGGCAGTACTAAGGACTCGGGGCCATCCCTTAAGGTTGGAGGAAAGGAAATTTCACCAGCAGCAAAGGAAAGGGTTCTTTACAGTAAGGGCAGTTAAAATGTGGAATTAATTACCCATGGAGACTGTGATGGCAGATACAATAGATTTGTTCAAAAAAAGGTTGGACATCTTTTTGGATGGGAAAGGTATACAGGGATATACCAAATAAGTATACATGGGAAGGATGTTGATCCAGGGATTAATCCGATTGTCAATTCTTGGAGTCAGGAAGGAATTAATTTTTCCCCTTAATGGGGTTTTTTGTTTGCCTTCCTCTGGATCAATAAGTAAGTATAGATATAGGATAAAGTATCTGTTGTCTAAATTTAGCATAGGTTGAACTTGATGGACCTATGTCTTTGTTCAACCTCATCTACTATGTAACTATGTAAGTAGTAATCGTAGCATAGTAGATACAAAAAAAACTACAAAAAATTTGCCAGACTATTTTAAAGACGATCTTTGAGAGCAATGTTCTCTTCCTCGGGTCTAGCAGTACAGAATATATTTAAAATTACTACTAATTGACCTGATGGAGAGAGCAAAACTTTCGAAAGATTAGCTTTAAAATATATTCGGTCAGTCCAAATAAAAATGGTTTGACCTACTATGGAAGTACTCTTTCATTTTTGTACAATGCTGTGACAGTTTGAGTGCAATGGCAGATATTAGTGTACATGCCAATTCCTTATTTACCTGTTGAGAATCTGTTTGGCTATGTGCGGTTCATTTTTGCTTTTTAGGGTTACTGTGAAACAGACTGTAGCTCATATTTACTAAGGCATTATCTGGTGCTAGAAGGCACTTTATGGCAAAATACTGCTTAGTAAATATGGCCTTTTATCTCCCTTTGCTTCAGACACCAAACTATATTTCAGGATTTTTGCAGCCTGCAAAGTTCTCTATATTACAGCACTGTATAATATGGCTATGGGAATCTTTATGAGCGAAGGCTTGCATTTATGGTTAATGAGGGAACTAGGTTTCAGTCACTCCTGTATACTTTACTTATAGTATTGCAAATACTGTTGACTGCCCTCAGAAGAATGAGGAGAGATGTGTGATAGTGAGTGATCCCTGAGTATTGTCACTTTGCCTTTACAGGTACATGGGACATTAATAGAATTTACTTCAGGAACGCATACTACTTTCAAAGCCAAATCTTGCAATGTATTACAGGTGTCATCACTTTTTTAAAAGCATACCGTGGAGCTTATCAATTAAATATTTAATAGAACACATTACATAATATCACAGTTCCAAAAGGTAACTTTAGTTTCGGTACTTCTCGAATAAAAACATTCAACAAATATATTTTATCGAAAACATGGATTGATGCGTTAAAATTTGCAATGGCTTAACTTCAACATTATTATTGCATTGACAAATGTAATTATATGGTTAATTAGTAGTTATAGTTGTTGCAACTGCGTTACTAGGCTTTCAATAAACATAAATTGGAAAATTTTAGAAAAATGTAAGTGTCAGATCCTGTATCGTGGCCCCCAATCTGAACCATACCTCTTTTGTTTAACAGTTCCAGCAATGTTAGTTCCTGATCTGATTTAACAGAATTTTGTAAGTGTCAGCATCTTTGCATGTATATCTTAATTTATATAGTGCCATCCTGGTACATATCACAGCAGTAATACACGACATAATAATATAACACAGGGGTGAGCAAACTTTTTATGCCGAGCCCCCCTTTTTATCCATGAATTTTCTCGGGCCCCCCTGCCTGATGTAATCAAAATCACATTTAAAAAAAACTTTATTAAACAGTATACAATGTAAATACAAATATGTCTAAGGCCACACATAGAGTGCCCGCGACGGCGACGCTAACGAAAGTTGTATTTCGCTTTGCGGCGGCGGCATGGGCGACCAGGCCATTGATTGGTTCAGGGGCTTTCACGAGGCGACTGCCCCTGAAAAATCAAATATTGCCGGCTTAAAAAAAATTGCGTCGCCACGTCACGCTTACTATAAGCGCACGCGGCGGCGACAATGCATTTGTTTTCGGGCGACGTCGCATCGCCGGCACTATAAGCGCAGTCTAAATACTTACATACTTCAACAGCTCGCTGTTGCAAAATTAGGCTGTGTCCACGCTGCCGCTGGGAGCGGTGACATCACCAACTCTCCAAGCATGAGCGCAGGGTGTCCTGCATAATTTTGCAAGCACGAGCGGGGAAGTATTTGCACTTTTTTGTAATTATTTCTGTACATTCATAGTATGATTGCTATAGTGCAGCCGACCCTTTCACTTGCAGAGGATCGCAGCAAAGCAGGTTGCCAGCGGAGGAAAGCAGGAACAATATATATATATGCATATGCAGTGTTCGACAAACCTATACATTTGCACGCCCGGGGCGAGTGGATTTAACATCGTGGCGAGCTCCTATTGGCCCAAGCAGCACACGTGTGGTACTAGGTGGCGAGTAGATTTTTTTGTTCGGCGAGTAGATTTTTTGGTGATTTGTCGACCACTGTGTATATGTGTGTATGTATATATATATATATATATATATATATATATATATATATATACACACACATATATATATACATATATATACACATACACATACACACACACACACACACACACAGTGGGGGAGGGAGTAACTAAGCCTGCTCAGGTCCCCCCATGTGCTGCTGAAAACGGGCAGGTAACAGACAGGAGGAAGAGGGCTTGTCTGTGTGCAGGCAAGGCCCCGCCCCCTCTGCAAGACAGAGCATAGAAGCAGCAGCACTGAGCTTCTGGCCCACCGTGCACAGCTCTGCCCGCCCCAAGGTTTCCCCCCCCCCCTACATAATCTTGCGAGCCCCCCAGTTTGCGCACCGCTGATATAACACATAGTTGGAATAAGCGCTTCAGACTTGAAAGTAACAATAGGAAAGGAATTCCCTGCCCTGAAAAGCTTACAATCGAAGTGGTAAGTAGCAAGAACTTGCAAAGACAGTAGGAGGCTGTTGTGGTAAGGGTTGTCTTCAAGGGGTCAATGTCAGTGCATCTGAGATGTATAGTATCAGTCAGCGAGCTACTTACATGCTTCATTAAAGAGATGGAAAAAGAGTGTGCCAGTCCGATATTGAGGTGATGGACATTCCAGAGGTGTGGGGCAGTGAGTGAGAGGTTTTAGGCGGGAGAGAGCTTTTGATACAAAAGGGGTAGACCGAATACATCCTTGAGCAGGACGCAGGAGTCGGGCAGGTGTGTATATAGCGAGAAATTAGTGCTGAAATGTAAGGAGGGGCGGAAGTGTGTAGCTTTAAAACTGAGGAGAATTTTGTAAGCGATACAGAGTTTAATAGGAAGCCGGAAAAGGGATTTCAGCAGGAGATGCTTAGACACATTTAGGAGAGAGTCAAGTGGTTCTAGCGGCAGTGTTTAGGATAAATTGTAGGATAGGTCGGACAGTAGAAGGTTACAAAAGTTGATACGAGAGAGGAGGGCCTGCGTTAGTTTTTGCAGTAGAGCGACAGGAAATTATGTATCTTTGCAATGTTACAGAGGTAAAAATAGGTTTTGGCTACATTGTGAATGTGAGGGAGGAGTTAAGTGTGACCCCCTAAGCTGCGTGCTTTTGATATTGGATGTATGATAGTACTGCCAACAGTAATGTAGAAGGAGAAAGTCGGGTCAGGTTTGGGAGGAAGTATGAAGAACTCTGTCTTGGACATGTTACGTTTGTGTCGGCAGGAAGATCTGGCAGAGAGACATTTGGAGACTGGTATGTACTGCAGGTGTAAGGTAAATTTGTGTGTCATCAGCATAGAGGTGATATTTGAACCCTAGATATGTGATCTGGTCACCTACAGAGTGTGTAAAGAAGAGGTTGCAGAATAGACCCCTGGGGTACACCCACAGAGATTGATGGAGGAGGTGTTGGCAAATGAGACAAACTACAATGGGTGAAGTAAGAGAAAATCCAGGATAGCGCTCTGTTATGGATACCACGAGTATGGAGAATGTGAAGAGGGAGGTCCACAGAATCAAAGGCTGCAGTGAGGTCGAGTAATATGAGCAAAGTGTAATGACCTTTTGTCTTTTGCAGCATGGAGGTCACTAGATGATTTAGAGCTGGCTGTTTCAGTGGAGGGAGCAGTGCGGAAGCCAGAATGTAGAAGAAATAGGAGAGTAGGTGAGAAAATGGAATAAGCGAGAGATCATAAGGCGTTCAAGGAGTATAACGGCAGGAGGGAGACAGGGCAATAATTTGAGACCAGTAGGATGAAGCCTGTTTTTGAGTAAGGTTATAACTGGTATCTTTCCTCCAAGCACCCAACAAAGTAAAGGAGCTGAAAATGTGTGGGGTTTAGAATAGGAACAAGAGGTTTGAGGAGATGGGAGGTAATTGGTTCTAGAGTCCAAGTGATGGAGGGAGAAGAGATCAGCAGCGACAGTCCTCTGACAGGAAAAGGAGTCGAAGGCAAGAGGAAGAGGTGTAGAATGTGATGATACAGCGGGGATGTCTTGATGAATGGAATCCACCCATGTCTTGATATAGTCTGCAAAGTCCTGAGGTGAAATGTAGAAAGAAAAACGGATAACGGAAAGTGATCTTAGTAGAGCATCAAAGACAGAAGAGTCTGCATGGGTAAGACCTTGTAAGTGGTGATTAGTGCTGAAAAGTTGATTTGTTTAGCGTGGGTGAGGGCAGAATTGAAATAGGATAGTATACATTTGTAGTGAAGGAAGCTTGTGAGATTTCCACTAGAGACGTTCAGAGGAGTGTGCGTCAGTGTCAGTTTAGCCAAGGTCTGGCGTTAGAAGGGCGAGAGCAGGAGAGAAAAAGCGGGGCATGTATATTGAGTTGTCGTTCCTGACCAGGTTGTCAGTGTGAAGCGGAAGAGAGGGAGGAGCGCAAAGTGGAATTCAGCAGGGAGGTTAATGGAACACAGGTTTCTGCAAAAACGAGGGGCAGATGGAGGTGAAGTGAGAAAATAAGATCAGATGATGATCTGAGAGAGGAAGTGGAGAAATCGGAGAGCGAAAAGTTTAGTGAAAACCAGGTCTAGGCCATCATTGTGTGCTGGCAGCAGTCCATTGGTGAAGGCCAAAAGAAGAGGTTGGAGAGGGAAAGGGGGAAGCCAAAGGGAGAGGTAATCAAAAGTAAGAGAGAGACAGAACAGATGAGTAGAGGTAGGTTGGCGATAGATGATCGCCACGTGGAAAGGCAGAGGAGAAAAAAGCTGGATAGTGAGCCTGAAAGGAAGGTAAAGGGGTAGTAACAGTTCGATAATGACAGATTGAGGCGAGGAAGCCCCACTATTCCACCCCTACAATCGGCACAGAGTGTGGGAGAAAGGCCACCAAAAGAGAGGTCAGCTTCCAGTGCAGAATAAGGCCTCGGCCATGTTGCTTGCTTGCTGAAGCGTGCTCATGCTTGCCACTGAGCCCCTACAGCCGCAATTAGAGCGGCTTTAGTAGGGGCTCGCCTACGCTTCCGCAAGCGCACGGAAGCATAGGTCTTAGCAGATTTTAAAAATCAAGCGCGGGCTGGTCACGTGAGCGGTTCGCCCAATGAGGGCGAACAAGCTCCGTGACGTAACTGGCCCGCCTCCTGACGGCGCGCAGGGCAAGCAACCGCAAGGCCAGGGAAAGCACCATCTTTCCCTCAGCCTCAACGCACATCAGCACGCAAGCAGATAACATGACCGAGGCCTCAGACTGCGTGAGCCTCTCGCTTATAGCAAAGTTTCAGAAAAATAAATTGTGTATGGAGAGGAACTTTTTAGAAAGGGAGCGAGCACATTTGGTATGAGGTGCTTGTGCTGATATGCTGTGTTTGGTTAACGCCAAACATTTCACTGTGCATTATGACAAAACATCTCCACTTTGGCCTCGTCTGTCCAAAGGACATTGTTCCAGAAGTCTTGTGGTTTCTTCAGATGCAACTTTGCAAACCTAAGCCGGGCTGCCATGTTCTTTTTAGAGAAGAGACTTTCTCCTGGCAACTCTTCCAAACAAACAATACTTGTTCAGTCTTTTTCTAATTGGACTGTCATGAACTTTAACATTTAACATGCTAACTGAGGCCTGTAGTGTCTCAGATGTAACTCTTGGGTTTTTTGCAATTTCTCTGAGCATTTCACGATCTAATCTTGGGGTGAATTTGCTGGGACGTCCACTCCTGGGAAGATTGGCAACGGTCTTGAATGTTTTCCACTTTTGAATAATCTTTCTCACTGTAGAATGATGGACTTTATATTGTTTGGAAATGGCCTTATAACCCTTCCCAGATTGATGGGCAGCAACAATTGCTTCTCTAAGATCATTGCTGATGTCTTTCCTCCTTGGCATTGTGTTAACACACCTGAATGTTCCAGACCAGCAAACTGCTAAAACTTTGGCTTTTACAGAGGTGGTCACACTTGCTGATGATCAATTAATCAAGGGCATTTGATTAGCAGCACCTGTCTGCTACTTAGCATCTTAATTCCTATGGAAGCCGTAAGGGTGCTGTAGGCGGACGCTCACAGAGGTATGCAAGGGAGACTGATTATAGTGAAATTAAATAAGCCTTTTATTGCGCCTTTTCCTTAACATCAGGAAACCATCCAAACAAGGGGTAAACAAAGCTTCTATTCACTTGGGAGTATTTCTAGTGAAATACTATGCAGTTCACAACTCCCTTAGATAAGCATATCTCCCAGCCCCAAACATATAGCATGAAATGAACAGATATAAAAAGTCTTGTAAATAAAAGTCTTATCTGTTCCTTGTGGTTTGGAGGGAAAATCTTCTCTGTCCCTGGTTGCTACCGTTTCTTCAGGGTTTGTCAGCATTCAGGTTTAGAAGTTTCCCCTGTGTCTTGAAAGCAGCTCTGCTGTTTCTTCTGGCAGGGCTCAAGACAAGTGTCTCCAAGTTCAGCCCAGGTGTGAGCTAAGGAGTCTCTCTTCCTGTCTCAAAAGACAGGCTTTTCTAAGCCATCTAATCAGGCAGGTGGTGTTTGTTAACTGACTACCAGCAGTTAACCACCACACTGCTGGATTAGAGGCACATTACCTGAACAGGGATAACTCCCCTGTTACATACCTCCCCTGTTTGTGGGAAGCTCGAGCTTGCCACGGGCAAAGCCCATCCTTCCACTCTCATTCTAGATATCTCTGTGACTTGAATGAGAGTGGATGGAGGAAGAGAACCCTCAGTCCTGCTGGGATTGGAGCCCTTTCTCCAGTTTATTCGTGTCTCCTCCTGAAGGTGCTTGAGATCAGCACTTCTCAGTCGCTCGAGGAGGACTTTTTCTAAGTATAGTCTTTTTGCTACGTGCGCGGTCATGAGATTTCCCTCGCGTCGGGTGCTCGTCTTATTGTAGGCATACTGTATGGCAGCAGTTGCAGAGCGTTTCAAAACAGCCCTTTGAGTTTTCCGCTCTTGAAGCTGTCTCTCTGCCCTTTTCCCACTCAATGGGGTTGCTAGTTCAGCATCTTTGGGGTTAAGTTGCAATTCCACACCCACTTCCAGAGAATGTCCCATCTTTTCAGCTTCATCAGCTAAGGATTCTTCTGGTTTTGATTCAGCACGTGTACCTTCTTTTGTTGCCTGTTGGGTGGCTGAAGGTTTTGCTAGTGCTTGTTTAGGTGGTTCAAATTTTGCAACCTTGTCTTTCAGATGAGCGGTATTCCCAGCTCTCACTGTACCCTTGTCTTCATGGGTTTTTGAGGCTGTGGGATACTGACGCTTAGTCAGGGTCAATACTTGTCCTTGTAGGACTGTAATCTCATCCGCGAGAGATCCCTGTTTTTTGAGTGCGTCTTGCAAGTCTCTTCTCAGGGAATTTATCTGCACGCTTTGCTTTCTCTGAGCTTGCTTCCACATTTTTATTGCATTGGGAAGCACTATGAATTTCTTTGCTCGGGCCACAGTTACTTGTTTTAGTTTCTGGACCTTCTTGTGCTCCCTTTTGTGCCGGGTCACCTGGGTTCTAAGCTTGGCCTCTAGCGATGCTTTGGTGACGCTCAGGGTAGCCTTCAGTTTCTCATGCTGCTTTGTGGGTCATCAGACTGGGTCATCAGACGTTCCTGCAGCACTTGAATTTCTTTAACAGCCTGCAGATTTTCTTCCTGCAGAGTTCGCTGCTTCTCCTCGGCCTTCTCGAAGTGCGTACGCAGACCTTGCAGTTGGTTCTGCAGTCGGTGCTCTGCTTCAAACTTCTCACCTTCCAAAAGTCTATTTATTTCCTTAAGCTCATGTAGCTTTTCATTCTTTTCCTTGACTTCGTCTGTCAACTGAAAATTTTCTTCTTTCAGTTTTAAGTTTTCTCTTTTTAATCTTGAATTTTCTCCTTTTTCAGTCTCTGTACTATTCAGGGCCTCTTTGCAGTCCTCCTTCCATTTACGCACATCGGCTTTGAGAATGACAGTCTCCTGGCGTGAGACTTCCTTCTCTAGGTTGAGGGTCTGAAGCTCCTTCTGAGAGACTTTGAGATCTGTATCAAGATTGACAATAGTTTCTTTAGATATGTCCAGCTCCTCAGTGAGACTGTGTAGTTCCTTTCTGGAAACTTCCAGATCTGTGCGGCAGCTGTTGGTCTCATGATGTGAGGCATCCAGTGCTCTGCGGAGTGTCTGAAACGCTTTCTGAGATACATCCACCTCTGTCCGGACATTGTTGACCTCCTGTTGTGAGGCATTCAGCTCTACGCGAAGAGTGTGAACCTCTTGCTGAAAGACTGTCATCTGCTTTAGTGCCTCCTCATACTTCCGCTTCAGCTTAGTCATCATTTTATCAGATTGGCTCTGCTTTTCATCCATGGCGGAAATAGTAGCATTTGCAGTATCTAGCTCAGTCTTGAGATCGTCCAATTCTGTCCTGGCTGCAGAGTACATTGCGAGCACATGTTCCTGTAGCTTCACGTTATTTTTCAGTAGCACCGCGTAACCATCTTTCTTTTGTTTCAATTGTTCACGGAGTATATCATAGTCACGCCTGGCATTTTTCAGGGCATCCTCAGGGCTGGTCAAGGGATCGACACTCACTGGTTCCGGCTCCGCTTCGGTGGGATGGTTGGTTGAGGGTTCCTCACTGTTGGCACCGGACAGACACTTCTTTGGGGTACACGACTTCTGCCTTGGGCCCTCTGGATATTCGGTTAACCGCGGGACGAATTCTCCATTTTCTCTAGGCTGCAGGGCAACTCGGCCCCCCTTTTCCTCCACAGGATCTGCGGACGTGTCTGTTCCTTCCACGGTAAATGAAGAACCGCTTTTCTTTTTCTTTTTCCGCCTTTTTGATTTGGATGACACCGTCCCTTCAGGGATACTGGGGTCTCCATCTTCATTTGAAATTTTAGCAGCGTCACTGGATCCACCCGGCTTTTCTTGCAACTGTAATAGCTGACGGAAATATTCGGTGATCCACTGCTCCCGCTCTTTCTCCTGCTGATCATATTCGTCATCAAAGGGAGCAGTCTTTTCGGTTAGTGCCGAGTTCAGGCACCCCCACCATTCTTGGGGTGTTTTGTGGGTGTGACTCGGTTCGGGTTCCCTGTAAGAGATGTCTTCCTCTTTATTGGACTCTTCCGTGGGGTAGGGTTCATTACAGGAACGCTGCATCTTGTCCTCCATTTTTAGGCTATCAGGTGTAATTTTCTTCCTGACCTCAGGAGGCGCTATTGCAGCTGTTGCCACTGTATTTGCTAGAACCCCCAATTGTGGTAGTCCTACAGGTGGGCATATTTTGCTTGTAGAGGTCGTAGCTCTCACAGACATCTCTGTAGACTTTCTTTCTTGGGTAAGTTTTACAATATCAGCAGTACTGTGCATGCATTTTCTCTTATCAGGTATACAAGATGTGCAGTTGCTAGGTAAAAACGTCTATTTGCTTTACACCATTTACTTGCTAGGTATAATCTCTCATTAGGTTTGCTGAATGTGTAGTTGTTAGGTAAAAACTTCTGTTTGCTTTCCACCATTTACTTGCTAGGTGCAATCTCTGCATATCTCTCTGCTTCAGCCAAATAATGTGATTTTCTGTTTGAGTTCAGTCTCAACTTTGGGTATTATGACATTCACTCTTCACACTTTGGGATACCTTTTACACAGCTCAGCAATTCCTTTTTTTCTAGTAGGCAATTTTACCCTCAGCACTTGTTTACTGAAAATTCCCCTGCTTCAGCACAGTCTTGCATCAATTTTCACATTTTTCTGCATGTACTCCATTCACAACTGGTAGTCCTATGCGGTGTGGCAGCCTTTACTTGCAGAATCAGTACCGCTCATGGGTCACCATCTGTATTCACTGCTTCAGCTAAACATTTGAAAATAACAAACGACTATCCCTTTCAAGGGCTAACTCACTTCTTGAACCCTGACTATGGCTGGAAGGCAAACCCCCTATTTCAATGACCATATTACACTTTATTGTGATAGGCAAATAAGGTTTTACCTTCTTCAGCAGTCTCTCTCTCTCCTCTTGGGATTGGGGAAAGAGTCCATCTGTGGTTTTGTAAGTTTCAGTGCAGTGGTGTGTATCACTTTAACTCTGATCTCTGCTGCATGAGATTTTTTTTTTTAAAGTTGCTCAGACTGTTTGTAGGCAAAAAGCATAAAATAAATTTCACAGAACAAATCTCCGGTCCTTTCTAACTTCAAAGACCACCTCTCATCCCACTTCTGACACCATATGTAGGCGGACGCTCACAGAGGTATGCAAGGGAGACTGATTATAGTGAAATTAAATAAGCCTTTTATTGCGCCTTTTCCTTAACATCAGGAAACCATCCAAACAAGGGGTAAACAAAGCTTCTATTCACTTGGGAGTATTTCTAGTGAAATACTATGCAGTTCACAACTCCCTTTAGATAAGCATGTCTCCCAGCCCCAAAGATATAGCATGAAATGAACAGATATAAAAAGTATTTTCTTCAGGGTTTGTCAGCATTCAGGTTTAGAAGTTTCCCCTGAGTTTCTCTTCCTGTCTCAAAAGACAGGCTTTTCTAAGCCATCTAATCAGGCAGGTGGTGTTTGTTAATTGACTACCAGCAGTTAACCACCACACTGCTGGATTAGAGGCACATTACCTGAACCGGGATAACTCCCCTGTTACAGGTGCACTTAGTTTTTCACGCATGGCTTCTCCATTTTGGCTTTATTTTTGTTAAATAAATCATGATACGGTGTAATATGTCATGTGTTGTTGTTCATCTGAGGTTGTATTTACCTAATTTTTGGACCTGCTAAGGAACAGATGATTGTTATTATGTCCTGATATGTAAAACCATGGAATTCAAAGAGGGTGTACTTTCTTTTTCACATGACTGTATATAGATGTATAAATAATATTAAAATTAACCCCATGATTGTGATCACAGAGCGTAACCCTTTGCAGCCCTCAGTGTGGCACTACACTACCTCTGCTCACCTTTTGTGATGGGGGGAATTAATAGAGCCATGATTGTGGCCCTAAAACCATCTAAATCATCTTTAACCCTTTATTATTATATTCTGTATTAGTAGTAGCCTTCAACCCTGAGGCTTGTAGGCAGAGTAGCTCTGTCTCAAACCATTTACTTGCTAGGTGTAAAAAACCTGCCAAAAACAGAGCTGGAACCTTTTCCTGCAATTCCTCAGCAACTCTCCCAGGTCTCCTCAATGAGTCCCTGTGTGAAGAACCCACTTCCTACTGTGGCAGGATCCTGCGTTAGTGCAGTGTCTATCGGGTCCCCTCTACAGGGAGACTTTCTCTAACTTAGAAAACAAGAAATGTTACTTACTCCTAATTACAGGACTAGGAGCCCTAGAGATCTCCTCAATGCAGGTCACTTAAGATCTGAGGCAAAGGATCCAGGTCCCTTATTTTTATAAGCTTTCTTCTACCCTGGTTGATGGGGAGGAAAGGATAAGGACTTAACTACTGAGTCATTGCCTAAAGGGTTGACCTTTCCGGCACATTCTGGAAGAACGTGAACTGGCCAATCACCGGTCTAGGTGACTCGCAACATGAAATAAGTCACTTGGAAAAAGGTCTTTGAAATTAGTTATTTAACATTAGCTACCTGAATCAGGACCTGTAAAGGATGTAACCCCTTAACTCCCTGTAGGGACGAGGACTCACTAAGATAATTCTAGCATACGCCAAGGGTGCTAGAATGGTAAAATAACTATAATGACAAGGACATACTTGAAAACGAGAGGTAACTCTCAATACATTACTTCCTGGTAAAACGTTTTATAAATAATTATCCACTCAGAATTGGTACAAATCACTTACAAGCTCAAATCTCCGTTCAAACTTCTGGCCAAACTGTCTCTCCCCTTCTCCCAAGAGTACTGACAAACTCTGATTGTAAAATGGCACTTTAGATAGTGTGACTGTGCTATGTGCATTAATGGCGCTATATAAATAAAGACATGCCTACATACATGCGTTATCTTATGATGCTAATTCTGTCACAATAAAACAAAGACATTACCCACTTTGTATGCTTTGTCGCACACATTGTGTATGTTAATGAGATTTTCTTTGATGCAATGTTACATAAGTGAAAAATCTTATTGTATATGGAGATTTCACATTTTTATGTTGCTACACATTACCTTCATATATCATGCAAGTTGTCAAGTACAACAATGAATATGCCCGAGAATGTCAGTCTTCCAGTGCTGCTGAAGTTATAAACTGACAAAGAAGGAAGATTTGCACTCAGGTAATAATGTTCTGTGGAAGTCATTTCAGCGGAGTTGTAATGGTTATAGATGAGTCATTAGTCATTATGTCCGAGTGATAGAAATGTAATTAAAGTCGGCTGTAGGGCTCATCTTATGTTCAATCTTTAGTGCTTTGGGGGGGGGGGTGGTGTTTGATCCATAGCCCAGAAAGAACTGTAAGAGTTATTAGTGGTTTTTTCCATTATGCTTTTTTACATTTCCTTTCATCTTTACAGTTCTGAAAGTCCTGGAGCAGCAGCGTGCCACGGACTGCCGTTCAAGCCTCACTCCCACAGACCAATAGAAAACCGCAATATCTTCAGAGAATTAAATTGCAGTTTCCTATTGGATGACCACGAGAGCCATCTTTGATTTTAATTTCATTTTAATGGCATATAAAAATGAAAATACGTAGGGAACCGTGGGGGTCGCTGAGCTAGGAATAGCACGGTTCATCTCTGGGGGACCCTCTTTCGGATTATTAAATAGTGGGGAAATCCTGCTTTAGTTATATTTTTCTTTATTTATTTGTCACTTTTTTTATTTTTGCACGCTTTGCTCTGTTTGTTAGAAGGTAATTAGATTAATGGGATTATTTCCTTTTAGTTTGTTGCATTGGAAAGTTTCCAGGTTAATATGAAAAGGTTATCCGAGGTTAGAAATCTCTACAAACGGGCAGAGCCTGACAGCAAGCACCGGTGCCAACATATCATCTCACTTACCAACATATCTTGGAGTTGCAGATAAAAGTGTTTAGCTATGTAACACTTCCTCGACCTATTACAAAATGAATATCTGTTAACATTGAAACAGTGTTTGCATTGCTGGAGTTAAAAAGCCGGAACTATGGGCAGCGGCGGTTGATTGGAAAATCCGCAGACCCCACGTGGAGCCCACCTCCTGGCTGCCGCCCCCCTTCTCCTTCTGAACAGCACCGTCAAACGGTGGTAACACAACATCATTTGATGCTGCGACATCGCGTTGCCATGTGACGTCATGTTGGTGATGTCCGCGGCGTCATGTGACGTTGCGGTTCAGTAGGAGGGCGGCGGCGAGGAGGCGGCTGACACATGTATGTGCCGTCCCATCAGGCCTGATAGGGTTGAGTGCGGCAAATGTATATGGCCACCCCCAAATTTTGCTGCCGACGGGCCTTTTGGTAAATCTGCCACTGACTATGGGAACTACAGGTAAACCCCGTTATAGCGCGGTCCTCTGGGTCCACCCCGAGACCACCGCGCTAGTAACGGGGTCGCGCTAATTTTTTTTTTAAATGGCCGCCGCGCCTGATCGACGCTCCGGTGGGGTTTTCTCGCGATATGTAAGCTGGGGTCCAGTTGCTAGGGCCGCCTGGTTACGAGGGCTTGTGACAGGTAGGCCGGACCGGCCTGTGACACACCCGCTATGCCACCTCCTCTTGGCCGGTGAGCGAGCTGCTCCTGCCCGGCTCCTCCCTCCTGGCCCTGCGGCTCCTTCCCAGATGAGATCCGCCTCCTGCCTACAGTGACGTGTCCCTTACCTGGCGGCTTGTGCGGGGTAAGGAGAGGTGTAGTACTGGAAAAGCAGAAGTACTGTATAGTACCAGGCAAGGGGAGGTCTTGAACTGGAGGGCGAGGAGGTGACCTGGAGGAAAGGTATAGTACTGGAGGAAAGGGGTAGTACTGTACTTGAGCAGGAGAGGGGTAGTACTGTACCGGAGGAGGAGAGGGGTAGTATTGGAGGAAGAGAGGGGTAGTATTGGAGGAAGAGAGGGGTAGTACTGTACTGGAGGAGGAGAGGGGCAGTACCGGGGGAAGGAAGATCTGGGCCTGCGGTGTGAGAGGATCCGGAGAGCTGAATGGGTAGCGAGGTCCCCTTTGCGTCTCTCACATGTGTCCCGACACCCTCCTCCCGACACCCCCCCCCCCTCCTCCCGATACCCCCCCCCTCCTCCTGATGCCAGCTCCACTCCGATCTCAGCAGCCGACACCAAAGGTAGGGAGTGGGAGGTGTGGTGTAGTGTGCTGTGAGAGTGTGTTGTGAGAGCTGTGTGTTGTGAGAGCTGTGTGCTGTGTGCTGTGTGGTGTGAGAGCTGAGTGCTGTGTGAGCAGTGTGCAGTGTAGAGTGTGCTGTGTGTGCTGGCAGTGTGTGCAGTGTAGAGTGTGTGCAGTGTGAGCAGTGTAGAGTGTGTGCAGTGTGAGCAGTGTAGAGTGTGTGCAGTGTGTGCTGGGAGTGTTTGCTTGGAGTGTGTGCAGTGTGCAAAAAAACCGGGAGCCACGTGAAAACCGTGTTATAACCGATTTCGCGGTATAACGGGGCACGCTATAACGGGGTTTACCTGTATACTGCAGTAATGCTGAACCTGTAGTGATTGGGACTGAGTTTTAAAGCAGATATTGGAAAATTAGCAGTGGAAACCATATTTAGACTTTTTTGCAAATATTATTTAAACCATTTTTGGATTAAGAAAAAGTGTCTAGCATACACATTGGTCCATAGTTACTAAGCAATGCTATGCCATAAACATCTACAGACGTGGGACGCCTTCCAGTCCATTCACTATTATGGGCTGCCAGGATTATTCCAGCGCCAGAAGGGGCTTCATGGCATAACGCGGCTTAATAAATATGGCCCACAGTCTTTAAAAAGGTATCACAGCCTGTAATATACTCCCCCCCGCCCCCCCCCCCCCCCACTCCCAACCTCCTGCAAGGGAAGAATAATTACCCAGTGGACACAATATGCCACCGTATCATCTTTGCTTTAGTGGCCAATAGAAAGCTGCAGTGTCATTGGGAGATTATGTTGTGACTTTCTATTGGTGGCCGCACTGCCATCTTTGTCACACACCCACAAATATCTCAGGAACTGTGGGGTCCCCGGATGAGTTGTGGGGGACACTCCCTGGTTCCGGCACTATAAAGAAGATATATCCCAAAAAATGGAAATGAAACTAGGGAGGGTTTTCTAACAAGGGACCGGTAAAATGATTGTTTTTTAATCTGGTTATTAACAATGTTTAAGCCCTTTGCTGGCCTCCCTGGCAATAATTCCCTGTGTGTGTCCTAAAGATGTTCTGAAGGGTTAATGACATTTGGCTGCCCCCCCACCCCCCATGGCAGGAAAACATTCATTCAACTGAATGCCTCAATATATTTAGATTGAGCAAAACTAAGAGGGAGAGGCAGCCCTGACCTTTTGGATGCCTGGTGCTACAAACCATGATGTTATCTTCCACTCGTGTGCTCTGTGCGGTGAAAAATATATTGAGCTTCTCATTTTATTCTTCTGATTAGGAGTTTAAATTCGAAAGAACATCACCAATGTCCAATTCAAAAAAGTAAGAGTAACACCGGCTTCTAAGTACACAGTCAGATAGAGTCCCAGGGGAATGTTACGAGGTTATAAATGATAAATCTGTTCTGTTCTTAATCTGGTGAAAGCAGCAGAGAAGCATTCAGACAATAAAATAGGCCTGATAGAAATCCAAGGACTGCTGAAGGTTATATTGTTCAACTAGCACCAGATAATGAATGGATGGATAAATACAGTAAAATTATTGCATATAATAATGAATATATCATGAAGATAGCAGGCACCGATAGGAAACTTGGATAAAATGCGCAAAGTTTATTTCTGTGCATTCATCAACGTTTCAGCCCCCGTCCCGTTCTCCCCTCCCCCCCCCCCCCCCTCTTTGGGACCTGTCTTAATATTAAAAAGTGGCGGAATACAATGGATACAAGAGTGGGTTACGAGAGGCTAGAGCCAAGGCATGTACATTTAATTGTTTATAGAAGGGCCTCCTCTGCAGACAGGTGGGGTTATTGCTCCTGGTGGCGAGGTATGGTGGGATATTTAAGTAATAATCCCCTCAGAACCGGGCATTACTGGATAATAATGCCCTGGCTGGAAGAGTTGAAGGCCCGAGGCGAAGCCGAGGGATTTTAACCCAGCCAGGGCATTATTGGCCAGTAATGCCCTGTTCTGAGAGGATTATTACTATTATAGGCTAAATATAGGCTTTTTTTTCCTTATAAAAAATACACTTTTGTAGTCATATTGATTTTTATCAGCCTGGTTGTCTACAGTCTTGTGCTTTTACTGCAAGTTTATTAAAAGTAAATTGTACAGGCTGTCCTCGGTTATCCAACGGAATCCGTTCTGGAAGTAGCGTGGGATAGTGAAACCGTTGTACAGTGAGTCCCATGTTAATCAGTGGCGGTGAGCGTTGGATAACGCATTCAGGCGTCGGATAACGGCCCATAGGGTTGCATTGTAAAGCGATGGATATGCCATTCGTTGTAAAGTGAAACGTTGGATTGCGAGGACTACCTGTACATACACACAGCCCCCGCTATATACACACACACACACTGCAGCCCCCCTCTATATACACAAACACTCTGCAACCCCCCTCTATATACACAAACACACTCTGCTGTCCCCCCTACACACTGCATTCCCCCTCCTCTACACCCACAAAACGCACTGCAGCCCTGAGCCCTCTTCCACCCTCTACACTTTCAAAACACACGCACACAGCAGCCCTCCTCTACACCCACAAACACACAGTGCAGCCCCCTGTAAACCCACAAAACTGCAGACACACACCCACCAAAACACACTCTGCAGCCCTCCTCCACCCTACACCCTCTACACACACAGACACACACACACTGCAGCCCCCCTCTACACCCACAAAACACACTGCAGGGACACACACACTGCAGCCCCCCTCTACATCCACAAAACACACACCAGCAGCCCCCCTCTACACCCGATGCAGCCCCCTGTAAAGCCACAAACTGCAGACACACAAAACACTCTGCACCCCTCGTCCACCCACAACACACTACAGCCCCCTCACTGCACCCACAAAACACACACTGCAGAGACACACACAAACCAACAAAACAGACTGCCACCTCTACATCCACAAAAACACACCAGCCCCCCCTCCCTAAATCCACTGCAGGCCTCCTGTAAACCCACACACTGCAGACACACACACACAACACTGTACCCTATCTCTACCCACAAAACACACACACTGCAGCCCCCCTCTACAAACACACAGCAGATACACACCAACAAAACAGACTCTGCTGCCCCCTCTACACCCACAAAACACACAACAAACACAAAAACCTTTCCCCTCACTCTCCTGTGCGGAGCTCTCTGTAGGCAGGGTGGGGGAGGAGTCAGTGCCTGGCTGCAGGGTGGGGGAGGAGTCGGTGCCTGGCTGCAGGCAGGGTGGGGGAGGAGTCGGTGCCTGGCTGCAGGCAGGGAGGGGGAGGAGTCAGTGCCTGGCTGCAGGCAGGGTGGGGGAGGAGTCGGTTCCTGGCTGCAGGCAGGGTGGGGGAGGAGTCAGTGCCTGGCTGCAGGCAGGGGGAGGAGTAAGTGCCTGGCTGCAGGGAGGGGGAGGAGTAAGTGCCTGGCTGCAGGGAGGGGGAGGAGTAAGTGCCTGGCTGCAGGCAGGGTGGGGGAGGAGTCAGTGCCTGGCTGCAGGCAGGGTGGGGGAGGAGTCAGTGCCTGGCTGCAGGCAGGGTGGGGGAGGAGTCGGTGCCTGGCTGCAGGCAGGGTGGGGGAGGAGTCAGTGCCTGGCTGCAGGCAGGGTGGGGGAGAAGTCGGTGCCTGGCTGCAGGCAGGGAGTGGGAGGAGTCAGGCTGCAGGCAGGGTGGGGGAGGAGTCAGTGCCTGGCTGCAGGCAGGGGGAGGAGTAAGTGCCTGGCTGCAGGGAGGGGGAGGAGTCAGTGCCTGGCTGCAGGCAGGGTGGGGGAGGAGTCGGTGCCTGGCTGCAGGCAGGGTGGGGGAGGAGTCGGTGCCTGGCTGCAGGCAGGGAGGGGGAGGAGTCAGTGCCTGGCTGCAGGCAGGGTGGGGGAGGAGTCGGTTCCTGGCTGCAGGCAGGGTGGGGGAGGAGTCAGTGCCTGGCTGCAGGCAGGGGGAGGAGTAAGTGCCTGGCTGCAGGGAGGGGGAGGAGTAAGTGCCTGGCTGCAGGGAGGGGGAGGAGTAAGTGCCTGGCTGCAGGCAGGGTGGGGGAGGAGTCAGTGCCTGGCTGCAGGCAGGGTGGGGGAGGAGTCAGTGCCTGGCTGCAGGCAGGGTGGGGGAGGAGTCGGTGCCTGGCTGCAGGCAGGGTGGGGGAGGAGTCAGTGCCTGGCTGCAGGCAGGGTGGGGGAGAAGTCGGTGCCTGGCTGCAGGCAGGGAGTGGGAGGAGTCAGGCTGCAGGCAGGGTGGGGGAGGAGTCAGTGCCTGGCTGCAGGCAGGGGGAGGAGTAAGTGCCTGGCTGCAGGGAGGGGGAGGAGTCAGTGCCTGGCTGCAGGCAGGGTGGGGGAGGAGTCGGTGCCTGGCTGCAGGCAGGGAGTGGGAGGAGTCAGTGCCTGGCTGCAGGCAGGGTGGGGGAGGAGTCAGTGCCTGGTTGCAGGGAGGGGGAGGAGTAAGTGCCTGGCTGCAGGGAGGGGGAGGAGTCAGTGCCTGGCGGCAGGCAGGGAGAGGGAGGAGTCAGTGCCTGGCTGCAGGGTGGGGGAGGAGTCAGTGCCTGGCTGCAGGCAGGGTGGGGGAGGAGTCAGTGCCTGGCTGCAGGCAGGGTGGGGGAGGAGTCAGTGCCTGGCTGCAGGCAGGGTGGGGGAGGAGTCGGTGCCTGGCTGCAGGCAGGGTGGGGGAGGAGTCAGTGCCTGGCTGCAGGCAGGGTGGGGGAGGAGTCAGTGCCTGGCTGCAGGCAGGGTGGGGGAGGAGTCGGTGCCTGGCTGCAGGCAGGGTAGGGATGGAGGCAGTACCTTGCTGCTGCCTCCTGTCCAATCACCTCCCCTGTCTAAGGGCGAGTCCCCAGTCTTCACTGTGGCACGCGCGTCCGGCGGGGGGGGCGGCACGTGCACAGCACTACACCGCGATAGACAGTCTGAGGGGAGAGGGAAGGTTTGCAATGGGAGGGGGCGTGGCTGTGGGTTTGCGGGGGTGTGGCCAAGAAGTCCCACGGCTGGTTCGCCCTCATTGGCTGAACCGCCGGCGGGGGCGTGGCCACACCTCCGTCGCATATGCCAAACTCAAATTCCCCTGCCTGCCTGCAAACCTGTCGCGCACCGCTGGGGAAAGGTGTGCGACAAGGTAGGGACTGGGACCGGCCAGACTGGGGGGGCGGGGCTTGATAGCCCAGCGCACGCGGCGTGCGCTGTAGAAGTGACTGGGACCGCCCCCTAAGAGCTGATCTCACGCTTTGTGAATGAGAACTGAAAGCTGATTGGCTGAAAAACTTGGCAGGGTGACAAAAATTCCGGCCCATTACTGATTGGCTAATGCCCAGAATTTTAACCAATCAATAATTCCCAAAATGTACCAGTTTTAGCCTATAATCTGTGATATTCTGCGTTATCACTGCCTTTAAATCCAATGGCGACTCTGAGTTATATTACGGTAGTCTGCATTATTAGAATCTCAAATAAAGGTTGCTTCATCTGTATTCAGCAGGCCTTTTGTTCTGTGAATGAGTTTTTTACTTTAAGTTGCTTTTCTTTGACTGTTCTTCTTAGGCTTAGTCCATAGAGACTGAAGCCGTGCGGAGGCAGGCTGAGGGAAAGCGGGTGCTTTCCCTGGCCTTAGAGCGCGCGCCGTCCGTGGGCGTGTCTGGGGGCGGGCCAGTGACGTCACGGAGCTGGTTCACCCTCATTGGGCAAACCACTCACGTGAGCGGCCCTGCGCTCCGGCAAGCGAAGAAACGAAAGATTTCTTAAGACACACACTTCCGCAGGCGTGCGGAAGCGTGCGCGAGCCCCTGCTAAAGCCGCTCTCATTGCGGCTGCAGGGGCTCAGTGCCGAGCAGCAGCGCGCCTCAGCATGGTTCAGCGCCTAAGCGCTGACCATGCCCGAGGCCTAAGAATGTTCCAAGCTCAGAGAGTTTCTATCAATCCCTTATATTAAATATGTTATGGAGGGTACAAAAGTGACAGAACCCCTCCACCATACAGTGTACAGCAAATAAAAGTACCACTTGTGGGTATGTTCATGTGTCAGGCAGGTCTGCAACCCTGTCTTTCCGCATTATATTTTAGCATACAATACTTGCACTGCAAAGAAAAAATGATCGATATCAGCGCTGCTCCTTGAGAAAGGGCGAAATCGCCCGAAACATGTGGGAGGAGGTCTTTTTTGTTATGTTCTAGTATCTGTTTTATGTAGATTTAATAAATTGATTTTATTACCTACCTGGTGAGTCTGTCATCCCAAGGAGCACCGCTGATATCGATCGTTTTTTCTTTGTTACTTCTGGATCGTGGTCGCGCAGGAAGTGCGTCATTACCCTTTCAGGTATCACAAGACCAGGAGACACAGAAGGGACGGACTCTCGTGAGCTGTGTGAGCTCCATCCGTGGGCTGCTGCAATTGCGGCCGCTGGCCCCACATGGAAAGCGGGTCTGCAAGTGGCCCTTACCCCACATCTTCAAAAGGTCTTTTTTCCTGCTCCGCACTTATATCTTATGTAGCCAGGTCTCCCCAGCACTCCAGCACCCCCCTCCCCTGGTGCGCGATCGCAGGTACCGCCGAGTCACAAGGCGGCCCCGCAAGACAATCGCGCGGGTGAGGGAGGTCAGGTCCCGGCTCGGGGGTTGCCGGGGACGCGTGCGGCCGGTTGCCAAGGCCGCACGCGCGTTACAGGGCTCCCGGCGCTCTCGGAGCCGGGTTGTAAGGGTGCCGCCATTGCGCTTCAAGTTGCGCATGCGCAGTAGGTCCCCGGCGGCCCGACAGACTCGCGCATGTGCAGGGCTAGCCGGGAAGGCAGGGACAGAGCAGGAGAGCTTGAGGCGGCCATTAGGCGTTCGCGCATGCGCGGGAGAAGCGCGCACGCGGCCCCAACGCTATAGCAGCCTCCTGGGAACTACAATTCCCAGGAGGCATAGGGAGACAGGCACCAGGTGCCTCATAGCGGCCAATAGGGCTGGAGGATGCTCAGCCCGGGAAGATAGATACATTTCGCGGGCTTTGCGCACGTCAGTCAGGCTGAGGAGGAGGAAGGAGGAGGAAGGGTGCAGGGTGCGAGAGGCTCCTGCACCAGGTAAGGGTTCTCCCAGTCCCTAGGCAGGTCCCAATTCCCTGTTAGGGCAGGGGGTAACTGAAGAGGGACGGCCCTAGATAGGGAAGGTCACCCTTAGGTGTGTGTAGGGTGCAGGTTTGGCAGTGCCACAGCGGGTAGTGCTGTGAGCACTGACAAATAGGCACCGGGTGTACAGCGGATGCTGAGTGTGTGCACTGGGTTATTGCTGGGGTTCCAGGCTGCGGTGTATGAGTGTTGCATGTTGAGGCTGCATGTACTGAGTGCAGTGTGTGTGCAGCGTGTGTTACTGTCTGCAGGCTGACTGTGAGAGCTGTGTGTCGGCTGCAGGCGCGTTAGGATTAGTGAGTTAGCTAGTTGTTAGTGAGGCTTAGGGACGTGGGTAGTTAGGGGAGTGGGACAGGTCATATTCCCTGCAGGCCCTAGGAGCTTCCCCAAGACACCACAGGTTGCGGTACAACAGGGACAGGCCCTAGGTTAGGGTTCCTGTCAAGTTAGTGCTCTGTAAATAGATAGGGAAAGAGCGGCGGTTACTGTTCCCGGAAAGCGGTTGGACCCACGTTGGGGTCCACAGAGACTGTGTTCCCGAGGGGACCGCCCTAGCGGTCCACAAGCGCAGGAGTTCGGTTGGAGGAGTCCTCGCCGATTGACCCTTTGAGAAGATCGTTGCCGACCCGAGTACTGGAGTGCTCGGAAGGTATCAATATATAAGTGCGCCACCGGGCCCTTAGCTTAACTGTGACTGCGCAGTCACCCATTGCCTCTCTGCGGGAGTGTGGGACATTGGGTGGGGTTTTGGACAATGGGTGGGTTCACTGATGTTTGGGAAGCGTCCTGCGCGACGCAATAGGTGTTTCCTCTAGAGAGGGACACAGGTTACTAATGTAGTATGCACGTATGTTCTATGTTCATAAGTAAAGTCCTTAGTTATTATATAATCACTGTGTGTGTGGTTTCTGATTGGGTTCCTATGTAGGGTCATTCTAAACTTCCATAGAATCCTACATAGGTGGAGGCGCTGAAAGAAGATCCGTTCCAGAGGATTCACCCCAGGCTCTCATTAGCGGAGGATCAGACCTCCTGTGAGCCTGCAGGTATACGCACCACACCGGTAACACCACATGTTCTACTCACCCACACTATATATGAGATTGGGTGGGGTGGAATACCCGTTACACTTATTTGGCTACTAGCTGTGGGGGTCAACCTTGAGTGGACAGACGGTTCCTTTAGATATCAATACTTGCACTGCAGCCAGGGATTCTGAGTAATAACATGCAAATGAGCACACAGTGTCGCCTTTTGCTTCTTATTAATTTTAACGTGGACCCCCTATGAGCTTATGCCTGCCGCATTACACAGGTTTCCAGCACAGCCAGGGTAAAACAATTGCATGTATATCACTGGGTGGGATTGATGACATGATTACCTTATACTGTACCCTTTGTGAAAAAAATAAATACAAATGTACTGACTAGATGAGTAATCCAGACTTACATACATCCAGCACAAGCAAATGAATTGCTATCCTCCCTTTGTTTGATATATACTTGATTATTATTTATTTGCTCAAGTACCCTGTGGCCGCTGCTATCCTCATTAGGCTGCGCTTATAGTGCCGACGTCGCCTCAAAACAAATGCATGGTCGCTTATGTAGGCGCTTATAGTGGACGCGACAGCGATGGAGAGACAAGAAATTTGGTAGCCAGTATTATTTGATTTTTTGAGAGATGGCCTCCTCATGTGACTGTCTTTTAACCAATCAGATAGCTTCTAGTGCAGCAAATCAGAGGCCATACCTATGTAACCCATATTCCCACACCCAATCGCAGATAGGGTGCATGTGAGGGGATCTATATGTATTACCCAGTGTGGTGCTTTACCTGTTAGGCTCACAGGAGGCCTGAGCCTCCGCCAATGAGAGCCTGGGGTGTATCCTCCTGAACAATACTATAGGGTGCAGCGCCTCCACCTGTGATGGCTCCCAGAAGAGCGGGAGTTGTTCCTCACAGGATAATAATATAATACCACGCACACAGCATATAAAAGAACAGTGACTTTACTAACAGTAACCATAACCATGCATGTCATACATTAAGTGTCTCTCTACTGGGAGACACAGTAGCTAACGCGTCTCGCAGGACGCGACCCCTCACCGTGTATCCACACCGTGTCCAACTGCCCACACCACAACCCCACCCCCAAAGTAAGGTATGTGTGTGTGTGACTGCGCAGCCACTATGTACTGATTTTATAGTTGGTGCACTTATGGATGTTACCAGAAGCGCTCGGACCTGCAAACAGACTTCGCAAAGGATCCGACGGTGAAGATGTGTCAGGGGTACCTGTGACGGTAACTTTGTGACAGGCTATAATAATACACCAAACATATAACTGGGTTGAACTGAACGAGGCTTAGATATGATAAAATATAATGTATTCCTTGAAAAGGTGAACACACAAGATTATACAAATAACAGACAAAATATAGACACTTACTTAAAGGTTAGGACAAGAAAGCCATCAGGATACAGGATGGGCCGTTTCTTCCATAATTCAGGTTCAGATGTGGACATCACGACAATACATGAAGACAATTGAGTAAGGGGTGAATCTGGTTTAAATACCATTTCAAACCCATCTCTTAACCATAGGCGCCGAGCTGGCTAGAAAAATCTGTTTGAAGTAGACTTTTCTTCCCCTGCAGGTGTGAACTGGGCCACTTGCAAAACACTCAATTCCTGTGTTCCTGGCCCTAGTGTAAACAATCAGGGTAGTTAACTTTTGATCACAGGGCTATGCTAAATCCTCAGGATGCCCTTCCTGCCCTATTAGCATAGCAGATGGAGTCTGCATTTTCAGAGCAGATCCAAAATACCATATACACTTTAATATCTTCACATATTAATAAGTTCCGTTCTGGTGGGTTCAGTGGGTCGAAATCTGCCAGTTTTTAATGCCTACAGTGACCTTACATATTGGCCAAATTTCAACTCTCTGCGACCTCCAGAACCGGAGATACAGAAATGCCCTTTAAAACATTTTTAAAATACAGGATTCGTCCCTTTAAAAATGAATTTCTGCTTTTCACTCTTTCCCGATTGAAATCAACGGGGTCCGCCGCCATAGCGTTGAATGGCGGGCTCCGCCGTTGCCGTCAATGGGGTTTCCCGCCATAGGCTTTCAATGGAGAAACCGCCGCCATTTAAGTCTGTGAGAAAAACCAACAAACTTTACATTCGCCCACGCTCCGTCTGGTTGGTCAGAGAGGGCTGGGAAGGGTCATGCATTTAAAGCCGAAACCTTGGCTACATGCCACCCAAATCCCATCCCTCTGGTCATTCCAGAACCGGAGATATGGACTTACATATTTCATCATTTCACACTTAGCCGCTTTTACGCCACGCGGTTTTTCCCCTTTGGAATCAATGGCCGGCGCCGCCATAGACAATGCATGGCGCACGCCGCCATTAGATTCAATAGGACCTCCGCTCCGCCATTGAAGTCAATGGTGCGGCCCTCCTTCTCCGCTCGACCCCTTACAGGGGTCTCTCATTCCTGGACCCAGTGTGGATCGTGTGTGGGGGTTCCTAGGAGCTAGGGGCAAAAATAACTTTATTCCCAGGGGCCCTAGAACCTAAGATTCCCACGCCAATTGTCTTTGAACTTGACCGAAGTGATTAAACTCTTTTCAAAGACGTATCCGCTTTTGTGGTCTGCGGTTTGGATGGCTGCCAACCTGTTCCTCGAGGCTGGCGTTGAGGAATCTACATTGAAGTCAATGAGCCCATTGACTTACAATGGGAAACCGCCGCTCCTCCTTTCGGACGTCACCTGCTGGTCGTCGCTAGAAAACAGGTCCAAAACCGCTACTCCTGCCATTAGAACGCATGGAGTCTCAATGGCGACCTATGGAAGGCTGCAAAATGGAGCCTGAAAAGGCAGGAAAAGGGAACAAAGGACTATAATCACTAAATTAACATTAACCCCTTCCCTCCCGCATCAACCCTAGTGTATGTGTGAGTGCAAACACCAGGATGAGACATTACATTCATACAGGGGAATAAACAGTTGGATACTGAAGCAAGGTAAAAACACATTACTGGACCTCAGTCCAGTTAACCCCTTGCTTCCCAGGTGAGAGTAGGGGGTGGCCAAATGGGGTGTAACCCCTTTAATCCCGGGCCAAATCCTCTCATAACACCTCCCCTGCTCAATGGGTGCCTTGTAACCCAGCTGCCTCTCCTGGCACTAGGACACCACTGGCATCCTTGAAGCACTCAATAAGTCCTGAGGGATTGGCATGGCAAAATTGTCCTCCGGCATTGTCCCATACATTGTCCTGGCCACAGTGGACAGTGAAGTCCAGATCCTGCTGAGCAGGGCTCCACCGTGGTCGCCGGGCATTCTCCTTTGCCTCCCTCTGCCCCCCACCCAGTGCCTGGTGAACCAAGTCCATTGTGAAGGGGCACCTCTGCAGACCAGGCTGCATACTGCCCAGAGACTGGCATGTCTCTGCACCAGCGAGAGACCAGCTATCAAGCACAGACCATCGTTTTCCTATCAACCAAGTCTGGGAAAGAGCGATGTCACTATCCTGTAGGGACCCTACCTGCCCTGGCCCTGTGCCCACCTGTAGCTGCTCTGCTATATCCTTAACTCTCCTCCCTGGCTCTGGGGTAGCCCCCACCCCGGATGGCATCATATCTGGAATCCAGAAACCACCTGGGGTGCTGACTCCTACCCCCTCCTGTGCCCCCTGGGACAAGGCAATCCCCCAGTATCCTGTTCTGGGGTCCCTGGTACTCAGGTGCGTTGCCCCTGCCCTCTCAAAACTGAAGGCCAGGAAACAAGCACCTGCTACCACCACTGCTGCTAGGGCCAGCATCACTCCTCTCCCCTCCACTGTGCTGCCCTTCCTCCCTGTAGCTATCCTTGGCTGCCCTGGGGACAGAACCCTCTGCTATACCCCCCTAGCCCTGGCTACTGCTCCTGGTTGCCTACCTACCCACAGCCCCACCTCTGGGAACCCTGGGGGGGTCACTCCTGGTAAGTCAGCCCAAGGGACCTCCTGCCTACCTGGCCCATCCCTAGCTTCTTCCAGCTGCCTGACACCCCACTGACCTCCTATCTCCCCCTGCTCCACAGTGTCTTCCTGCCTAGCGTCCCCTAGGCCCAGCACCTCAGCCCCTGCTGATGACTCCTGCTGCTTACCTCCCTGCATCCCACCTGCACTCCGCTCCCCCCTGGGCAATCCTAACCCAGACACTGGAACTACCTGAGTACACCTACCTCCCTGACCTTGTCTCCCCCTTACATCAGGGGCACCTCTCCAGATGCAACCGCCTTAGCTCTTGGCTGGCAGGTATCCCTGGGGTGGCACAAGCTTGTCACTGCCCCTGATACCCCCAGCCCATAACCAGGCTGCAACAGGGGGTTGCTGATGTGAGTGACCCCCTGAGACTCTGCCAGGGTAATGGGAAACTCTAGCTGCCATACATGCTGCTGTCCCTCCCCGGCTACCACTAGCCCTTCTTCTCCTACTGAGACCTGGTGCTGGCCGCCTACCTGCAGCCTTCCCTCACTCCGCTTCTCCCTAGCTAATCCTAACCTGGACCCTAAGGACACCTGAGTGAGGCCATCTCCCTGACACTGCCTCCCAATTACCGGAGAGGAGCCCAGGGGCACTGGTGCAGAAGCACCTACCTTGGCTCCTGGCTGGCAGGCAATCTGGGGGAGGGCTAACTGTGCCACTGCCCCTGATACCTCCAGCCCATAGCCAGGCGACAACAGTGGGGATCTAAACCGAGAGACCCCCTGATGCTCTGCCAGGGTAATGGGGAGATCTGGATGGCTCACTTGCTGCCTTCCCTCCCTGGTTCCCACTGGCCCACCCAACCCTCTACCAGGCAATCCTACCATAGAACTGGTTGCTAACGGGGCTAGCCCCTCTCCCTGAAGCTGTGCCCTCATTACCGGAGGGGAGCTCAGGGTTGCTGGTGCAGAAGCACCCACCTTAGCTCCTGGCCGGTAGGTAACCCTGAGTGGTCTAACTTTGCCACAACCCCTGATACCTCCAGCCCATAGCAAGGCTGCAACAGTGGGGCTCTTAACTGAGAGTCCCCTTGCTGCTCCGCCAGAGTAATGGGGAAGCCTAGCTGCCCTACAAGCTGCCCTTCCTTCCCCTCCCCTGGTACCCTTATCTCCTGCCACCCCCCCGGTCACCGCTATAGTGAAACAACAGGGTACAGTCATAGGGAAAAATAAGTCAGGGTCAGTCTGCGACTTGGTCTGGCTTACCTCGCTGGTCCCCGCAGAGATCGCCGCCTTCATTGGTCCCGTTTGCAGGGGGACTGGAGTGGCCGCTGCCGGCATCATCTGGGCTGGGCAGCAACGGGCCGCTGCCGCAACAGCGCCCGGGCTTGGTACAGGTGAAACGGTGCAGGACAAGGGTCCCAGGTCTTTGTGGAGTAACACGGCTCCCGCCAAACCAGTTAAAATACCCCCCCCCCGCAATCCCTGTCCCTCCCCCCACTCAGAAAGGGCTCCGGTACTTTGCCGGAATCGCGGCTCTTCCGCCACCGTCGCCGCTATGTTCGAGCCCCGGGTAGCTGCCGCAACTACCCGGCTTTGGTGCAGGGTCGCCGGTGTGGGTTGTAGGGCTCCGGTCATCGCTAGGAATCGCCGACTCCGCCAAACAATGTGAAACACCCACCTCCCGCACACCCCAACCCTCCCCCCACATAAAATTGCTGCCGGCCGGATGCCGGAACGGCGGCTTCTTCTCCGCCATCGCCGCCGGTTCTCCGCCGGGATCTGATGGATGGCCACCGCTCTCCGCCGCTGTTGCCGATGCAGCCCGGCCAGGTTCTCCAGGGCCCATCCCATGAAGGGTTGTCGCCCCAGCTGGGCGGCAGCCATCGGAGGATGCCGCTAACGTGGTCATCTTTTCCACAGCTCATGAGCGCTGGCCCTGAGGGGCTTCGTCGCCCGACCACGCACAGTCCGGGCACCGAGCATTATTGTGGCCCGTTTGTTGGCAGTGCCGCGGCACCTGCCGGAGCTTCTCCGCCACCGGTGGACTACCCCCCGCAAGGGGCTGCTGAGTCCAGAGCGGAGTTGCTTGAGCGCCGGGCTCAGGGAGGGGGTAAGTGGGTCGGGACAAAGCCAGCTTCTGGAGCTCGTTCTGCTCCACCTGGGACCACATCCCTCCCCACGCAGACAACAGTGAAAGCTCTTACAGGGAAAATGAACTGGCCGCTGCAACGGCCGTTACCTCTCCGGCTGTAAAACTCTCGGGGTCTCCGCGATCACCCGCTCCCTCAACAAGTCTCTGCCGTCCCGGAGCTCGGTCCATTCCCTGCTCTCCGGGCGGTTTGGTGGTTACAGCGGCTGCAGCTGTGGATCTTTGCTCAGCCTGCCGGGTTTCATGCTCACCGATCACCGCCTCTCTCTCAGCCTTGCCGGCTGCTGGTCCCAGCGCCGACTTGATGCACTCCTCCGGTCTTGGTGCCCTGCTCCAGTCACACGGATAGCCGGCACTTTGGTTCTGGAGGCAATGCTTCTCACAAGTAGGGGAAAAGTGAGGAGGTGCCATATCTTGTGTTATATGTTGTACACTCTGTGTGTTCAATATCTTTAGTCCCAGGAACTCGCACTTACTGAGGAAACGACAAGAAATGAAGCAAATCCCAACAAGCAAGAACAAGAGTTAAATATTAATAGCTGTGGAAGACAATCTGCAAACGTATAACTAAAGATGTAAGACAATGTAACTATGATATGGTGAAGAAGACTATTGAAGATAACAAAAGCTTAAAGAACACAAAACAGTGACTTACGATTGGGAAGAAGGAAATCATTGCAATCAATCAAGAAGATGGATCAACACTAAAAGACTGTGCATTTATAATAAAGAGGGTTTACGATTGCTACATTAAAGTGTATAAGAACACAGATAACACAGAACATAATTCAGCAGAGGACAAGCGAGAAGAAACCACCTATGATGTACCATGCGTCCTTCCAGAAGAAGTGTCGAAAGCAATAAAATCAATGAAGAATGGGAAAGTGCCAAGGAAAGATGGAATTATTACTGAAATCTTGAAAGAAGCTTTGGAAGAAATAAAGAAAATCCTTACACAACTCTTTACATGTTGCTTGAAGGACAGGAAAATCCCAGAACAATGGAGCAATGCCATACAGTAGTTATCCTCAGCCACAAGATAGGCGTCAAAGAAGACCTAAAGAACAATAGACCAACAAGACTACTTCCAATCACTTACAAGATGTTTATGAAGTTACTCACTAATTGCCTGCATCAGACCCTGGATTGCGCCCAGCCTACAGAAGAAGCGGGATTCCGCTGTGGCTACAACACGAGGGACCACAAAAAGTGATTTCCGGAAATAATGAATACGATCTACCATTCAGGTTAGGATTCGCAGATTACGAAAATGCATTTGATTCTGTCTATACTTCCGTGGTTCTAAATGCATTAATAAGAGGACAAAATGTTAAGGAAGTATATATTGATATTATAAAGAACATTTATGAGAATGCCACATCAACCATTAGATTACATGAATATGCAGGCAAAGTAAGGATTCGCAAGGGAGTGAGACAGGGAGACACCAAGTCACCAAAGTTTTTCACAGCAACACCTGAAGAACGTGACGTCATCTGTCACCGTTGTAATAGCGATTTCAGATTATAGTGTAGGAGACGAGACACAGCGGCCGGGGGTCGTGGCGGAGGGGTGGGCGTGAGCAGTTCGCCCTCATTGGCTGAAACGCCCACATGCTCCTGACGTCACGTGGCGGTCGCCGAAAAAAATCAATTTCCATTGACTTTTGAGATTTTGGACGCTGTCTCACGCGGTCGCGCCCACTTTGGGCGCACGCGACGGATTAAATCAACTTGTTTTGATGCGACGCGCCGTCACCGTAGCTGGGACTATAAGTGCAGCCTAGGAGGTACAGTATCTCAGTAATTTTGCACAGGTCAGTGTGATGCTAAAAAGGCACACTGCTTGTTTCTCCTTCTGTTTATTTTCTGCAGCTTGGACCTCCATCTGTCACCCAGGAAGTTCTGAATTCCAGGAGGTTCATCAGCTGCCCACTTGATATTCTGCAGAAAGCTAATTGGCTTCCCAGGTAATGTGTAAACCAAGTGTGTATATGTGGAATTCTTTAGCCATACATGGCTGTTCTGAAGAAGTGTCTAGTCATGAGTGAATGTTCATCTGTGAAAGGGATTACTTTCTGTTTTCTATTTTACTAATTACTTTTTCTCATCCACGGCGCTGAGAACTGGACGTCTTGCTACGTCTGTATTTAATAAATGCTATACAAGAACAGACCTGAACCAGTATTAATAAATACACTTAACTAATACCCTAATCCGTTTAGTATCAGTGAGTATGTTGTGTTCCTCCAATGTACATTATAATGTCCCAGCCTTTAAGAGAATTCCCATGTCAGTATTCCTTGAAGGAATCCGTGAACACGGCAGGTTACCCGGGTACTGGGGATTTTCTTATAGGCGGTAATTACATTTGGGGTTTCACTTTGTTATATATATATATTAATAATGTGGTTTGGTGGTGGTTTGTTTTTAGGTGATTTTATGGCATTATGCTTTGTTATGAATTAAAGGATATACACTTTTTTTGAAATATACACCTGAGTGCCTTTATTAGTGAGGTTCAGGGGCCTTCTTTTGGTGACCTAATTTCTTCCTTGTTTGTGTCTATTTAATAGAGTGAGATGCAGGGTTAATGATGCAGTAGGTTTTATTCAACTGAATGGAAGTTAATGCATTGTTTACTATACGTCAATATCACCCCACACACCATATTAAATAGGGGCCTTCGTCAGACACAATAATCTAACACACAGATATCCAGCAAGCTCTCAGAAACCCCCGAAAATTACCACAAAGTATATATACACAATATATAGATGTAGCCAGGTCCCCCTCTGCCTGTTGCCCCCCCCCCCTCACCTTGCTGGCGATCGCGTGTGCCGCCGAGCCCAATGGCGGTCCCGTCGGCCGGTTGCAAGAGTGGGGGCGATTAGGATCCTGCTTAGGGGGGTTGCCGGGGACGCGTGCGGCCGGTTGCTAGGGCCGCGATAGCGTTGCGAGGACTCCCGGCGCTCCCGAAGCAGGGCGCCGCCAACCTCAATGTGTTTGTGCATGCGCAATGGGTTCCCTGACACAGTGGCCATTACAGAAGTTCGCGCATGCGCAGTTGCAGCGCGTGAACGGGGCCCAATCAAAGGAGGGCTCTCAGCAGGGACTACGAGTTCCATGAGCCTTAGGGGACCCCACGTGATGCCAGGGAGCCAATAGGGCTGCAGCATCTCCCTGCAGAGGAGATTAGATACAATTCGCTGGGTTTTGCAGCAACGCAGTCGGCGTCAGAAGCAGCTAGGGGAAGGAGGTAGGGTGCAGGAGTCAGTGACTCCCTGCACTAGGCCAGCAGCCCCCTAGGCCCTAGATAGCCCTGAGCCACCAGTAGCATTGAGTTGTTTCAGGGACAGGCCCCAGGTTAGGGACCCTGCCCCTTACTATCCAGAGCCAGTTAGGGACACAGCGGACGTTGCGCTTCCATCCAGAGGCTTGGGATCAAGCCTGCTCAGCAGAGAGAGCGGAACCGTACCAAGGGTGGACCGCCCTCACAGATCTTCTCCCCGGAGGAACCGGACATCACCCTAAAGTTCATCTGATCCTTTGTGAAGAGTCTTTAACGTCCAGGTGCCGTCGCACTGGGCAGGTAACGTTACGCACGTGCACACACGAGAGTACTCTCACATAGTGGCAGCACTGACCACGGGACAAGGGGGGTTATTCTGTGGACACGGTGTGGGGGTACACGGTGGTGGGTGTGGGGATTATGCAATATCCTTATGCAGTGCTAACCTTTACTGTGTTTAGTGAATGTTATGCAGTAAAGCCTGTTCTGTTTTACAACTGTTTGCTTAACGTGATTGTTTCCTGTGAGGGCTTCCTCTCACTCCGTTGGGATCCCTCCCAGGTGGAGGCGTTGCACCACGAGATCGTATTATATGTATGTACCCCAGGCTTCCCAAGCAGAGGCTTAGGCTCCTGAGAGCCACACAGGTTACACAGCAGGTTGTAGCGTCTGCATTCACAGGGAATACCCGTTACATTTGGAGGCACTGCTGAGATTGTCCTGGGGTGCCCTACTCAGTAGTTCACGTAGTATCCTATCAGTCAGCATGCCTGCGCTCACGCCCCAACAAGTGGCCGACTGGGCCGAAAAACTAGGAGAGCTCCTGCGACACGTAGTCGCCGTAGACAGGGTGCCTGCCGATGTATCCATGTTTACTGTCTGCAGCGCAGTAAGGACATTACCTGGTCTGGCGGGCGCCCGCCTCATCAGCAAGCACTACAACATTGACCAGCAAGAGAACACCCTATTGCTGGCCACCGAACAAGCTATACCCCCTGATAGAGGCCCACAAGTAGTGTAGAGGCCCACAAGAGACTTTACCGCAAGGGTGTCCTCTAATTTACCCTGGAACCGTTTCCAGTCACATAACTTCCCTTACCAGACATGCGGGTTGGGAAGGCAAAGATATGGCCACCAGTACACCCATCAGATCAGACGTATCCCTACCCCAAGTGACTTTCTCTTCTGATGCTAGGCAAGGAGCCACCAGCTGGGCCGGTAGCCTGCCCACATCACCGGTCCCTAACCGGTTAATGAACAGCTTCACACCAACCCCTAACAGTCAGGGAGCGGGGATCGCAAGTTCCTCAGACAGTGGCGGCTCCATGCTAGGAGTGATATTCCCGCAGCTTGTGGAAGCTATAACTACGTCTGCCCAAGCTCAAAATTACAGGAAGTTGAAGGCGTTTTCAGGAATGGTTCCTGTTCCCGCAGGCGAAGAAAGCATCGAGTCTTGGAAGGAACACACTCTCAAGGTGATCGATGAATGGCCCTGCTCTGAAGCGGTAAGACGTCAGAGAATCCTGGAAAGCCTCTGACACCCGGCAGGCACCATGGTCAGTGCACAGCGCGACCAAGACCCTGATCTCTCTACTCATCAGATGGTAGACTTGTTAGTCCAGATCTATGGCAAAGATGAAGAGGAGAGTGAGCTGTGGTTCAAATATTACGGTCTCAGACAGAAGGAGAAGGAAGACCTGTCAGATTTCCTTAAACAAATTCAGCTTGTCCTGTGGAAATTGCGAACTTGCGGCCTCATTCTAGCCTCAGAGATGGACGAATACCGGCGCAAGCAGTTCCTCCGAGGGGCCATTCCCACGCATCACATAGTGATCATGATCAGGTGCTCACTAATGGAGGGGCCTCCCCCTTCCTTCATGGACATTTTGGGGATCGTCAAGGGGCATGAAGCCTATACCAAGCTGCATACGGGCACCAAGGTCAAAGATCCCCCTGCGAGTGACATCCCGGGAGCCTCCGCTCGCCAGATCAAGAAACCTGTCAAAGAGGAAGAGGAGCCACCCAAGTCGCCCTCAACGAAAGGCTGGACTTCGGGGAGATCCTCCCCCACTTACCCAAGACGACTGGATCCTAAAGATATCGTCTGCTATGGTTGTGGACAGAAAGGCCATTTCTCCAGAGAGTGCCCTGATGGAGTCACCCAAGAAAAGAAAACGCCCAGTAAAGGAAGCTCGGCTAGGTCCATGATCTGCCGGATACAGACCACAGAAGCCAAGACCTCTGAGGCCACCCCTGCGCCTCCCGAAGCTCCTACTGACCTAAGCCCGGACGATGGAACTCCGACCAATTGATGGTTACTGTCAGGTAGGCCCCTCTGCCATCGTGCGTGTGGTAGTAGAAGGAGTCTATGCCTCTGCTTTACTGGACACCGGGTCCCAAGTGACCATAATATACCAACAATTCTATGACCAACACATTAAGCACGGTCCCCTGCGGTCGGCGGAACATATGAAGGTGAGGGGGTTGAGCAATGAAGATTACCCCATCGATGGGATTGTGAGAGTTCAACTGGAGATACTTCAATTGAATACCGGCAAGAAACATCTCATGCATGTGGAGGCAATGGTATGCCCGAAGCCTCAAGGACAGTGTCAGTACCTGGTCATGTTGGGAACAAATACGGATATAGTGCAAGCCGTAATCAGAGCCTACCTGAAAGAGACCAATGAATTGCCAATGGCCAATCCACTCCTTGACTCTGTACTGAGAGAGGAGTGTGCAACAGAGTATATGCCTTAGAGCGTCACGAGGACCTCTACAATCATCAATGCGGACTGACGACCATTTTACCAGGGGGAGGGCAATGCATGGCCGTCTGGTGCTGTTATGCCGATCGAGATGAGACGATCATCTGTTCTCCCTGGTGAGTACCCCTGAGGAAGAGACCCAGAGAGGGTATAGGGTAATACCCGAAGTGAGAGAGTGGACGACCAAAATTCCTCTACGAACCTATGTGTATGTTCAAAATATCTCTCCATTCCCGATGGACATTGATGCAGGACAAAGTTTGGGCAGCATATATCCCGTCAGCCCGGTAGAAACAGTGCCCCTCGTGAACGCCGCTGCAGTGGGTGAGCAGTTAGTCGATCTGGATTTCAACTTCGGAGACTCGACGCAAGTCAACTGAGTGGAAGGATCGACTGACGGCTAAGCTGAATGAAAGAAGGACTGTATTTTTCACCAGCGAGATGGATGTGGGCTGCAGTCGCAGCGCCCAACACACCATTAGGTTGAGTGACGCCACTCCGTTCCGTGAACACTCTCGTCGCATCGCCCCCAGGGATGTGGACAATATAAGGAACGTCCTGAAGGAAATGGAGACCGCTGGGATATTGACGGAGTCTCGGAGTCCTTACGCATCACCCATAGTGGTGGTAAGGAAGAAGAATGGATCTGTAAGATTGTGTATCGATTATCGAACCCTGAATAATCGTACGGTACCCGATCAATACAACCTTCCTCGCATTGAAGAGATCCTGAATGCTCTAACCGGGAGCCAATGGTTTAGTGTGCTCGACTTACGATCTGGGTACTACCAGGTACCTATGAGTGCAGAGGACCAGGAAAAGACAGCCTTCGTCTGCCCCCTGGGCTTCTACCTATTTACGCGTATACCCCAAGGTATATGTGGAGCTCCTGCTACCTTCCAGCGACTGATGGAGAAAACAATCAGGAACATGAACCCTCGGGAGTGTCTTGTCTACCTAGACGATATCATTGTCTTCGGAAAGACCCTGGAAGAGCACGAAGAGAGGCTGCTTAAGGCGATAGACCGTCTTGGAAAAGAAGGATTGAAGTTATCCCTCGACAAGTGTCGGTTCTGTCACACCTCGGTGACCTACGTGGGACACATCGTGTCTGCTCAAGGAATTGCTTCCGATCCGGCCAAAGTAGAAGCGTTAGTGAACTTGCCGCGCCCCGAGAATGTCACGGAACTGCTATCATTCCTGGGTTTCTGTGGGTATTACCTTCGCTTCGTGGAAGGGTACTCTAGTCGAGCTAAACCCCTGAACAATCTTTTGAAGATATACCCCAAAGACACCAGAAGGAAGGCCACGTCGGCCCGTCAACAGTTTGGCGATAAGTGGACGTCCGAGTGTGAATGGGCCTTCCTGAACTTGAAGAAAAGCCTGACTGAAGCACCAGTGCTTGCGTATGCTGATCCAGAACAACCATACGTTCTGCATGTGGATGCCAGTCTCAATGGACTGGGCGCTGTCTTACATCAGAAGCACCCAGAAGGTCTTCGGCCTGTAGCCTACATCAGCCGCAGTCTGACACCCAGTGAACAGAAATACCCTGTACATAAGCTAGAATTCCTGGCTCTCAAATGGGCGATCACAGAGAAACTTCATGATTACCTCTATGGTGTTACGTTTGAGGTAAGGACGGATAACAATCCCCTCACATACATCAATACTTCAGCCAAGTTGGATGCAGCAGGGCACCGATGGCTGGCAACCCTATGTAACTACAGATTCTCTCTGAAGTACAAGCCGGGGCCTTTGAACATTGGAGCTGACGCTCTATCACGACGACCAGGACTAAGTGCTACTCCGGATGTTGATGAATGGGAAGAAATCCCCGGGCCAGGGATGCGAGCAATGTGTAGCATAGCGGCCGTCATCAATGATCAGGTGGCCTTCTCCGAACTAAGAGTTGCAGATTCGTTAGGATGCCAGTCGCAGGCTATCCCAGCCGCCTACTGCGATCCAAAGGGAATGAGCATAACCCATGACAAAGTCATAAGATGGAAAGACTTAGTGGACTATCAAATGAGAGATCCAGTAATCAGCATCATTCGGCAAGCTGTTCAAAGAAAGAATCCAGCCCTACTGAAAAGTGCTCCCCGAGACCTGATCGCGTTGCTAATGCGTGAGGTGGACAAGTTCGAGATAGACAATTGCTTGCTCTATAGGGTAGTCCAATATCACAACCAGCCTGATAGGCGACAACTGGTTCAGCCCCAAAACTTGAGATATATGGTGTTGAAGTCTCTACATGAGCATGGGCACCTCGGTGTAGAGAAGACGTTTGGGTTAGTCCGAGACCGGTTCATCTTGCCCAAGATACGGGAAGCGGTGGAACAACACTGCCGCCGTTGTTCCCGGTGTGTTCAACGCAAGACTTTGCCTACCAGAGCAGCACCCATGGCCCATCTCAAGAGTTCTGGTCCAAGGACCTGGTGTGTATGGACTTTTTGTGTATTGAACCCGATACCCGAGGAATCTGTAACGTGCTGGTCATCACGGACCATTACACCCGGTATGCTCAGGCCTTTCCCACGAAAGACCAGAAGGCTATCACAGTCGCAAAAATACTATGGGAGAAGTACTTCGTTCACTACAGGCTTCCAAACCGACTTAACTCCGACCAAGGGCGAGATTTTGAGAGCACTCTGATCCGAGAATTGCTCAAAATGCTGAACATCGCCAAATCCCGGACGACTCCGTACCACCCCGAAGGAGACGCTTTGCGTGAACGATTAAACAGGACCTTGTTGGACATGCTCGGAACTCTGAAGGGTGCGCAGAAAACGGAATGGAGTCGACACGTAGAGGCTTTGGTACACGCGTACAACTGTACTCGCCATGAGTCCACTGGATTCTCCCCATACTTCCTCATGTTTGTTCGGGAAGCAAGACTCCCAGTAGATGTGCGTCTTTGAGTATCAACGGATGGGATACACAATGCTACCCATTTCAAGTATGTGCAAAGACTAAAGGACAGTTTGCAGCAAGCTTACCAACAGGCTGAGACGTCTACAGATAAACTGAATGCTGGCAATAAGAGACGATATGACAATAAAGTCAGGTATCGGGAGCTACGTCCTGGGGACGCTGTGTTGCTTCGTAATCTGGGAGTCCCCGGAAAACATAAACTGGCGGACCGATAGAGAGACGGCGTATATGAGGTAGAGTCACAGATGCCTGGCCTCCCGGTCTATCGCATCAAAGACACTGACAGCCGGGTAAAGGTTTGGCATCGTAATCACCTTCTCCCCATCCCACAAGTGGGAGACGAAGAAGCAGAAATACTGGCCACACCGCTCAACGGTGAGTCCGACTTATCAGAGATGGGTCAAGAGACTGTAACCAATTACCCCAACTCTGAAACTCCTGAAGACCCTATGGAAGGTCCCTCTCAAAGGGACTATTCACGGAAGGGACATCTCCCGGAGGAGCTACGGGTAAAGGGCCCCGTAGGCCAATGCCTACTAAGGTGGCACCAACAGGCCAGCCTTTGGATCCACAGAGCCCGTGCTTTGTGCCAAACAGAGACTGTTCAGAGACATTTCTCCCCTCAAGGGAAGAGGCTGAGCCTCAGGACTGTACTTATTACTCCCCAGAGGGAGTTGCTGAAGAACAGCTCCGTAGGAGCCAAAGAGTGAGGTACCCTCCAAACCGGGTAACCTATGATCAAATTGGGGCACCCCATTATGAGGCTCAGCAGTGGACTCGCAGCAAAGTGCAGTCCGTCATTGTGATGTTCAATGAAATGTGCAATCTGATCTAGAGCTGATAAGTGTAAGATCGCATTTGGTTGTTACATTTTTATTATATAACGATGTTGTGCCATTTTCATTATATAACTGCTGTATATAGATATTTAAGTTGTGTCCCAAGCGAGGACGTTGTGGTTTTTATCAGGGGGAGGATGTAGCGGCGCTCCCGAAGCAGGGTGGCAGGGCGCCGCCAACCTCAATGTGTTTGCGCATGTGCAATGGGTTCCCTGACACAGTGGCCACTACGGAAGTTTGCACATGCGCAGTTGCAACGCGTGAACGGGGCCCAATCAAAGGAGGGCTCTCAGCAGGGACTACGAGTCCCATGAGCCTTAGTGGACCCCACGTGACGCCAGGGAGCCAATAGGGCTGCAGTATCTCCCTGCAGAGGAGATTAGATACAATTCGAGGGGTTTTCCAGCAACGCAGTCGGCATCAGGAGCAGCTAGGGGAAGGAGGTAGGGTGCAGGAGTCAGTGACTCCCTGCACTTGGCCAGCAGCCCCCTAGGCCCCAGATAGCCCTGAGCCACCAGTAGCATTGAGTTGTTTCAGGGACAGGCCCCAGGTTAGGGACCCTGCCCCTTACTATCCAGAGCCAGTTAGGGACACAGCGGACGTTGCGCTTCCATCCAGAGGCTTGGGATCAAGCCTGCTCAGCAGAGAGTGGAACCGTACCAAGGGTGGACCGCCCTCACAGATCTTCTCACCGGAGGAACCGGACATCACCCTAAAGCTCGTCTGATCCTTTGTGAAGAGTCTTTAACGCCCAGGTGCCGTCGCACTGGGCAGGTAATGTTACGCACGTGCACACACGAGAGTACTCTCACATAGTGGCAGCACTGACCATGGGACAAGGGGGGTTATTCTGTGGACACGGTGTGGGGGTACACGGTGGTGGGTGTGGGGATTATGCAATATCCTTATGCAGTGCTAACCTTTAATTTGTTCAGTGAATGTTATGCTTATATATGCAGTAAAGCCTGTTCTGTTTTAAAACTGTTTGCTTACGTGATTGTTTCCTGTGAGGGCCTCCTCCCACTCTGTTGGGATCCCTCCCAGGTGGAGGCATTGCACCACGAGATCGTATTATATGTATGTACCCCATGCTCCCCAAGCAGAAGCTTAGGCTCCTGAGAGCCACACAGGTTACACAGCAGGTAGTAGCATCTGTATTCACATGGAATACCCGTTTTATATATATATAATATGTGTGTGTGTGTGTGTGTGTGTGTGTGTGTGTGTGTGTGTGTGTGTGTGTGTGTGTGTGTGTGTGTGTGTGTGTGTGTGTGTGTGTGTGTGTGTGTGTGTGTGTGTGTGTGTGTGTGTGTGTGTGTGTGTGTCAAAAAGAGTGCGTGGCTAATTGTATAAAACAAGAAACAAAGAACTCCAGAGCCACATTCAATGTGACAAAAATACACAGTGAAATACCTATACTGTATATCTCTTGAAAAAGGGTCATTTAGTTAACCCTTTGGCCAAAGTGTATAAGCCTGCGAGCCACTTTCAAGGCATGACCATAATATCGCAGGTCCGAACATTAACTGATTAAAATTCTGGCATTGAACCTGTCACAATCAGCTGCATGAAAAGAAAACCTGCTTACTTGGAAAGTGAGGAGGGGCGAACTTTAAACCTTGGGTGGCTCGCAGACTTATACGCCAGACTGGTGAGACACAGGCTGAATTAACCTCTGCAGTGCCAGTGAAACAGGTCCCAAACTAGTAGCTGTTCTATGGGTTACTAGTGTCTGCACAGACCTGCCATTCTATGGTTTCAGCTCACACATTGTATTAGGTACTCCACGTTACCACTTTATTAACTCATAGGTTAATTCGTACCCATACAGTAGGTATTGCCAAATTGGTGACTTACTATCACCTTACATCACCTTGGCTTACCTACTTTTCTGCTATTCCGGGATTTGGTGGCTACATTTGTACCCACCAACTTAAGTGGACTTTAAGTTCAATATTGTGAACTTTGATATACCCAGGCTAGCTTTTGGCATTTTACCCATGGTTGCTATTCATCCCCTTTGGTATTTTATGTTCCCTACGTAGTTGACCTATCTCAGTCATACACCTCGGTACAGTGTTTATAATTGATACACTGTCATTGGGATTATTTTCCCTAACCTGAGTTACTTCACTCCTATTAGTTCCTCACAGGCGCTATTATACTGTTTATTTTAAAGCCCATTATTTTATCAGTTGGTCATAATTAAAGACTTATTTTTAATTCTTTCACACATCATCCAAGTTCAATGATAGAGTGCTTACAAATTGGGGTTCTTTTCTTCTCAAGTTGTAATAGTTTCCTTCCCCCAAAAGCACCCTCACGCTCTTACTATCACACTACTACTATAGCTGTAGCAGGGGTTTTGTCTCTAGTTTAGCCACATGTAATTACTCAAAGAGCCGCAGGTTTCCGACCCCTGGTCTAGTGGAACGTACTGGGTAGAGAGGCTAAGAATATCTCGTGCTCCAAAAACAAACTCCTTCAGTGCCCTAATGATGTACAGTGTACGTCAAAAGGGGCCACTTCAGGGGCCCTTATTACGTACACTGTATGTCATTGGCTTTTGCTCATGTTTGAGGGGCTGTACGCAATCGACCCAATGGAAGGGAGGAGGGGTCGGCGGGTGAAATGTGTGTCACCTCCGTGTTGACGTCCGGAATCCGGAAGGGATCACGTGATTGCTCTTGAACGGTCACATGATCAGGAAGTGCCCGCCGTGGCAGCACCCTCGGGCACTGAAGGGGTTAAAGGAACCCAGGTGGCAGATGAGGGCCATTTAAAAATAATAAAAAAACATTTTTAAGTGTTCTTGAAAACACCAATGTCACAGAAAACCAGTTTTTGTGCTGCAGGCTTCTTTGGCAGTGAAAGGGTAATAGCCATTTAATCGATAGGCAGACGGAAAAATCATTTTATAAATGAGCAGTTAGTTTTTCACTATGGCTTTGTATGGGTGAGTAGTATAATGACAGTACTAGTTATGGTCTGTGCCCACAAAGCATCAGACACTGCTCTGTGTACGAGGAAAGGATTCCAATCAGTATTCTGTCTTGCTGAATATTTCCTGTGCCCACTCAAACTTACAATGCAAGCACAGCGCATGTCAAATGAGAAATTCGAATGATTCCGGTGTTGATGTCTGTGAATATTGCTTCCTTGTTGCATGGAGCGGTTATCTTGTTTCCTATGCTGTTCTGGCACAAGGGACCCTGGAAAATTTGAGCTGTGAGATTTTATTCATCCAAAGCTGTTGTAGCTGGTATGAAAAAAATGCCCTGGGATCTTTGATATCTGGTGTCATGTAATTCCTGAGCCTTTTATAGAACCAGAATGGTGTGTGCTTAAAGCTAGTCTGCACTGGCCTGTAATACTAGAGCTCCAGGCAAAGTTGGCTGTTAATACAGGACTAGTGTTCAGTGGAAATGACACAGTTACTTACCACCCTTCCGTGTCTGATAAAACCTTTAGCCTCTCTGGGGACTGCAGCACAATGCAGATTATGAAACATCAGAGGGTTGTGTGAGCTATAGTGTAGATATTTTATATGAGGTATAAAAAAGGGATACAATTTAACTAGTCAAAGCACTTCAAATTAAATATGAATGATAAGGTAATAAGTTGGGTTGTGTACAGCAACGGATGCACAAGGGGTGAGGGAGTGTGTCGCTGACTTTCTGTGCAGCAACAACAATATTGTATTTATGGAAAGAAACATGTTCAGTCACGTACAGTATGCTATTTATGTAAAGAAGTTTGGTGTAACATTTGATATTATTATTTGATGTTATATCTGATTATATTCTTGGTCCTGATTGGCTGGAGCTTTCTCTGGCAAACCACTTACGATTGGCTGTTTGATGAGACTTGATCTGTATTTTAGATTTTTGGTACAAAGGTCTCACACAGAGATGCTGAGAATTACGAATGTAGTTGTTGTACCTAATGACATACTTACCATAATGATAAATTGCAGTGACATCATTAACACTTCCATATACAAGTAGTGGTATAGCCCTTCTGATTAGAACATGTTATACCCTGTACATACATTAACAATCACAGGACTGCCAAGTACTAGAGCTTTGAGCTCTCAAGCATTCTGGTTGTCAACAGCCATTGGAAACCAACTGAAACCGCAGGAAACTCAGGTCCATTGTTCCTGCTGGAAAAGTACGATTAGGTACAGTAAGTGGAATAGTAGCTGGAAGGCCACATATAACCAGTTCAATCTTCACTCCCACTGGCAAATCACTTGTATTTACTGTCATCATTTGCTCTCATTCACTTTTGCTTTATCTGAGACTGGTGAGAGCATGTAAAGATACATTATTTTTACAATGGTTGATAGGTCTCTATTACCCAATTGGTTTATTGGGACATTTAGAAGTGGGGTGTGGGAAGACTTCCTTCCTTTCCTTAGCAGGAACAAAGAGCTACACATCCCAATGCTTTGCAATAGAAGTAAATAAAAAGCAGAGCTCAATCAACCTGTCCTGTTGATCAAGTGTGGATGATTTTTTTTTCTTTAGGGTAAAGCTTGGAGAAAATCAGAATATTGGAGTTTTCAGATTTAAAAAAAACAAAAACCTTAATTTAGTGTAAAGAAAAAAACTTTACAGATTTTTTTGAAGAAGAATTAGTTACAAAAACCACATCAAGTAATGTATTCTACACTCCCTGTGGTAGGCAAATGAAAACATACCGATGTGGTGATTTCCATGTTACTGTGGAAGGTTTTACAGTATCAGCAAACACAAAATGATAAGGGTATTGGAAGGTGTTACGCTTTGCACAGAATAATGTTTTCCCCAGTGAACAGTTTATTTATTTATAAAATGTTTTACCAGGAAGTAATACATTGAGAGTTACCTCTCGTTTTCAAGTATGTCCTGGACATAGTTAATGTGACAAATAATACATGGTTACAAATACAGTTACATAAATGAACAGGGTATACATTATATACAATACATTGCATGCACAGTTGGAGAAGATGTATATTATAGGCTTATGTAACAGTTACAGACCAGATTAATATGTGAGACAGCCTTAATTTTGAAAGAGCTTAAACTGGTGGTGGATGTGAGAGTCTCCGGTAGGTTGTTCCAGTTTTGGGGTGCTCGGTAAGAGAAGGAGGAACGGCCGGATACTTTGTTGAGCCTTGGGACCATGAACAGTTTTTTGGAGTCTGATCTCAGATGATAAGTGCTGCGTGTGGTAGGGGTGAGGAGCTTGTTCAGATAGATGGGTAGCTTGCCCAGAAAGTATTTGAAGGCAAGACAGGAAAGGTGAACTTTGCGCCTAGACTCGAGTGATGACCAATCTAGTTCTTTGAGCATTTCGCAGTGATGTGTGTTGTAGTTGCATTGGAGAACAAAACGACAAATTGAATTGTAGAGGGTTTCAAGTTTGCTAAGGTGGATTTTGGGTGCCGTGTCATATACTATATCCCCATAGTCTATAATTGGCATTAGCATCTGCTGTGAGATACGCTTTCTGACCAGCAGGCTTAGGGAGGATTTGTTCCTGTAAAGTACACCTAGTTTGGCGTAGGTTTTGGATGTCAGGGTATCAATGTGCATCCCGAATGTTAAGTGTTGATAGTTGATGCTACAACAGTTCAGCATTTTTTTCCCTCCACATTATTCTTGTTTGTGTGGCATGTGGTATATTAAGAGAATTTGCAAACACTCAACTTATTTACAAGAAGGGTATAGAATATATTGATCTGGAAAGGACACTTTTTCTGCAGGGCATTGTGACAGCAAATGTGGCAGCAAGGATGTAGGAGCAGCTTCGTAGTAAGAACACAACCTTTGATGCAGGTGAATAGTTAAAAACTCATCACCAGCTCTGTGTGTTACCGTGATAACTTATTTCTCTGTGTCTCAGGCAATCAAAAATACAAGTGTAAGCTTTTTAGAGAGGGGACTACTTGTGCCTGTAAAATCCTCTGTATAGTGCTTTATACATTGTTAGAGTTATATAAAAACTATATTAATATTGTTATTGCTATAAAGGCAAGAAGAGCCAATGTTTCTGTCAATAATTGGATCGCTAGCACTATCCTTGATCACAAAGTCTGAGAATGATCTGGTTGTGCATCAAGACGTTGGTTATTTCTGCATATTTAAATATATAAAATGAAATATTCCTTCAGATGTGCTGCATATTAATCACTTTGTTCTTCTTCTTGACAGACAGTGAAGCTATACTTTCATTATAAGCATGGTGCACAGCTAATCCGTTTTCATTGTTTGTGCTAACAGCGCGTATGTGGCATCCCAACATTGTTCTAATATTATTTGCTAACTAGCAGGGCTGAAAATCAGTGTACCATGAGTAAAGGGAAAGAACAATGTATTTATATGTGTGTACCCTGTATAATTGAAAATACTGGACCTGTAGCTAAACAGCAGCTTTCAAAATGGATATGCTAGCAGTGATTGCAGGGTCTAGTTGCCCCAAGTTAATGACAGAGTTTAAGGGACGAGCAGCATCAGGGTACTAGAACCTATATAAGTAAAACCGCACAAGTGTATAATTTCAGCGGTATACATCCATGCAGGCGTTTGTGTCTGTCTCTGTTCCTACTGTATATGAGACCGTGCAAGCCTGTGTATATCATTGTACTGTATGTACAGTATCGGTGTCTGGGTTTAGAGTTGACTGTGTATCCGTACCGCTGCGTGTAAATCAGTGTGTGTGTATCAGTGTGTTTTTGTGTGTGTCTGTGTTATGAAAAGGTGCTGGCATTTTGGGGTTGGCAATACAGTTTTGCAATTTGCTTAGCCACATTTTTCGCAGGTTTCTCTTATATTTTGCGTTATTGCAAAAATAAAGTCACATTGCTCAGGAAAGGGCAAGGCCACGTTTTTACCAGTTTACAGTGACATTGTGTGACTTCACATATAGCAGTATATAATGAACCACAGAACCTGGTGCCACGTGCTTCAGTGTTGGAAATTGCAATGTTTAATGCTCGCCAACGTTAGGGCAAATTTGCAGTTTATCACAATTTTTCGCCGAAACAAATATCAGCAAATTTTACCCGATTTTGCAAAATTCCATAAAAATAAATAACCCTCCACCTTGAGTGCACCACTACCCCCTGTGATGCCAGAGGGGCCAACAAAGGCGTTAACACTTGTTCTTAGAAAATATTTGTCCTTCTTGACTCCGCGGACCCGTAAAGTGTCCAGGGACCACAGTTTGGGAATCACTATGTTCGGTATTTTATTTGCGTCTCTATGCTCTCTTAACCATTACCCCTGTTGGAAGTGTCACGCAGAGTCAAGAGTTGAATGCCAGCAATGTACAGCAATGTCTCCTGACACATGTTAATTACATTTTGGGGGGGGGGGGGGGGGCGTTGGAAACAGGTGCTGGCAGGAATGTGCCAGTCGCACAGTGAATTCAGCTTCATTGTATTCATGCTTTGCATACACTGGTCCTCTTCAAAGCTGGTTCAGGAATTTTCTAATATACTCATTCAAACTGATCTAGACATGAGACGGGTGCTAAAGATTCACATCCACTTCCCTTTATTTGTCTGGTTACAATTACAAATGGGTTTTTTACTACGTAGGGCATGAGCATACATTTCAACTGTCTACCAACCTGTGTCTGTTCCATGCAGACAGAAGTGTATGTATAGACCAAACACACACAAACACCGCGGTATAACTGACATCTAAAGCCAGACTATCCCTGTAAATATACCCAGGACTGGCCGTGCTACTGGGAAAAATCATATAAATACACAAAGGAAAAAAAGAAACCCAATGATAAGCACTCTGATGTATCAGAAAAAATAAATAAATATGTTGTAAAGAATACAAAATTATTTTAATTAAACACATCATATCAAATCAAATCACAGATGTGTTTAATTAAAATGATTTTGTATTCTTTACAACATATTTTTTTTTTTTTCTGACGCATCAGAATGCTCATTGGGTTTCTTTTTCTCTTTGTGTATTTATAAGTGTATGTATGTAGGTATATATATATTTTTTTTATAGCGCCAACAATGTATGCGACACTTTACAAAAAACAATACAATAAAAGGGAGTTATAATACGATAAGTGTAACAAACATGAAATCAGATGCTAGGAATTGAAATCCCTGCCTTATAAAGGGGACAGTGTGAGGCCGTGATCGTACCAAAATCGTCCGCTGACGCCGCGCAGCTCAAAAACAAATAGCTGCAATCCAATGAAGGTAAACATACCTCGCGCCGCCTGGAACTGCAAGGAGCACGGAGTCCAGGCATTTGCAATGTACTTCATTCGGAAGGTGTGTTTTCGGTTTGACTTAAAGGTGGGGAGAGAAAGTGCTTTGCGTATACTGAGTATATACAGGAGATGAGCAGGGGCATAGCGAGGAATTAAAGCAGATATGTAGGGAAAAGCAGACGAATGGAGAGCCGTGAAGGTTAAAACCAGAACTTTGTAGGTGATTTAGTACTTGATGGGAAGCCAGGAGGGGGATTTAAGGAGGAGATAAGCAGGCAATGTTCTAGGAGGAAGTGAAATGATCCCAGTTGAAGAGTTTTGGATAGATTGCAAAAGAGAATGATTTGAGGCAGGGAAACCTGTTACTAGTAAATTATAATAATCCAGGCGGGGGAGGATACAGACATGCATTAGAGTTTTAGCAGTAGACTGACAGAGGAAAGGTTGCATCTTGTCAATGTTACAGAGGAAGAAGCAACACATTTTAGTAAGAGAATGAATGTAAAAGGAGAGGGAGGAGTCAAATGTCACACTGAGGCAATGTGCTTTTTGGAGACAGGATTGATAGTGGTTCCGTTTATTGTGATGGAAAAAAGGGATACTGGACCGGGTTTAGGAGGAAATATGAGGACCTCAGTTGTAGACATCAAGTTTGAGGTGACATAGTGACATCCAAGATGATATAGCCAAGAGGTAAGCACTCAGGAAGTTGGGCATGGTAAGAGGTCGGGTCCAACCTCCGTGTCGGGTTGCCGGGACCTTTGACGTCACGCAGCTGGTTCGCCCTCAATGGCTGAACCGCCGTGACGTGGCCATTGCCCGGCCACCATGCCAAAAATCTTATCTTTGGGAAAGGTGGTCGCACATCGCACTTACTGCAGGCATGCGCTGGGGACGACCCCATAGACGGCCGTATCTTGTTCGCGCTGTGCATATGTTTTATAAAACAATTAGATGTAAACATTATTATTTACAAAAATAATAACATAGATAGGTTCAAAACGATTTTGAAATGTGAATAAATGTGTATATTATTGTGCACGTCCAAGAATAATTCCCCCCCACCCCCCACTGTCCCATCCTCGTGTCCGAGTTCCCTTAACTTTTTATCTAGAAAAAACCCCAGTGAATAAACCCATTGTTACATTTGATGCAGATGCCACCAGAAGCCAGTGCATCAAAAGAACATGCATCAGTCTATGCCACTACTGCCGTATATATGTGGGGCTTTGCAATACACTAACGATTCCTCTGGCCCTGAAAGGGTTATGTTGAATTTGTATCCTCTGCAAAAAAATAAGTAAGCGAATGAAAGTAAAAACTCATTAAATGTGCGTTTTTTTCTTCCTCTTGTTTTTAGAGCAAGAACTAATTCCACATGTGAATAAAATATAAATAGTGCAGTTGTACAGTGAGAGATGAGAGATGACAGAGATTCACAGTTAGCATATGGCAGTAAGAAGAAAAACAATTTTTTTTTAGACCAGAGTTTATCGTTTCATATTAGGTTTTGAATTGTACATGCTGATGAATAGGACTTGTGTGATTAGTCATAATGAGATCTGTCTGTGCCTAATTGCTCCAGACGGTGTAATTTACTTTGGAGGGAGAGAGGCTTCCAACCCCAAAACCCAGTTCTTCGTACTTGCCAAGAAGGGGTTAAATAGCATAAAACTTCACGGAACTATTGGGAGGGGAAAAGTACAGCTCAGTTGCAGAGTTTTGTTTGGGTAAGTGTGTTACCTACTGACGTGAGCCAAAGATAACAAGACACGTTCAGTTTCATTGCGTGCAGTCATAACTCCTTCACTACAATATCTTGCACACCTCTCTGGCAGCAAAGGGGTTAAAAGAAAGGTTGAAGTTCAATGAGATTTATTTCCAGCCATCCTTCCTTAGGCTCCTGCTGATCTTAAACTTCTCAGTGTGAGAGGGACTAACAACATAGTTATGAAGATGCACTGTACTCCTGCTCAGCAGAGGGGTGTTCATACCACAACAGTGTAACTGTCCCAAAGATATTTCATGAAATATAGATTTTATTAGAATTTATTCTATGAATGACTACAAACTTATTTGTGTTGGTGCCTACAACTTACTGCTACTTACTTGTAGTTTACTACCAGTAGTGGCCTGAAGGAAGACATGAAACATGACACATTGGACTACTGTTTTCAAAGTCTCTGTCCACATTTTGTAAGTGTTGGTCCATACTGTGTCAGAAGTCTCATTATGTCAAGGCAAATTGGGAAGAAACCATGCCCTGCTATTTACTGCATCTTCTTATTGAAATCGGACTGCCTCTTGTGGAGATGCATTTAAAAAGCTGAAAATTGTCACTCTGGAAGAACTAGATTGACATAAAGCTGCATTAACACCTCAGAAAATCATATAACCCTATGGAAATTTAGGCCTAACAGTGAAACATCAGGTATACATATAGGCTTCTCTTGGCAAACATATATCCATCAAATTTCAAGGTCACATTGGTGGCTAGAAAAGACAGACCAAGTCCAGTCCTTCCCTGAGATGTCCAGCTACAACGTCTTTGTACTAACTTTAAGGAAACCGGAGCCTCATGCTACACAGTTTGTTGTGCCAGTTGGCCAAAATTTGGAAACACTATCCTTCGCTTGTGTTCTGCACCAGATAAAGAACCCCATTGAAATCCATAACATTTGTATTGGATACGCTTTTAAATATGTAACCCAAATATTTAAAGTACGCTGAAAGTCAAAAGGCCAGCACCACGAAGCTCCATTAAGGGAGGGTAAATAACGTGACGTTACCTAAATAGGTAACGGACATTATTTGGCCTGAGTTTCATATATATAATATATATGTAACGGGCATTCCCCCATACAATCGCATATAATGTGTGTGTGCGGGGAACTTAGTGTTAGCAGGTGTGGTGCGTTACCTGTTAGGCTCACAGGGGGCCTAAGCCTCCGCCACGGGGAGCCTGGGGCACGAATAGTAATAATAAGAGTAACCTCGTACTCGGTGCAGTGCCTCCACCTGCGATGGCTCCCACCCGAGGGGGAGTGATCCTCGCAGGACAATATATATATATATATATATAGATCACACAACAGCATATAATACAACCAATGACTTTACTTGCGAGCATAGAACGTACTTGCATATAATATCAACAGGTGTCCCTCCCTAGAGGAGACACTAACTACTGCGTCTCGCAGGACGCTACCCCCCTTACACCGGGTGATCCCCCCCCCTGTCCATTAATCCCACACAATGTCCCACAGTCTAGAGAGAGAGGATATGTGTGACTGCGCAGTCACTATTAAAGCTAATAGGATTGTTGGTGCACTTGTTGTTACGGATTACCTGCCGAGCACTCCAGTGCTCGGGCCTGCAACGGCTTCATAAAGGATCCGATGAGCGAAGACACCGGAACCACCATCCAGGGCGATCCCACCCGGATGACTGCTGCAGCTGCAGCGGAGGTCTGAGCCCAAACCTCAAGATGGAAACGCAGCGTCCGCTGTGTCCCTAACTTTCTCTGGATACTGAAAAGGGGCCGGGTCCCTAACCTGGGGCCTGTCCCTACAACACTCAGCTACTGTGACTCAGGGCTATCTTGGGCCTAGGGGGCTGCTGGCCTAGTGCAAAGAGTCACTGACTCCTGCACCCTACCTCCTTCCCCTAGCTGCTCCGGTCACCAACTACCCAACGTGCTGCAAGCCCGCGAAATGTATCCATCCCTCAGCAGGGAGATACTGTAGCCCTATTGGCTCCCTGGGGTCATGTGGCTCTGCCCCTGTGCACCCTGGGGGCTGACTGTCCTTTACTGCGCATGCGCGAGCTGTCTGTGCGCCTCCCGCGCTTCTGGCTCCTGCGCAACTCCACTCGCAATGGCGGCGCCCTGCTCCCCGAGCCGCCGGGACCGCAGCAACGGGCCGCGCGTGTCCCCAGCAACCGGCCGCATTCAAGAGAGGCGCGCTGTGCTCGCGCACGCCCCCGCACCGACAGGGGACCTGGCTACATATATATATATATTCCCTCAAACCTCCCTTCAAATAACACATGAAGCATACAAAAAGGAGCGCAACTTAGATACCTGGGAGATATGCTAATGTTTATGCGACGTATATTTAAATGACTCAAACTCCACACCTTCTAAAACAGGGGAGCGCAAACGTTTTCAGCTGCGCCCCCCTGCCTGCTCCCCCTTGCTCTCGCGCCCGCCCTCACCTTGCTCGGCGGCATCAAATGACGCCGTGGGGGTCACGTGACCCCGTTGCCATGGAGATGGGCGTGTGACATCACTCCGCATGGCACCGCGGCGTAATTTAACACTTCCCTGCAGCTCTTCAGAATCCCAGTAAGTTAGTTGCAGAGGCCTCACGCGATCCCCCGGCATTTCATTTAAATGCCTGGGGGAAGAGCGCGGGACCTCTGCAACCGCCCCCGCAGACAAATCTCCCGCCCCCAAGTTTGCGCACCGCTGTTCTAAAAGATTGCCATAAATCTTATACTAAAAAGCCTAAGGCCCCTTGTGATGAAGCGGGTACTAGTATCACGCCCAACAGGATTAGAAACCACAACCTCTGTCATTGCACCAGCACCAGCATTAAACTATCTCAGATGCTGGATAGCTCCACTTTTTTGTATTTGCAAAAATTATTTTGATATTCATATAAAATTAATGTTTTACCAATTGATTTTCTCACTGGAATGCTTTTATTTTTATTTTTTGTGATGTAATGTCACCTTTACGATTAAATTCATAGCCTTTTTTCATTTTCATATAGTTATGTTTTTACACCACCCTATCCATACATTTATATATGATTGTATGAATTATATTGGGTTCAGAGTTCATCCAATCAGAGAGCTCTGTGGGGTTACAAATCTCTTACTGCATGTTGCGTCTCTGTAATCATTCCCGACGAAGTACTGTACTGAGGTACGAAACCCATAGGGATTACCTGGATCTACTTCCGGATCTGGTGGCGATGCGGTCCACTCTCGCCGGCTGTTTGTGTATGTGGGATTCCCGGAGATCCCTAATCGTCGGAGTACAAACTTTTTTTTACTTGATTGCAAGAGTGGATTTTATCCTTTCATAATATAAAAAAAGTCTGTGATATACTTACCTCTATACCTCTATAGACTGTAAATACCACATTTACCACACATAGGAGGAAATCATATAAAAGGTGCAATCCCACAGTTGGCCAGTTGAATTTGTTAGGGGCCTCTGAATAGGGAAGTGTTTGTCATTCCCTAACCCACCCTGCTTTAATCAGGGAGCCAATAAAGTTATAGGGGAGCTGGGGGAGGGGAGCTCTGGCTGTACAAGTCACATGTCATTGGAATGAGTTCAGTTTGGTCTAGGAGGGATTTCCTCTTTAGGGGCAATAGCAGCCAGGGGGTAGTTACATTGTAATAAATGTCCCCCAAACAAAAGCTAGTTTAGCATAGCTTTTATTTAAAATATTAGGGCAGAGGCCCTGAAATTAGTGGTCAAAGGGGCTGATAGAAGCTATTAATGCTGCGTCCTATTTACATGTTTATTTTCTAGATAAGACACTTATATTGTTGATCCAGGGAGAAATCCGATTGCTAATTCTTTGAGTCGGGAAGGAATTTATTTTTCCCCTAATGAGATATCATTGGATGGTGTTTCACTGGGGGTTTTTTGTTTGCCTTCCTCTGGATCAATATACTGTAAATATAAATGTAGGATAAAGTATCCGTCGTCTAAATTTAGCATAGGTTGAACTTGATGGACGCATGGCTTTTTTCAACCTCATCATCCACTATGTAAATATCTTTAAGAAAATTGTATTAGCACTGGGAGCATTAAAGCAGCAATCCAGCTGGCATGTTTTTTTTAACATAGCATTGAAGCAGCGGATCTCTGGAGCTGAACCCCATTCACTTCAGCTCTGAGGATCCCCTGCTTCCCGAGATGCTTACCTCCGTAGAGTGTGCGGGTAGCCTCTCCGCTCGCCTATCAGGGATCAGTTTCAACGCCCCCGCACACTGCGGGCCAATAGGAAGCCATGACACATCAGGTGCGTCTTCCTATTGGCCCACGTGACGGGGGAGCTTTAAACTTTGACGAGATACCGGCACCTCATTTGGAAGTCTGTATCTCGGGAAGCGGGGGGTTTCCCGGGAGCTGAAATGAATAGGGTTAATTTCCGGAGACCCGCTGCTTCAAACTGATGTTAATAAGCAATAATAAAGAAAAGCGGGATTTCCTCCTTTATAGCTGCAACATTGAGGCTTGGGTCACAAAGCTCGCTCTCATATCTAGCAGTAACATTATCTTTTCCAATGATTATTTCCCTTTTTTTTTAATATTACTGTTTTCTTTAAAAATCAGTTTGTACTGAGCAATCCTAAATGATCGTTTTCAGGCATATTGACCACTGACCCCTGAAAACCAGACAAGCAGCTAATTTCCTGAGAGGCCATTTAAACCCCTCACGATGCAAATTGTGCTCAGACACAATAGATGCTGCCGAAGGAAATTGAGGGCAGAAGAAATGTCAACAAAAACAAGAGGAAACAGATTTGGATGTCAAGAATACGAAGCAAACTTACATGTTGCACATTACATATGCATGTGATGAGGTTCTAGTTATATCAATGGCCATATTTTCAATTCTTTATTTAGTACGGTTGCTTAAGCTCAGTTTAGCCAAATATTGACCTTTAACTTGTGAGACCAGGCATGCATCACGGTATCCAAGCCCCAAAAACAGGAGCAATCTTCATTCTATTTATACGTGTTCCCGCTTCTAATAAACATTTAGTAACAGTGAGGAACTTGTCTCGATGCCAAAATATCGAAGCAGCAGTGCGTATGGTTTACCACATGTTACCAAAACCAAGCCCCAGACCATGAACGTTGTTTAAATATGTATTTATTAAAAAAAAAAAAGGCTTTCAATATAAAAATATATATCCAGGAAGTTAAGGGAAACACAGAGGAGTGTGCAGAGCAAGAAGCGAAAGCTCAAATTCATCTAAACCCGGGAAGCCATCTCCAGTTCTCAAGGGCTACCTACAGGTCAGGTTTTCAGGATATTCCTGCTTCAGCACAGGTGGGTCAATCAGTGGCTCAGTCCCTGCTGAACCACCTGTGCTGAAGCAGGGATATCCTGCAAACCTGACCTGTTGGTGGCCCTTGAGGACTGGAGTTGGCTACCCTTGTTGTAATAAAAGAAGCAGACACGGGTCACCTCATCGTACGAAGCAATACTTCAAAGCCACATACAGAGCAAAAGAAAACTGATTGTAACTCACAATAGGAAACATTTGCACCAACACATTCAGCCCCATTTAGGTTTTGAACTTAAGGAGGCTGCAACGCAAATACTGTTTGATATGCCTTACTGACGAAGATTGACCAGCAATGTACTTTGTACTCAATGAACGGGGGACATGCTGCAATATACAGGAGTATAGAGTATGACGGCACATTGAAAACAACTGAAGCTTGATTTTGGAATATGGAACTAATAAATATTATCAGCCCTCACCTTCGTTAGCTAATGTTTACATCTGACCCCTTTGCTGCCATATGGGATTTCAATGCGTTTATGACCTGTGACCGGGCCTGTTATACACGTGTGTTACAGGCCAGCAGTACGAAGAACCAGTTTGCAGACATGGCAAATCCCTGTCTAGATTGCGGTTACTTTCTACTGAATAAGCTCTGAGGATATCAGTGTGCAGAAATACTCATACATCCTTATTAAAGCCGCAGAACTGGTAACACATTTATGTTTTTTTTAATGGGTTTGAAGCATGGGGTCTTTGGAGCTGAACCTCGTTAATTTCAGCTCCGTGGACCCCCTGCTTTCCGAGATACTTACCTCGGAAGGGGGTGCCGGTATCTGCGCAGTTTCAAGCCTCGCGTCACGTGGGCCAATAGGAAGCCGTAAAATGTGACGTCACGGCTACCGATTGGCCCGCGTGACATTAAAGCCGCCATTTCGATAACCCCAACTAGCCCAGCTGGAGCTGCTACCGGCACCCCCTTCCGAGCTAAAACCCCCAAAACTTACGGGGGGAAAACGTGTCACCAGTTCTGCTGCTTTAAGCGCAGGAGAGTTGGCAACAATGGAAAAGATCCCTTCCAGCAAGATCAAAATTATTCTTTACAAAGGAAGGGTCATTGGCGATCCTGTAACTTTATACACATGCATTATTTTAGTGACACTTCAAAATGTACGTTCAACGAGGCAGGAGAGAATAACCTTACACTAGCAGTCCCAAGCATTCAAGCTTGTACGGAGCACACAATTAGGTGAAATTAGATTGTAAGCTCTTCGGAGCAGGGACTCCTTTTCCTAAGTGTTAGGCCTGAATTATCCTTGCTCCGGCTGTGCGCGCGCGAAGTCACGCCTGCGATGCGCACATGCGAAACCTGCACTGCAGGCATCGGGAGGCGTCAGAGAGGCGTGGCCGTGACATCACGTGAGCGGTTCGCCCTCATTGGCTGAACCGCTCAACGCAGATGCCTGCTCAAAATTTGCACCCTTGAACGCGTCGTTTGCGCGCGCTCAATTGAAAACATTCATTTGTTTTGGTGGCGCGCGCACGCACGCACGCACCGCAATTATGATCACGGCCTTACTTTTATGTCTGAAGCACTTCTTCCCATGATGTGTTATTTGTATTATTTCTTATTTATGATTGTCACGTATATTACTGCTGTGAAGCGCTATGTACATTAATGGCGCTACATAAATAAAGACATACATAGATACATCTGCTGCATTCAAATGACTGCTGCAGGAAAAGGATTTGCATCCTAATTACAAAGTGCCAGAAGTCAGCACGATATCCTATTCTGCCATCCAATCCCCCAGCTGCTCCTGTAAAGATCCAGGGAAGATTTCTGGAGTACCAAAAATGTGCCCTCTTCCTATGTGTTTATTAGAGTGCACAACACCAGGCCAGTCCTGAAGAAGGCAAGAGTATCAGTGAGGAATCTCAATACAGTGCAGCCTCTATTATCAGTACAGCATCAGAAATGGCTTCCTGTGTAGAAAGTAAGGAAACCTCAATCATTTTATTTTAGGTTTAAATAACACTTTAAGTGTATACAGATGTGGCCTGTTATAGTGGTCACCCCTGGTAAACCTGACGTCCAGCAATGTATGGGAATGGTGCAAATCATGCACATTTTAATTATACGGTGTCAAAAAGTATTAAAGCTGCTGCCCTTTTGCTCTGTAGACAGTTGATCCCTTGGGTCCCAGGGAGGCTTAGTAATACACCGCAGGCTCTTGGGATTCATAGACATTTTTCCCAATGGATAGGTTAAAAAAAAAAAAAATTTTTTTTGTTCATTATCCCGTTTTCATATTAAAAGTATAACATAACTATAACATAGCAGCAAAGGGGAATTTTAAAACGTGTATAAACCATAACTGTGGTTAACATTGGGGATATCCTTTACATGACGTATTGTACATGTTCCATTCCGTGCACCGTTCTGCTCATAGAGATTATTTAAACAAAAAAATCACCTTTAAGGAAAACAAATTCACCTTCCTAAAAAATATTGAAAGTACAAAGATGGCAAATATATTTTTAATGTGCATTTGCAAAAAAAACTATATAAATACACAAACTGTACCCATCTCCCTCTCTAAATATATATACTGTATATAAAATACAAAACGAATAGACGATACCGTTCTGTGGCTAACTAAATGTTTTTATTTGTGCGAGCTTTCGAGATACACTGATCTCTTCTTCAGGCAATGTTACAATGAATAAAGCAAGCAAGGGTTTTACTTAAAAAAAAAGTGCACCTTGGAATGTTATCTGTGACTGAAACCTATCCCTCCCCCCTATGTAGTATGCGATTTATGACTTGAGGTGTTAAATAGTCCCTGAATGTTAGTGATGTAAGAGTGTGTGTGTATGTACAGTTGTGTGAAAAAGAACGTACACCCTCTTGAATTCTATGGTTTTACATATCAGGACATAATAACAATCATCTGTTCCTTAGCACGTCTTACAATTAGGTAAATACAACCTCAGATGAACAACAACACATGACATATTACACCGTGTCATGATTTATTTAACAAAAATAAAGTCAAAATGGAGAAGCCATGTGTGAAAAACTAAGTACACCCTTATTGCTTCCATAGGAATTAAGATGCTAAGAAGCAGACAGGTGCTTCTAATCAAATGCCCTTGATTAAGTGATCCTCAGCAAGTGTGACCACCTCTATAAAAGCCGAAGTTTTAGCAATTTGCTGGTCTGGAGCATTCAGGTGTGTGTTAACACAATGCTAATGAGGAAAGACATCAGCAATGATCTTGTTAATAAATCATGACAGTGTAATATGTCGTGTTGTTGTTCATCTGAGGTTATATTTACCTAATTTTAAGACCTGCTAAGGAACAGATGATTGTTATTATGTCTTGATATGTAAAACCATAGAATTCAGAGGGTGTACTTTCTTTTCCCCACAACTGTATGTATGTAAATAAAATTTATAAAGAGCCCACGGTGTATACAGCACTTTACAAAAGGTGTGTGTGGAGTGGGAGTGTATATTAATGGTGTGGGTAGGTGTGGAAATATAAGAGGGTGTTGCATAACTAAAAGTGTGTGTAGATATGGTGTGGTCCCTATTGGTATATATGGATGGAATTACATAAAGTATTTGTATGTGTAAGAGACAGCTGTGTGTGCATACATATAGTGCAGAATGTATAGACATGGCCTTTAGCACTTATGGGAAGAGAGTTCTCGTGTCAGTAGTGACTCATGAAACTGCAGTCTCGGTTTAGGCCACCGCAAAGTGTCCCGGACAGTTGCATAAATTTGTATTCATGCAACCGTCTCTGTTTCGGTGTTCTAAGATTACCTTTGAGTATGGCCACCTACAGATCATTCATTTTATGGCCAGAGTCTGAGAAATGTTCGCCGACAGGACGGTCTCTTGTTCCGCGTGTGATGCAGTAGCATTTCGTTAGCCACAGAATGGTATTGTCTATTTATTTTTGATTATTAAAGCTCGCTAACACGGTACAGATACCTATACATCTCTCTCTCTCATACACACAAACACACACACTACATATCTCTCTCTCATACACACAAACACACACTACATATCTCTCTCTCATACACACAAACACACATACTACATCACACACACACACACACACAGTTACCAGTCACAACTGTATATACACCTTTTTAGATTTGTTATGCTAACATTGTATGTATTGATGTATGTATGTATGTCTTTATTTATATAGCGCCATTAATGTACATAGCGCTTCACAGCAGTTATACACGTGACAGTCATATAAATAACAAATAATTTAAATAACACATAATGGGAATAAGCACTTCAGACATAAAATTATCATTTAGGAAAAAGAGTCCCTGCCCGGAACAGCTCACAATCTAATCATTGAATGTAAAGTGTAGCCCCCTCGTGATGTCTAAGGCCTCGGTCCCGCTGCGCTCGTTGGCGCGGGCGGCGGGTCGCGAGTTCCCCACCAGCAGGGGAATCCTCGCGAGCCGGTCCCGGTCCCCCCTGGCTGCACAGCTGATTACACGCTGTAGCGCGTCAGCCGCTGGAGACACCAGAGAATGGTGTTTCCTAGCGTTGACGCGTGACGTGTGTGGCTGTGAGCCAATGGGGAGGGGAGGCTTCGGGAGGAGGAGAGGCTTCGGGGAGCGGGGAGGAGTGTGGAGTGAAAGCAGGTGAGTGCCTTTCTCTGTGTGTGTGTCTGAGTGCGTGCCTGTCTGTGTGTGTATGTGTCTGAGTGCGTGAGTGCCTGTGTGTGTGTGTGTGTATGAGTGCGTGAGTGCCTGCCTGTGTGTGCGCGCATGAGTGCGTGAGTGCCTGCCTGTGTGTGTGTGTGCGCGTGTATGAATGAGTGCCTGCGTGTGTGTGTGTGTGTGTGTGCGCGTGTATGAATGAGTGCCTGCGTGTGTGTGTGTGTGCGCGTGTATGAATGAGTGCCTGCGTGTGTGTGTTTAAACTTACCTTCCAGCTCCAGCCCGAGTCCGTGGAGGGAGGGGGGGGAGAGTAGCGGGTCCCTCCGCTCAAGCCGCGCCCCCCCTCCCTGTCAAACCGCCCACCTCCCGATCAAACCTCCCACCTGCCGCCCACCTCCCGCTCCCGTTCCCTACAGACCGCAGATCGCGGTCTGTGTATCTCAGCGCACCGCCTGTCAGCAGCGCAGGTGCGCTGACTCTGGGAGCGGGGCCTTAGCCTAAGTTTGGGCACATTAAAATGTAGGTTATTCATACATTTTGTGTGTCAGAAACTCTGTGTTATTGCATCAGGGTTGGCAATTTTATGCCTATCTTTAGTGGATTCCTTTCAAAGTCCCAACTCAATCACTGATCACAAAATGCCAGTTTTCCTATGTCTGGACCAGTGATTTCTAAGAGCCTGGCGCTATTTAATAGTGCACTCTGTGCAAACTTGAAATGTTGCTGTGAAGACAGAAATATAAAATGCCATGCAAATTATTTAGGAATAAAATACAGGTACCCATATAATAATAGAAACGTAGTCCTTGTTCTGTTCTTAACGGCTGTCATTCAATGACTTTCCAATGTACTGTAGGGATGTCCAAACCAATCTTTCCTGGTCTTCCCAATATCATACGCCACCTTCTTCCCCATTTACACTCAAGCCATTATTCCCACTCCTTGGCCTTCTCGGCGTCTCTAGCCGTCCTTGTGCATCTGGTTGCCTCTAAACAAAAACGGGAATTTGCACAACCAGTCTCATTAAATAAGTACTTCCATCATATTATCGGCGTCTGGAAAGTCAGGCTTGTGGGTAGTGCTGCTGATTCTGCCTTTGTGATCCGGAGTCTTGCCAAGGACAGGGGAATTTTCTGCAGAACAACGTGAAAGAGGCGAGAGGTCAAGTAATTATATGGATACAATACGGCACCAATGCCCAATCCGCATATGTAAAGGATTTCCAAATGACTATCTTGTGTGTTAACAGTGTACAGAAGGAAAGCATATTTCAGAGAAAGAGAAGTGTTAGGACAAAAGGTCACGCTCTGAAGCTGGAGGGTGGGACCCTCGGGGCAAATGCGAGGAAGTACTTCTTCACAGAAGGGTGGTGGATTCCTGGAATAGCCTTCCAACAGAGGTGGTAGAGGGTACTACAGTAAGGGAATGAAAAAATACTTGGGATAGACATCAGGCGATACTCAATATGAAGAAGCCAAAGAATTGAATCTGAGGTTTTTATAACAGATATAAAAAATGGACGTACTAGGTGGGTCAAACGTCTTTATTTATCTGTAGTCAAAGGATATGTTTCTATGAAAGAAGGATTCTTCGTCGCTGTCTGTACTGAACAGTTGTAATAGTCAAACTGGTCACAGAAAGGTGTAGAATAATGGCAGGTTGTGACATTTTAAATCTCCCATATAAACATTCTCCATAGATATCACTGAGGAAAGACTTCAGAGACCTCACAATGTACTGTGCACTGTAACAGTACTTTTAAAAAGCCTGTGCGGATTCAACCGCTAAAATATGCCATAAATAATAGCCGTGTTACTGTGAACTATAGGTGAGGCACGAACCTACTGCACATATTTAACTTGCCGTTTCAGCTGAATTCTCTCGGCTTTCTCCCTTAGCTTAAGCATCCCCAAAATATATGTATGAAGTCAGCTTATCCATGTAATTGGCTTTCTTAGAAATATTCAATCACCTTTTAAATAATATATTTAGACTTTTTTGCTTACCGTGTAAAAATAAATATTTATATTTTCTGCCGTGTAATTCAAATCTCACTTGGTAATTAACGTTCTTCTCCTTTATCTCTTTAAACTAACAGTGCAGCCACCATTAGTCAACCAAAACAGCAACAAAAATGTAAAAGATTATATATACCGGTATTTATATATACACAGTGGTTGACAAATCACCAAAAAATCTACTCGCCACACAAAAAAATCTACTCGCCACCTAGTACCAAACGTGTGCTGCTTGGGCCAATATTTACTCGCCCAGGGGTTAAATCCACTCGCCCGGGGCGAGCAAATGTATAGGTTTGTCGAACACTGTATATATACATACATATACACACACACCACCGTTTACAAACAGTCCTATATATAGTAAAAAAAAGATGGTAAGAGTCCAAATCCAAACCATATCCAGGCATTGGGGACTTTGTTACCAAGTGCTGGTATCTCTTGGGTTGCGGTAAAGAATTGCATGATTTAGTAAGTATGGTTTTAAAAGTTTAAAACCAGATTTTTGTCTAATTCATTATTGTGTCAATCACCTCTGTTTAAACCCATTAAATATGCTCCTATAACTAGTTTAGGGGACTGCCCCTTTAACGGTAAACTGCCAAATCAAAGACAACAGACAACTGCGCCATTCTGCCCATTACCTCTCTAATTCAGTTCCACTGCGCCATTCTCCCCATTACCTCTCTTAATTCAGTTCCACTGCGCCATTCTCCCCATTGACTCTCTAATTCAGTCCCACGGCACCATTCTCCCCCTTATCTCTGATTCAGTCCCACGGCACCATTCTCTGCATTATCTCTATAATTCAGTACCACTGCACCATTCTCTGCATTATCTCTATAATTCAGTCCCACGGCACCATTCTCTGCATTATCTCTATAATTCAGTCCCACTGCGCCATTGTGTCCATTACCTCGCTCTAATTAGTTCAGTTTCACTGCACCATTGTGTCCATTACCTCGCTCTAGTTCAGTCCCACTGCACCATTCTGTCCATTACCTTGCTCTAGTTCAGTTCCACTGTGCCATTCTGACCATTATCTCTTTAATTCAGTTCCACTGCGCCATTCTCCCCCTTATCTCTAATTCAGTCCTACTGCACCATTCTCCCCATTGTCTCTCTACTTCAGTCCCACTGCACCATTCGCCCCATGACCTTTCTCTATTTCAGTTCCTCTGCGCCATTCTCTCCCTTATCTCTCTAATTCAGTCCCACTGCGCCATTCTGACCATTATCTCTCTCTAATTCAGTTCCACTGTGCCATTCTGACCATTATCTCTCACTAATTCAGTTCCACTGCGCCATTCTGACCATTATCTCTCACTAATTCAGTTCCACTGCGCCATTCTAACCATTATCTCTCTAATTCAGTTCCACTGCACCATTCTGACCATTATCTCTCTAATTCGGTTCCACTGCACCATTCTGACCATTATCTCTCTCTAATTCAGTCCCACTGCGCCATTCTGACCATTATCTCTCTCTAATTCAGTTCCACTGCGCCATTCTGACCATTATCTCTCTCTAATTCAGTTCCACTGCGCCATTCTGACCATTATCTCTCTAGTTTAGTCCCACTGCACGTTGCTCTTTTACACATACACGTACCTGACTTCTGACACCCTTTATTTGCGGCGTGTCTTAGCAGGGGGCTGCTGGAAGGGGTCATGCTTATCCGTCCCCTTCTTGGGAAGGAAGCGCTGTTTGGCCAGAAAAGTTCAGGATTTTTGTCTGTTTGGGTGCTGTTATCTCTACTTCCCGTCTTTGCATGTGACGCGGTGACTGGCGGAGCGGCAGCAGGTGGAGGTAAAAAAAAAGATGGCGGGGGAAGCAGCAAGGAAGGCGATGGATTTTCATGATGGTCTCTGCCCTGAAGAACTCCTAAAGAAAATGACATTGTGAGGATGTAAGTATATACCTTTAAGTAATTTAAGTAAAGCTGGTAGTATGAATTATATATGGATTGTAAGCTCTCGCAAGCAGGGCCCTTATTGCCTTATGTATGTATGTATGTATATCTTTAGTTATATAGCACCATCCATGTACATTGCGCTTCATAGAAGTAATACATAAGACATAATATAACACATAATGGGAATAAGCGCTTGTATATATGTATGTATGTCTTTATTTATATAGCGCCATTAATGTACATAGCGCTTCACAGCAGTAATAGTTACAATCATATAAATAACAAATAATACAAATAACAGATCATGGGAATAAGTGCTTCAGACAGAAATGTAACATTGTGGGAGAGGAGTCCCTGCTCCGAAGAGCTTACAATCTAATTGGTAGTATAAACAGGAGTGAACAGAGAAGTTCAAAAGGACCCCTATAGCTGCACTCTAAACTGTATGTGTGTGTTTCTAGAGTAATAAGGTAAAAGATCCCCTATACCAGAAACTAAAAACGAAAACGGCGCAAAATAATAAAGTTTTAATACATATTGCAATTAAACTGTTATACACTCAAATGGATAAAAAGGGTATGAACTGAACCCCTAGGAGGAACGATATGAGTCCTTATGAAGGTGCTTAAAGTACTAATGTACACTTATTATTGTAGAGTGCACCCCATAGGCTCCTGCGCTGATTGGAACATATAATGCCACTGAATCTGGGTACTGGTGTGGTAAGCCTATCAGAAGAGGTGTTTGTCAAAGTTTGACTTGGTAAATCAAGGCACTATAGGTATAGGCTCTAACAAACACTCTCTATATGTTATCCAAGTACAAGGAGTAAATTCTCTTAACTATATTTAGGCTCCTGGGACTGTGTCAGTAACGTGGGCTTTTGCCCTTGCACATATGTAACTTGAGTGCTGCAGTCTATGCTGTTGGCTGGGAGAGGAGTCCCTGCTCCGAAGAGCTTACAATCTAATTGGTAGGTAGGAAGAATGTACAGAGACAGTAGGAGGGCATTCTGGAAAGTGTGTCTGCAGGGGGGCAAACTTTATGTATCATGTGTATAGTATTTGCCACGGAGCTACTCATACCCTTCTTTAAGCAAGTGTGTCTTAAGGTGGATAGAGAGGGTGCTACTCGGGTATTGAGGGGAAGGGCATTCCAGAGGTGTGGGGCAGTCAGTGAGAAAGGTTTAAGGCGGGAGAGGGCTTTAGATACAAAGGGGGTAGAGAGAAAGCATCCTTGAGCAGAACGCAAGAGCCGGGATGGTGCATAGCGAGAAATTAGGGCCGAGATGTAGGGAGAGGCAGAAGAGTGTAAGGCTGAGGCCCCAGTACCTCCGCTGCACGCGCGCCCGTGAGACTGGCGTCGTGTGCAGCCGATTCCCCGGTCTGCAGGGAGCTGCAGACCAAAAGACAGGGGGGGGGGGCGTGACGGGGGTGTGGCCGTGACGTCACCCGGCATGTTCGCCCTCATTGGCTGAACCGCCGGGGGCGTGGCTTAGCGCTCCGTCGCGACTCCTGATCACAATTCTCTTGCGAGCAGGAGTCACTGACGGCAGAGCGCAGCGCCCCCCCCTCGCAGCGGGCCCGGTCCCATTGTGCAGCGGCTATTGTCCCTTCAGCGTCCCCAATAGCGGGCGCTGCAGTAGCCAGCGGGGACCTGGCTTAAAGCTTTAAAAGGGAGGAGGAGAATTGAGTGCGAGATGCGGGATTTGATAGGAAGCCAGGAGAGTGATTTCAGCAGGGGAGACGCTGAGACAGATTTAGGAAAGAGTAGAGTGATTCTGGCAGCAGCATTTAGGATAGATTGTAGGGGAGATAGGTGAAAGGTAGGAAGGCCGGACAGCAGGAGGTTACAGTAATCGAGACGGGAGAGAATGAGGGCTAGAGTCAGAGTTTTATTAGTCGAGCAACAGAGGAAAGGGCGTATCTTGGAAATATTGCGGAGGAAAAAGCGACAGGTTTTAGATACGTTTTGAATGTGAGAAGAGAATGTGGGAGAAGAGTTGAGTGTGACCCCTAGACAGTGTGCTTGGGCTATTGGGTGAATGATAGTACTTCCAACAGTAATGTGAAAGAAGGTAGTAGGGCGAGGTTTGGGAGGAAGTATGAGGAGCTCTGTTTTTGCCATGTTAAGTTTAAGTCAGCGGATGGCCTTCCAAGATGATATCGCAGAGAGACATTCGGAAACTTTGGTTTGTACAGCAGGTGTAAGGTCAGGGGTTGAAAAGTAAAATTGTGTCGTCAGCATAGAGGTGATATTTAAACCCAAGAGATGTGATTAGGTCACCTAGAGAAAGTGTGTACAAAGAAAAGAGGTCCCAGGACACAGCCCTGGGGTACCCCCACAGAGAGATCGATAGAGGAGGAGGAAGTATTAGCAGAAGAGACACAAAGTACGATGGGAGAGGTAAGAGAAGATCCAGGATAGAGCTTTGTTACGAATACCAAGAGTATGGAGAATGTGAAGGAGAATTGGGTGGTCCACGGTGTCAAATGCTGCAGAGAGGTCAAGTAATATGAGCAGAGCGTAATGACCTCTGTCTTTGGCAGCGTGGAGGTAATTAGTTATTTTAGTGAGGGCTGTTTCAGTCGAGTGAGCAGTGTGGAAGCCAGATTGTAGAGGGTCTAGGAGAGAATGGGTGTTGAGAAAGTGGAGCAAGCGAGAGAATACAAGACGTTCAAGGAGTTTAGAGGCAAAAAGCAGGAGGGAGACATCTCGATAGTTAGAAAGATAGGTAGGGTCAAGCTTGCTGTTTTTGAGTAATGGTATAACTGTTGCATGTTTGAAGGAGGAGGGAAAGGTACCAGAGTGAAGGGAGGAGTTAAAAATGTGTGTGAGCGTAGGTATTATAGTAGGAGCAAGAGGTTTTAGGAGATGGGAGGGAATAGGGTCAAGAGGGCTAGTGGTAGAGGGAGAAGAGGAGATCAGCAGTGACACTCCCTCATCTGAGACAGCGGAAAAAGAGTCAAGGAAGGCAGGAGGAGAGTTAGGAATCGGTGTATGATGGGAGGGGGAAACAAGGGATGTTCTGACGTATGGATTCCACCTTTTCCTTAAAATAGTCAGCAAAATCCTGAGGTGAGATGGAGGAAGAAGAGAAGGCAGCAGAGGGTGGATTGATTAGAGTTAAAGACAGAGAAGAGTTGGCGTGGGTTAGACGTGTGTGTTGATTAGTGAAGAAAAGTAGGTTTGTTTAGCCTGAGAGAGGGCAGAGTTGAAACAGGATAGCATAAATTTGTAGTGAAGGAAGTCTGCGAGAGTGAGATTTCCTCCAGAGGCGTTCAGAGGAACAAGTGGAGGAACGTAGCATGCGCGTGTGGGAATTTAGCCAGGGTCTGGGGTTAGAAAGGTGAGAACGGCAGAGAGAAAGCGGGGCATGTAGATCAAGAGAGGAGGATAAGGCAGAGTTGTAGATCCTGACCAGGTTGTCAGAGTCCGTGTGAGGATTGGCCTTCGTGACGCGGCCCGTGACGAGTGACGCACGCCGCGCTACCAGGCTGAGGGACACCGCATAGACCAGGCTCAGGCTCCGCCCTGTGACATCATGGGTGATGCGCACTGTACACAAGCTACGTGTTGCCATGAGTACACGAGGGGTTAATTTCATCTCCACTTATTCTTCACCTGCACTTCTCCCCGCCCCTGCCTATCAGTGAACTGAATGTCTACGGGGCGGGTTTCATTCATTACCCTGCAGCTGTCTGCTATCCTACCATTGGCTGCCTGTTCCTTAAATGCTCAGCCAGCACTGCTGCAAACTGGCTGAGCATAAACTTCGGTTTGTGTAACTAGTGTTTGCTTCAAACACCCTGCTGCCCTGCCTGACCTTGTTTTGCTTCTCTTGCTCCTGTTTGACCTCGGCTTGTACCTGGACCTTCGCCTTCTCTGACCCCTGGACTCGGCTTGCATTTGGACTTCTACCTTCTCTATTCCCGCACCCCGGCACCGCTCAACGACTAGCCAATCTTTCCTACCCATGACCACGGCAAGTACAACAACCATTCTGTCTTCTCCTACCCTGACCTGGCTACACGACCTTCACTCTGCACTCCTCCTTTCCAGCGTAGATCAAATCCAGGAATCAGGGCCAGTAGGTGTTGTCCACTTGTTCACTCCTTTTGAACTCCCTTTTAAACTCCAGCATTACATGCTACTTAAAACATGGCTGCTTCAAACATGGCTGCAATCAGCAAAGGCTGCTGTGCTCTCAGTTAACTAGCTCGAAATGTCACCTGACTGAATTAGTTTCAACCTAGTCAACTTAATTAACACATGAGGAACATTAAAACAGATGGTTGTTCTAAGCAGGGTGTTGTCCTGACTGTGTGAATTGACTAAAATAGGCAACAGGGGATGATTTAGAGACAGAATTCAAAAATAGTTTTTACATAAAAGTAACATTAGGAAAAAGGAATCCCTGTCCCGAAGAGCTTACAATCTGTTTGCGTTTTTGTCCTTATTTGGCATGTAATTCTGCTTATGCAATTGATGTGATCCTGTTTCCCAATTTTACTGCTCTGCAGAACATATTGGCACTTTATAAATAAAAGATAATAATAATATTAATAATGGAATAACATTTTGCCTCCTGAAGTTTGAGTGTGCAAGTCCTGCTTTATTTGGGATTTTCTCTTGTAAGAATAGAGATGGATGTGCAGTATTTATCTTCCAAAAAGCAGCTCCTAGACATTCCATTACGGAATCTTACCAGAGCTAGAACTGCTAGTCAAATATATGTACCAGGTCTGCTGTGGATTAAATCTCAAGACAGAAAATAGAGGAAAACAAAAGCTACAAAACACGGCATTTGATAAATCTCATTGTAACATATCCAGAATACACCATGCTGCTCCAGACAATAACGCTTCCATTAGCTCATTGGCTGAGGTGGAAATGGAGAGAATATGGAAGAGATTCACTAAGCCCTGTTGCGGGGTATTGCATCCTGGTCCAGAATTAACCGCTATTCTAGTCAATGGCATTTCACGCCGGATCGGAGTGCGATACTCAGCATTGGAGCTAGGTGAATCCCGGCATAGAATTGATAAGATTCATGCTTTAAGATGCCAATTCAAAATATATAAGATATTCCTTTATCCGGATACTGCAAACCAAAGTGCTCGATGCAGGTTGATGAGTGATAAGGGGTGTCCAATTTTCTGACGGACGGCAATATTGGAATCTGTAGTGTCACTTATGGCAGCAGTGTCCCTTATATATTCATAGAATAGCTGCAGAGGATTGGGCGAATAGTCTAACCCATAGAGCAAGCAAGGGAATTCTCCTCCCACGCGTTTCACGCTTACTCAAGGAGATACTCCTTGAGAAAGCGCTATAAGCGTGAAACGCGTGGGAGAATTCCCTTGGTTTTGTCCCCAGTATGTCTTTGTTTTTAATCATGTAGTTGAATAAATTTTCCTTATTTTTGCCATCTCCCGGTGAGTTGTTGAGTGCTTGCTTTATGGGTCAGACTGTCAGCCAATCCTCTGCAGATTTTCTATGTTCCGCTTTTCGATTGGATGGACACGCAGTAGCAGTGCAGGATTTTACACTTGGAACGGGTGCTAGTTGTTTGCCGGAAGACGGTGCATCATCGCGAGCAGCTTAACGCAGCACCGTGACCACGGATACACGGAAAAAGAACTTCCATTTCGAGCGGCACATCAGAAGTAATCAAATATTTTCCTCGTTCATATATATTCCCGGCAGTTGTTCATACAGAGCTATCGGGCTCATTCCGTTTACACACCGTTGCTAGTCTTTATCTTCCACATCTACATACTAGCGGTTCCACAACAAAATTCCATATACCTGCATCTCAAAGCAGCTGAAAATACCCTGATTATCTACATCTACAATATACCTACACATCGCTGGACTTTTTGTCAGTTCAAACATATGGGGTTACCTTTTTGAGCTGTGAATGGCCATTCTCTGTATACTCCCTTATATATTCATACTGGAGTCCTGACAAAGGGAAATTATTAACCCGTTTTATACTATTATTTATAGCCATTTAACCCTCTCACTGCTTGGTCGATCTGTACTGCGTTCCAGGCCTTGTTACAAGCAACTGCTTTATAAATTAACAAACATTTAGTAGCTTTTCAAACTTAATCCTGATCGCCATATTAAAACTACTTGATGGCTTTTGCAGAAAGAACATGTATAACAACTCGGGGAAAGCTATACAGCGGCTGAAAATTAAAATGGGTTTCTCTTACGTCTTGTTTTCCAAAGCTAAAATACATCCGATTTGGAAGCTCACCTACGCTTCCTTTGCGGGGTTTGTCTTCCTTCTTCTCCTCTGCCATCTGATGGCTGGTCAGAGACGTCTGTCTTGAATGAGCACCAGTTGTCCCCATGGCTACAGCCGCCGCAGCTACAGAAGGTACCAAGCGAGCGGGGCGTAAGATGGAGCTGTCGTTCTTCCCTTGATCCTTTCGGGAACGTTGATGAAGAACTTTAATCATGGCATCTTGCTCAATGATTTTTGCATGAAGATTCTTTATCCTGTCAGGAGAACATAGTTTGGTTCTTTTAATTTCTTCACAGAGACCATGATAAAATGACAACCGTTCCAGGACGTGTCAAAGTTCTACACAACCAAACCACAGGTTATTCTACAAAGAACTAGATTTAAATCAGATGTGCACCTGGACAATCTTTTAATTGAACATGTGCAATGTCGTCATACGGTATATATACATTTTGATTTAAAGATTACATTTGAAACACCAATCCATCCATTCTGAACAAGGATATTACTGCATATCAAATATTTATCTTATTATGTTTTTACATTCGTAGGTGTGTTGATGTGTTGACTGAATATCTATCTCCTGTATATCCCCACATTTATTACCTGCGTCTCTTAATTCATAACATCACATTTTTGTGACAGGGAGAAGTTCGAAGTTCTAATGGATGCACTGGCTCCCTGAAGTATAGATTTAGGAGTACACTTGAAGAAGGGATCTATGGGATTTGAAACGTTCTGCACTGTATAATTCGATCTATGAAGGACTCTTCCTGTACCAGGGAGGACACTGTATTTAGAAAAGGTATGGCTTGTGAACCAGGGAGAAACTGCACCCTGACAAACTTCTAACAAATCTTGTTTTCATGAATGGTTAAAAAAAAGAAAAAAAAAAAAAAAGAAGTGCATTGTGTGGTTATTTGCACTTTTTATGTTAGCAGTGGTGGAGATTTTTCCCAGATTTGTATTTAATTCAGTAATTGTTGGTGGAACCTGTTCTTGTCAATGTATTCGTGGCACAACAGCCCCCCCTCCCCCTGACCTTCCTGTTACAAACAACTAAACTAAGGGGTGTGTACTCATAGAAATTCTCCAGGCTGCAAAACTGCAGCAATATTGTTGCAAAATGAACTGCCAGAATTTGTCATAGAAAAAAAAATAATCCAAAAAGAACCTTGAGATAAATACTCACTGATTGATTAGGTACTTATAAGAATGTAGTTCAAACGTTCTAGCCCTTCTTGAGACATTGCCGTTTTACAGTGTGAATTTATTTTATTAATAAGTAAAGCAATGTGATTATTTTCTGAAGTGCTGTGGAATTTTTTGTTTTAAATCTCAAGTCTGTTTGGGCTGTTTGTAATCAGTTTTTCTATCGGTACCTGAATGTTGATACTGATTTTACTATCAAGTAAGTGAGTGCTGTCCACGTATTACAAATAACCATAATCAAAGTTCTAGTAGCCGTATTGATCCTGGTGAAATGTAGATACAATGTAGGTTGTGATACCCTTTTAGCGGAGCACCATTAGAGTTCTTCATACAGTAGGTAAAATTACATAGTGTTCAAAGCTTTTGCAACCTTAGGCCGCGCTTATAGTGCCGGCGACGCGATGTCGCCCGAAAACAAATACATTGCTGCCGCCGCGTGCGCTTATAGTGCACGCAACGGCGATAAGCGACGTCGCGAAAACCCGACGCCGGCAAAATTTGATTTTTCAAGGGCCGTCGCGTCACATGATGGCCCTTGAACAAATCAAATTGCGGGAATACCGCGATGCCGCCGACCGGCGAAACATAACATTCACCGGTGGCGACGGCGAGGTCACCAGTCGTGTCGCCGGCACTATAGGCAAAGCCTTATACAGTAGGTTTTTTCTGCAATATGCGAAACCTGGTGTACACTTGGAGAAACTTATTAGGTGTTAGAAGCTCTGTTGAAATGGAGATACAAATTAACCTCTAGACTGAGATTGCAATGGTGCCCGACAGCTCAAAGGCCAGCGCTTTAACCACAAAATGTTCTGCTGAAGGTTTATCAGCTCCTTCTAATATCCACCACTATACAGGCATACCCCGCATTAACGTACACAATGGGACCGGAGCATGCATGTAAAGTGAAAATGTACTTAAAGTGAAGCACTCCCTTTTGCCCACTTTTGATGCATGTACTGTACTGCAATCGTCATATACGTGCATAACTGATGTAAATAACGCATTTGTAACAGGATCTGTAGTCTCCCCCCTTGTGCACAGCTTCGGTACAGGTAGGGAGCCGGTATTGCTGTTCAGGACGTGCTGACAGGCGCATGCGTGAGCTGCTGTTTGCCTATTGAGCGAAATGTACTTACTCGCGAGTGTACTTAAAGTGAGTGTCCTTAAAGCGGGGTATGCCTGTACTGTAACATTTTAGGCCATGAATGCTGCCTGGACTGTAAAATATTATGCAAAAAAATAAACACTAAAAACATAGAGGTAATGTCCTACAGACACGGGTAGGTGGAGGCTAGGTGTCTGTAAGAGGTATGTATATGTATGTATGTCGTTATTTATATAGTGCCATTAATGTACATAGCGCTGCTTCACAGCAGTAATACACGTGACAATCATATAAATAACAAATAATACAAATAGAACATGGGAAGAAGTGCTTAAGACATAACAGTAACCTTTAGGAAAAGGAGTCCCTGCTCCGAAGAGCTTACAATCTAATTGGTAGGTGGAACCTACAGATACAGTAGGAGGGCGTACTGGTAAGTGCGTCTGAGATTTACAAGGACAGAGAAATGGAAATCCCCATTTCCAAGAAGCAAAATATTTTTTATTTGTCATAGTAATTCTGTATTTCTCCAACCGTTTGTAAACATTTATAGGTATGGATTCAACATAAAAAAAAAATGTGTGCATTCTCAACTGAGTAACTTTTATAACAAATCTAACTTTTTTAGCCCGTGCCAATCAGTTCTCCAAAAACCAAACCAAAAAAAAAAAAACAGACTAGTTGTGAAGTGTTTTGTAGGCAGTGAACTTGTATATATAGATGAAGTACTCTGCAACCAACAAAGAGTTTCAGGCCAAACACCCTTGTCATTTCTCAGGAAGGTCCCAGCATGACTGTCTGTGAGAGCCTGTGACTGTCTCTTTATTCATTCTGATATATAACATGGGGAGGACCTCAACGCTCTGGTGAAGTTCCATTGGATTTCTCTTGTTTTAGTAAATGAATGCCCTGTGTTTGTAAAACTGCATCTATGCATATGTACTGTATGCTGATGATACAATATTATAAACCCACAAACATCTAAGTCAGCGGTGGGCAATATGACATAGTTCAAGGGCAGCTCGTGCAGCCTTAAACGGACATTACACTTAAGCCTTTTTTGCTGCCAAAGGCTGGCATCTTCTTGCACAGCGAGGCAGTAAAACAGGGGGGGAGGGAAGAGTACAAGATGTGAGAGGGCAGAGGGAGTGACGGGGGGGGGGGGGGGGGTTGGTGACAGGTGGAGTAGATAACATGGGGGGAGTGGGTAACGTGGAGGGGGGGTAGGGCATAGGGCGACATGGGGACTGTACCCCCTTTCTCTCTTCCTGGTGCAAAGGGAGCAGTGATGTTGCAGCTGCAGGCAGGAGCTCCTATTCGCCCCCTCCGGTCTTCTGCTTAATGCAGGAGCGCTCATTAATTCTGCCCTACTCCTCTTCTTACCCCGGAGTGTTGAGCACGGCAGAGGAGTGGGACACTTCATGAGTGTGCTCTCATAAAACAGTTGATCCGCTCCCTCTGCACCCAGGGGGAGAAAGGATTGCATGGGTTGGTGGCCTGCCTGGTGCCCACCAATGCTCCTACAAAAAGAACTTCAGTCTCAGTATTCCAGTGTCCCAAATTGGAGATTCTAACACAAATAATTTTTAAACATGGATAAAAGTTACAGCGCTATTTGGAAATAAAGTAATTAAAAAAAAAAAAAGACTTTTAAGCCTGGAGACAAATATTTTTGTTGCCTCTAGAGTACAATTAACTTCAGTGACCTACAGTACTTTCAATTCTTATGGCATATGTCTGTGGTTCAAAAATTGCTTGGCCCACAGCTAGAACTTGTCTTCTTATATTGGTAAATATATTATAATTATTATTAAATCAGCACTAACATTTGCTTTGTGAACATTTTGTGTAACTTTCCAATTTTTTTTTTTTTTTAAAGCTTGATCGAACTTTTAAACAGAAAATATATTAGGAAATTATCCAATTGTGCCAGAGAACCCTTTCGGAAATGAATAAGCCTTTTTTTTTTAACAGCAAAATCACTAATAATGGAATTATTATTTTTAAAACTTTTTAAAAAAATGAAATGTTATTTATGGAACATACATATTTTTTAAAAAGCACGCACAGCAGTGTTTTGTCGAACTCCGATCATTTTGAGCGAGTTTGAAAATGTGACGAAACACGTTTTTTTTTGTTGCGAATTTGAAGTCTGCCAAAAAATGTGCCTTTGTCTCGGGGTGATATTGTTTATGGTAAATCCTCAGTGTCTCACCACGGTCAGCTGCTGATTTTACTGCTCTGGGGGGTGGGGGGAGATATAGTGCCAGTCTGGTCCACAATTTCAATGGAAGCCTCCACTATGGCGGTTTAATATAACCAGTTCCAAGTTTCTTTTGTCACAACATGTTATGCTGATCCAGTTATGCACTGTTCCCTTTTGATATGTGTCGTGTTTTTTATGGGATATATGCTGGTGTTTTACACTTAATTGGCATCCCCTGTTGTGGGAGGTTTTGGTGCCAAAATACTCTATTTCAATGTGCTTTGTGTGTTATTATGTACCTGATGAAAGGTCCATTTGGAACCCGAAACGTTGTCTTTACACTGTTCTTGGCTGTCACATTAAATGGAGAATTGCATTATGAACTTGTGAGTAGAGTTCTATTTTATATCTCTGTCCCAGAGGAGACCTGCACTTTGAAGAATTAGTTAGTTTAATATAACCCCCTATATGTTTTGTTTTGCTATGTAGCTATTGCACTGATACCTGTATGCTACACTAGGAAAGCTGCCCCTGTGTGTATGCAGAATTTTTTAAAATGACTGTTTCATCTTCAAAAATGACTTTGATAACTTATCCAATAAACCAAGTTGCCTACTGGCTCCTTCGAATTCAGGTACCTACAGTATCATGTAAAATCATGCTCCAGGACCCTGCATACTGACACCAGAAACCGCTAGATGTTCCTCCTATTACTTAGCTTCCACTTCTGGAATTACCTACAGTACCAGGTTCCTTAAAGTCCGTAACACCCACAGAAAACTCAAGTCCTGTTGGTTTTTGTCCGTTTGTATCACAAAGTGTACTTTAAAACACGATTGTCATCTCAGTTTATCTCGCCTGGTAGAATAATTTAGAATTTATACATTTATGAATGAATTAAAGCAGCTGCATCCCCTCCCCCCCTAGGTTAGGTCATAAGAGCCCATTGGTTAAGGAGAAACTGACCTCTGCTGTTTTGACTTTTTTTCTGGAAACAAAAACCATTGTTGAATAAGGTGGATATTTTAATGACTGAGAAAACATTCTCCTTAATCCCCGACTGTCATCATTGCTGACAATTTTTTATTTCTAAAAGGTGCATGGATGTCACAGATCCCTACCGCCTAGAGACAAGATGAGGGGAGTCTTGCACTGAAAGATAGCCCCAGTTCAGGTAAATAAAATAATTGATTTTGGGGGGTAACTGATAGATGGACCTTACTTACGTGTGCTCCATGTCCTGGAACTTTCTGTTGGCATTCATGATCTCCTCCTCTTCATGCCACGTGCGGACATCCAAAGAGTTGTCATTGTGGCTTCCATTCCTTGAGTGGTTTATGATTGTTGTATCCCTAGGATTAAAAGGCAAGGCACTCAACAAGACATCATACCCAGTTGTAGCCTGTGCCATGGGACACAGTGATAATACAACATCTGACACTCAAACGTGAAATTAGTTTGTGGACTCTTGTTGCGGGGATTTTCTTTCATGTTTGTTACTATTATCCCCGTATTGTTTATTTTTGTTTGTTTGCAGTACCTTCTATTGTAAATGGTCTCTTTGCTTTTACTGCTAACAACAAAACTCGTGTTGTGCACTATATAAAACACATTACAGTATAATACCAATTTCTTTCCACAGTAAGATGCAAGCCCAAAAGAGAATAACAACACATTGCATAATATTCATTACACGTTTGGGCCTCTATCTGAAAAGATATTAAACAAATATGAAAGTATAGACGAGGTTAAACATGTCCCATATTGCTACCTCTGAGCAGCAGCTGTAGCAGCAGCGTCCATGGCAAAGTGCCTCATTGCACTCTCCTCCAGGTATTTCTGCTCCCACTTGGTCATATCAGCCTCCAGTGTCAATATTGTCTCCTCCTTTTTCCGCAGCAAATCCATCAGTGCTGGGGCATTGTACTCGGGCGAGTTAGAATGATGACAATTTGTTTGTCGCTGTTTGGGGAGATTATAAAGGAATTACGTTAAGGGAGAATTTCAGGTGCAAATCATGAAACGTTAAGATTCTGCTAAATAAAAGAAAATGGCAACGCACCTCCAAATGTCTAAGTAGGGCTTCCCAAAATATGAATTGGCGATCTCCCTTTAAACTAAATGGTTGCAATAACCAATGAACATCCTATTTATAAGTAACCTAGTTTGTACATTTATACCTATTTGTAAATCCCATGGCTATTCCGAAGCCCTGGAAGTTGGGGATCCCCAATAATACATCAGGGAACCATTCAATAAAGAAGATGCAGATCTACTCCCAAGGCCTCTGACACAACTGAAACACCAACCAACAGATGTGATACAGTCTCCTATTGGTTATTACTTTGGGTAAAAGTGCACCCCTTTTGATAGGCATACCTTGTCCTTAATGGGGTCCCCAATAAAAAGAAAAACTTCCTTAATTACCAAAGAAACCAAGAAAGTCAAACACTTGTTTAAACCACTTAGGTCCAGGCACTGACTTTGTGGCTGTTAGTGCAAAAGAGGTGTAAAGCTCTCATAACGCATATCACCATAAAGGTTCGTTAAAGGTAATACAGGGATAGATGTTAGTTAAGTCATACCTAAATGTGGCCTTCTGCTAATCCACTGCCCGAAATATGGGTTTTGCTAGAAGGGGACGGTGAAAGGGTGGATGAGAGGGAAGGAGAGAGATGCAAAAGTATATTCAAATGATTTAAATGAGCATATTTAGCACAATTTTTTTTTTGTATCTAGAGCACTCTTTCTAATAAAGACAATGAAAGAGTATTGCCGGTGCTCAATGCACCTGGGAATCCCCCTATCAGGGCCCCAAAAATATGTACATGGTCTTTTAGAAAAGAGTAAGGCACACAGGCTTGATTGCAGAAAATGTATTGAATTTATTGAGTCATAAATAAAGATTTGGCTGCAAGAAGAGCCTTTTTCAAGGGTGGCTACAGAATGATGTCAGAGAGAGGGTACATGTACCCTAAATATTCTCACCTCTCTCCCACCCCACCTTTCTCTTTTTCTTGCCTCTCTCTTTTCAGCCCACATATGTGGACTAGAGGCCTCACCCCAATGGGGAAGTTCTATCCTATCCTATCTCCTTTGTGTTAAAAAAAACTTCTGTATTAGGCCAATGATGATGATACATTGTACTTGTTTTAATGCATACCTGCCTAATTAAAAAAAATATATATATTCTCACCTCTCGCACTAGGGAACAGGAATGGCATGGGGGCGCGGGGGTGAGGGTATATATCCTTCTTCTGAGACACCCGTAAAGAAAAGCTGTTCTCACAGTGGAAACGTCGGATCTATAGCTCATTAACTAGTTTTTTCCCGGAAATTAAACACGTGTGCCCTAATAGTTTCTGAAAGACCATGTTAAATTAGCATATTTCAGAGGCATCTTAGGGGTGTTCAGTTTTATTCATAGGTATCTCTCCACTTGTTGTTTAAAGGTGTGTTTGGTCAGGTATATACTGTAAGTCACTTCATACTCTAGTATAATAGGACTCTTTCTCATTTCCGGGTCTGTGTGGGAGCAACGCCACCGTTGGGTAAGATACTTACCGCCATGGTAATTGAAGTTACCACGAGGTAGTGCTAAGTTAACATGGCGTTAAGCCAAAATGAATGAGATATTCAACGGCCATTGTTTCTGCATAGAATTAGCTTGGTGAATGTACGTTAACCTCAGGGAAAATAACATCTGCTGCTGATTTTGGTTACGTGGCGTTATGAGCCCTGAATTAACAGCGCTCTGGCCCTTAATTGTTAAATTGTTCATCAATTCTTTTTGATTATCAGGGGGGGAGGTGGAACCCTCTTAAATGCACTTTCAGCATCCAAAATTAAATATTTTCTTAATTTTTGTCGGTGGAAGTTGAGGCTGACTAGCTTATACTATGTTGCCCAAAATGTGTGACTAACGATCTTCTTTGAGGAAATATGAAATGGTTAAGGACATTGTATTGCTTCATTGGAATCAGAATGAAGAAGACACATGGTTAATTATATTGGTGTTGCAGGCTTTTAAACAGCATTAAGTATAAGTAAGTTGGGGATGTAGAGGGACATGTGCTGGTCATTTTTACATTTGCTCTTATAGACAAAGTCACCCGAGAAAGCACTCCCACGAACTAATGCAAGTGACATGTATTTTCCCCAAATTTGACACCTATTGTATAATTGAAGTTGGTATGTAAACATAAGGAAAGCATGGAGCCTTAAGCAAAGTGTGGCATGCCCGCAAGGCCCAGGCTCACCCTCCCCCCACCTTCACCTCCTGCTCCCCTCCCCCTTCTCTTGGTCACCGGTGACACTCCGGGGGGTGAGGGGGTGAAGGGATCGGCTGTAGGGGATAAAGGCCGGCAGTGAGGGGCGGGAGATCATGCCGCGCCCCTCACTGTTTTCCTGCCCTCCCTCCCCTTTTGGTTACATTCTGTTTTGTGCGAGTTATACTTGTATTGAATATATTTATATTTGAGGTGTCTGTTGGGGTTATGTTGACTCTGTCACGCCGGCTGGTTGGGGGCTAGGTGCAGGGTAACCTTGCCAGACGGGGCTCAGTTACGGCAATGCCTGGTGGTGGTATGGTTGGTGAGTGGTCAGGGCTGATTGTGCTTTGAGTACCTGGATCCCATCTCGTGGCTGACGTGGGGTAACCTGAGCACCTGGGACTTGGGACAGTGCCCGCTAACGGGCCATGATTTAAGCGTCCTTGGCCTCACCTGTGGGTGGAGCGCTCTGGCAGGGTTAGTACCTCCCTTTTGCTGTATTTGAATAAAAGCTGCAGTCATTGTACCCCCAGACCTTTGTGTGTGTGCTTTATTTGTGGGATGCATCGGGTGGGGGCTGGGGGAGCAGCCTCACAGGCTCTGCGGTCATGAGTTGAGACTTGGACAGAGTTTGATTTCCTCTGTCTAATACCTATTTTCTGATGTCACCATATGTTCAACACGTGCTTCCATAGCTAGAGGTGCTTTTATCCCTCCCCCCTTATCTTTATTGGCTCTCTGACAAGGACAGGGTGGGGGTAAAGATAGAAAACCCACACACACAAAAACACCACTTCCCCTTTCTGAGGCCCCCAAGATATTTATTTTGGAAATTATTTCCAAGACAATGACAGCTGCCAAATATTTGCTATTAGCCTGCTTAGATGTATTCAAGGGAAGCAATTAGACTAACTCAGGGGTAGCCAACTCCAGTCCTCAAGAGCTACCAAACAGGTCAGGTTTTCAGGATATCCCTGCTTTATCCTGTGCTGAAGCAGGGATATCCTAAAAACCTGACCTGTTGGTGGCCCTAGAGGAGTGGAGTTGGCCACCCCATGTCCCTAGCTTAACATCTAAGTACTTTCCTGGCTGGCTACATGGGATTGCACCATGAAAAAAAAGGCCAATGTAAATAGCTCAGCAGCATTTCAGGCTTGCGCAATGTCCCAAGGGGTTGCAGTGGGACAAGGTGCCTTTGTGGTGCACAAGCTTCCGAGACGTCACACGTCCCTTCTTCTAATGCACAGCAATGTCATACAAGGGCATGTGCCGAGTGAATCACAGAGCACGTCGGATCTTGGTACCTGCTGCAGTCTCAGGGACTCCAGCTCCCTCTCTAGCCGCGTACGCAGCCGCCTCTCCAGCTGTTCTCGCTTCTCCCCGGCGGCCTGCAGCTGGGTCAGGGCTTGCTGCAGCTTCTCCACCTCCTCCACATAAACCTGCTTCTTGCGCAGCTACGAAAACAAAATGGGACAACCTGGTAATACGGGTTAAAAAAAAAAAACCGTTGCAGAGAACGAGCCTCTAAGGAACAATTATGATACGCGAAAATGAAGTGTTGTTTAGCAACAGATATTGTCGCACTAAAGTACCAGTTATTCAACCCCCTCTTTTTTTTTAAAAACTATTTTACGGCACCTCCCTTAGGCTGCGCTTATAGTGCCGGCGACAGCGATGCCGCGTCAAAACAAATGCATTGCCGCCGTCCGGTATGCTTATAGTAAGCGAGACGCGACGGCGTGACGGCTTTGTTGCGATCGCTGGAAGTCATCTCAATTTGTTTTTTCCAGCGGCCGTAGCCTGACGTCACGGTCGCGTCGCCGGCGCTATAAGCGTAGCCTTAGTCTGCAATGAAGAGCTTTTTCCATTGAGCTGCTGACAGCCCCGGGAGAGAAGGAGCGTTTCTTTCGGTCTTCTGGCTATACTTTGTTGGAAGAAAGCTCTATATTGCAGACTAAGGGAGTTGCAGCAGTTATTTTTATGTGTGGGAACGGGCTTGAAGAAGGGGCCTTGTCCCCGAAATGTTGCCCCCCTCTGTATATTGTTCGTGTTCTCTGTCCCTATGCATTGGAAAAGTAAATATCCTTTTTTTCCTCCACGTTTTTTGGATTTTTTCTTGTGACGTATTGGAGTGCGGGGAACTGCTATGTACACGTAAAGCAGATTGCAAATATCATGCTTGGGGCTGGTAAGAAATTACTATAGAGTGGAAAGGGGGAGTTCAAGGCTCATTTCTATCCGGGGAAAATCAAAAGTGGTATCTCACTGGCAGTGTACACAGCATTGTTCATACTGTAGAGCTTATATTCTTTTTATGGTATCTGAGACACAGAGTGATAAAGTGACTTGCCCAAGGTCACAAGGAGCAGACACTGGGATTTGAACCAGGCTCCTCTGCTTCATACTCTGTGTCATCGTTATCAGTCAGTGTCGTTACTCACCGAGCCGCTCCTTTTGTTCACCCACAATGTTTTATTTCATTTTTTTTATCAGAACCAAGGGGTCCTCCTGAGAGCTGAATTGTACTATTCTTATCTCCCAGTACATATCATTATTTATATTATATAGTGTATTTCCTATTTAAAGTCAGTGAGTAGCTCATATGAGTAGCTCGATGGCTGATAATTAACACCTCTTACATTAACCTTGGCCCCTGCAGACACACTTACCAGAATACCATCCTACTGTCTCTGAATGTTCTTCCTACCAACAAATTCGATTGTAAGCTCTTCGGAGCAGGGACTCCTCTTCCTAAATGTTACTATTAAATCTGAAGCACTTCTTCCCATTGTGTTATTTATATCTTATTATGTGTTATTTATATCTTATTATTTATATGATTGTAACTATTACTGCTGTGAAGCGCTAAGTACATTAATGACGCTATACAAATAAAGACATACATACATACATACATACAAAGTCAGTTAACATGATGCTTTCAGGGTTGCCACCACTCCGGGTTTGACAATGGATTTTGACCACGTATCTCCGGGCACCGGGTCTACACAGTAAACCTCCAGTTGGTGGTGGCGTTCGGCGGCCACGTCCTTGGAGTCCTCCTGTCATCTTCCCCTGCTAGTAACTCCTTTCAACATGGCCACGCAGCGTCAAATGGTGCCGTGTTGCCATGTCAACGGAAACGCTACGTGACGTCACACGGTGCTGCGTTGCCATGACAACGTGACGTCATGTGATGCTGTCACTTAGCGTCCCGTTGTCATGGCAACGCGGCGCCATGTGACGTCGTGCAGCCATATTGATGGGTTGCAGTGGGAGATGTTGGGAGGATGTTGGAACGATGCCAGAGAATGCTGGGAGACACCGCCCCCTAAGGTAAGCGCGAAATTTTAAAATGTTGTCTCGTGTTGGTCTTCAGTAGAAGGTGGCAACCATGGATGCTTTACTAGTCATAATGCAGACCGTTCTGGGGCTCTGGTCATTATAGCAGTCTCCAAAAGGGGGTCGGGTGAAGAAGCAATGGTATAATTTTCTATATATTGCATGGGAGTCATTAGGAGATTTGCCCATGATCCCACTGTTGCCAGTGGAGCTCCTAAAGTGGTGTATTTAAGACCAACACTTGTATCACTACTCACGGCTAAGTCTAAGAGTAATTTCTCCTTTCTAATTCTCCTGGATCTCTCTGATGCCTTTGGCACTGTCGATGAGCACCTTCTCCTGCACATCCTACGATCCATTGGCCTCTGTGATACAGCCCTCTCCTGGTTCAAGTCCTACCTACCCAACCGTTCTTTTAGTGTCTCCTCTTCACTCCCTTTTTGTCAGGGTTCCACAAGGCTCTGTCCTTAGCCCTCTGTTCTTCTCACTCTATACCTCTTCTCTTGGTAAACCAATACAATCTTTTGGCTTTCAATATCATCTCTATGCTGATGACACCCAAATCTACCTCTCCTCCTTTGACCTCTCCCATCCGTATCATAAACTGTCTATCTGCAATCTTCACCTCGATGTCTCACTGTTACACGAAGATTAACAAGTCCAAAATAGAATTAATAATCTTTCTCCCTTCCACTGTCACCCCTACACCCAAACTACTCCTCACTGTGACTAACACCAAACCCGCTGCCTAGGGGTCTGCATTCCTCAAATTCAAGCCCTCACTATGTCCTGCCACCTCCACAATATTCCTAGGATACACCGTTTTATCACCCATGACGCAACTAAAATCCTAACTCACACACTATCTTGCCCTGAGTTGGCTACTGTAAGCTTCTCCTAGTTTGCATTCCCCTTGTCCACCTGTACCAAATTCAATCCATCCAAAATTCTGCTGCCCGACTCATTTTCCTCACTCACCGCTCCACCTTTGCTGCTTCACTATGCAAATCCTTACACTGGCTTCCCATATCCTCTAGAATTAAATTTACACCCTGATTTCTGACTGGCAAAGCTCTCAATGACGACACCCCCATCTTTGCCCTCATCCCACAATATACCCATAAACGCCCCCTCCCTTCTGCCCCCGACATTCGCCTTTCCTCCCTCCTTATTACCTCCTTTCACTCCCACCTACAAGACTTCTCCCATGCTGCCCCCTCTCTCTGGTCTGGAATCCCCTACCACGCACCATCAGGCTCTCCCCCAGCTTTCAGACATTCAAAAACTCTCTGAAAACTCACCTTTTCAAGGAAGTCTACCTGGCATACCCCTAACATCCACCCACCTCCCCCAACCCAATTGGTTGGTTGGACCAAACTCCATACTATCCAACATCCACACCCCATAACCTCAAAAGATCCAGCTGTGCAGCTGGACCATACCCCATCCTGAGGCATACTCCATCCCACTGCGGATTTACCTTTTGCTTCAACATTGCCCCTTATTCCCTCAAGATTGTAAGCTGTCAGGAGCAGGGCCCTCACTGCCTTCTGTATCTGTTTGCACTTGTTTGTTCTTACTTGTTTGTCATTCTGTGTATGCAATTGATGTCACTCAGCACCCCACAGTGATAATAATAATAATAATTACTACGCTAAACCTCATGTTCATGTGACATATTCTAGAAACAATATTGGAACGTCAGAGTTAACATTTCCAGCTTTCAATTTGTAAATGATTAGATGGCCTAGTCTCACCTCTTCTTCCAGTTTAACCACTTTGGCCTGAGCATTGTTCAGTGCCTGATCTAGGATTTCAATGTGCCTCCTCTGATCTTCATTGGTAGAGCTCATAGCTGCCAATTCCCTTTCCAGCCGTTCCTTCTCCTTCAAGTGCTCTTTGTCTAGAAGGGGAGAAGAAGAACAAGACACGCTCTATCAGAATCGCTCATGGAATCTGGGCCTCCGGCCAGCTCACCTCTGGCACCAACTTTAAAAAAAACATTGAGAGCAGCAGATGTTTAGGTGACTACAGGGCCTCTTGTGTTCCAATGGCCCTCGTCTGGTGAACATCAGCAATAATCACGGCCTGTGCCAAGCTTCTGTTTTATTTGATTACATGCAGCTTTTTAAAATGTTATTGAAAAGCAGTAACCAAGTTACAATCCTGATAAAAAAAAATAACTCCAACCACGTGAAGAAGGAAAAAAAGGAATGAGTCACCGAATTCACAGGAAAAACAGTTCAAACGTGTTTATTGTTATATCATCAACTTAGACAGCGCTAGAGACCCATTTGCTGCCCAAACTAGTTGCTATACAGTATGTACAGTATGTATAGCGGAAAATGTACCCAATTTTTGCAGGCTAAAATGTAATGTTTTGTGGTGATGTAGCGTATGACACAGTGAGTACATAGAATGGCGATTTCAGCCATTTTCCTGGAAATATATACCACAATTAATATCATTTCAATTTACAGGCAGTCCTCGGTTATCCGACACAATGCGTAACTCAAAATGGCGTTGGATAGCGAAACGTTGTAAAGCGAAACACATTTTCCCATAGGAACACTGTTTAAATGAAAGGTTCCGTTCCTGAAGGCATTTTTAATGCTAAAATACACAAAATATTTTACACAGGCAATAAGATATGCAGCACACACATACATTATATAGTGTATATACTGTATTATATATATAATATAACGTAATAAATAATATATTATATAGTATAATATAGTATATTATATAGTATAATATATTATATATATATATATATATATATATATATATACGCTCTTACGACGCGTTGCAACGTTGTTTATGTGTATGTGCAGTGGTTGACAAATCGCCAAAAAATCTACTCGCCACACAAAAAAATCTACTCGCCACCTAGTACCAAACGTGTGCTGCTTGGGCCAATATTTACGCGAACGGGGGTTAAATCCACTCGCCCGGGGCGAGCAAATGTATAGGTTTGTCGAACACTGTGTATGTGTGTGTATATATATACACACATAAACAACGTTGCAAAGCGTCATAAGAGCGTTGGATAAGCCGTTTTGGCATTGTATAAATGTATTGTATTGTATGTCTTTATTTATATAGCGCCATTAGTGTACATAGCGCTTCACAGTAGTAATACATGTGGTAATCAAATAAATAACAGATAATATAAATAACAGATCATGGGAATAAGTGCTTTAGACATAAAAGTAACATTTCGGAAGAGGAGTCCCTGCCCCGAGGAGCTTACAGTCTAATTGGTAGGTAGGGAGAACGTACAGAGACAGTAGGAGGGAGTTCTGGTAAGTGCGTCTGCAGGGGGCCAAGCATTATGTATCGTGTTTAGAATATCCACAGTGCTATTCATATGCTTCTTTAAGCAAGTGTGTCTTAAGGTGGGTCTTAAAGGTGGATAGAGAGGGTGCTAGTCGGGTACTGAGGGGAAGGGCATTCCAGAGGTGTGGGGCAGTCAGTGAAAAAGGTTTAAGGCGGGAGAGGGCTTTAGATACAAAGGGGGTAGAAAGAAGACATCCTTGAGAAGAACGCAAGAGTCTGGATGGTGCATACCGAGAAATTAGGGATGAGATGTAAGGAGGGGCAGAAGAATGTAAAGCTTTAAAAGTGAGGGGAAGAATGGAGTGTGAGATGCGGGATTTGATCGGAAGCCAGGAGAGGGATTTCATGAGGGGAGATGCTGAGACAGATCTAGGAAAGAGTAGAGTGATTCTGGCAGCAGCATTTAGAATAGATTGTAGGGGAGACAGGTGAGAGGCAGGAAGGCCGGACAGCAGGAGGTTACATGTAATCAAGACGGGAGAGAATGAGGGCCTGAGTCAGAGTTTTAGCAGTCGAACAACAGAGGAAAGGGCGTATCTTAGTTATATTGCGGAGGAAAAAGCGACAAGTTTTAGAAATGTTTTGAATGTGAGGGGCGAATGTGAGAGAGGAGTCGAATGTGACCCCTAGGCAGCGTGCTTGGGCTAATGGGTGAATGATTGTAGTTCCAACAGTAATGTGGAAGGAGGTAGTAGGGCCAGGTTTGGGAGGAAGTATGAGGAGCTCTGTTTTAGCCATGTTGAGTTTAAGGCGTCGGAGGGCCATCCAGGAAGATATAGCAGAGAGACATTCAGAAACTTTGGTTTGTACAGCAGGTGTAAGGTCAGGTGTTGAAAAGTATATTTGTGTGTCGTCGGCATAGAGGTGATAATTAAACCCAAAAGATGTTATTAGGTCACCTAGAGAGAGTGTGTACAGAGAAAAGAGAAGAGGTCCCAGGACAGAGCCCTGGGGTACCCCCACAGAGAGATCAATAGAGGAGGAGGAGGTGTTAGCAGAAGAGACACTAAAAGTACGATGGGAGAGGTAGGATGAGATCCAGGATAGAGCTTTGTTCCGAATACCTAGAGTATGGAGAATGTGGAGGAGAAGAGGGTGGTCCACGGTGTCAAATGCTGCAGAGAGGTCGAGTAATATGAGCAGAGTGTAATGACCTCTGTCTTTGGCAGCATGGAGGTCGTCAGTTATTTTAGTGAGGGCTGTTTCGGTTGGAGTGAGCAGTGCGGAAGCCAGATTGTAGAGGGTCTAGGAGAGAATAGGTGTTGAGAAAATGGAGCAAGCGAGAGAATACAAGACGTTCAAGTAGTTTAGAGGCAAAAGGCAGGAGGGAGACAGGTCGATAGTTAGAAAGACAGGTAGGGTCAAGCTTGCTGTTTTTGAGTAATGGTATGACTGTTGCATGTTTGAAGGAGGATGGAAAGGTTCCAGAGCAGAGGGAGGAGTTAAAAATGTGTGTAAGCGTAGGGATTATAGTAGGAGCGAGAGGTTTTAGGAGATGGGAGGGAATGGGGTCAAGAGGGCAAGTGGTAGAGGGAGAAGAGATCAACAGCGACACATCCTCCTCTGAGACAGTGGAAAAAGACTCATGGAAGGCAGGAGGAGAGTTAGGAAGAGGTGTAGGATGGGGGGAAGAAACAGAGGGGATGTTCTGCCGTATGGATTCCACCTTTTCCTTAAAATAGTCAGCAAAGTCCTGAGCGGAGATGGAGGAAGGAGAGGCAGCTGAGGGTGGTTTGAGTAGAGCATCAAAGACAGAGAACAGTCGGCGTGGGTTAGACTTGTGCATGTTGATTAGCGCAGAAAAGTAGGCTTGTTTAGCTTGCGAGAGGGCAGAGTTGAAACAGGATAGCATAAATTTGTAGTGAAGGAAGTCTGCGAGAGTGTGAGACTTCCTCCAGAGGCGTTCAGAGGAACGAGTGGAGGAACGCAGCATGCGCGTGTGGGAATTTAGCCAGGGTCTGGGGTTAGAAGGGCGAGGGCGGCAGAGAGAAAGCGGGGCATGTAGATCAAGAGACGAGGACAAGACTTTCTGACCAGGTTGTCAGGGTCTGTAGCAGAGCTGAGAGAGGAGAGGGAGGAGTGTAAAGTGGACTCAAAGTCAGGTAAGTGAATAGAGCGCAGGTTTCTGCAGAACCGGGGGGTAGATGGAGGTGGAGAAGGGGAGAAGCGAGATAAAGAGAATGAGATGAGATGATGGTCAGAGAGAGGAAAAGGGGAAATGGAGAAATCGGAGAGAGAGAAGTTTTTAGTGAAAACCAGGTCTAAGTAGTGGCCATCCTTGTGGGTGCTGGCTGCAGTCCACTGTTGAAGGCCAAAAGAAGAGGTAAGAGAAAGAAAGCGGGAAGCCCAAGAGAGAGAGGGGTCATCAATGTGGCAATTTAAGTCCCCAAGGAGAAGAACAGGGGAGTCTGAGGAGAGAAAGAAAGAGAGCCAGGATTCAAAGTGAGAGAGAAAGGCAGAAGGGGGATGAGTAGAGGTAGGTGGGCGATAGATGACCGCCACATGAACAGGGAGAGGAGAGAAGATCTGGACAGTGTGAGCCTCAAAGGAGGGAAAAGCAAGAGAGGGGGGAATAGGAAGGGTTCGGTAATGGCAGACAGAGGAGAGCAGGAGTCCCACGCCTCCACCCCTGCCATCAGGGCGCGGAGTGTGGGAGAAGGAAAGGCCACCATAGGAGAGGGCAGCTTCCAGAGCAGAGTCAGACTGAGTGAGCCAGGTCTCAGTTATAGCAAAGAGAAGCAGGGAGTGAGAGAGAAAGAAGTCATGTACAGAGAGGAACTTGTTAGAAAGAGAGCGTGCGTTCCAAAGGGCACAGGAGAAAGGGAGAGAGGAGGGAGGGTGGCAGGGGATGGGTATGAGGTTGGAGGGGTTGACACCAAAAGGAGTAGAAGTTGCATGTGGGAGGCGAGGACGAGAGCAAGTTGAAATAAGACAGGGACCAGGATTGGGAGAGATATCCCCAGAAGCAAGGAGGAGAAGCATGGATAGAAAGAGGATGTGTGAGGAGGATTTGTAGGGGTGTTTTTTAGTGCAGGGGATATAGCTGTGTGGTGTCAGAGGACGCAGGTAAGAAAGGAGTTCATGTGAACTGAGAAGTGGTGACGAAAGTAGAGATGGAGATATATGAATAGAGTTTGAGACATACTGAGGCTGGTAGAAAGAAGTGCATAATTTGAGAAGAAGTGAAGTCACAGCAAAATGAACATAGGTATGCATTGCATAGCGTTGGATAAGCCATTCGTTGTAAAACAAAGCGTTGTAAAACGAGGACTGCCTGTATAGGTTAGAAAGATGTATGTTGCTGAATTTATCAACTACTAATAGAGGTTTTTATCTATAAACCACCATCAACCCCCATCCTGCCATAACACTTGAATAGCGCTATTTATATATGAATTACTGTGTTCTGAATGGACATTCCGTATAAGATGGGTTCCCCCTGCAATCCTGCCCCACATAGAACTGATAGAACTGGGTGGAAGCCTCGCATAGTTTGAACGGACCATGCAGATTTCAAAGGTTTGCCATTTTCACGCATGATTCTGTTTTTACTTAGTGTTTATGCACACAGATGTCCAATGATGCTAAATGACGGTCTGGATTATACTTAGGAGACCTTATTTAGGCAGGTATTTGTCCCCGCTGCATCTGGCCGCCGGGATTGTTCATTGCAGGTGAGACAATGAATGAGTCATTCTCTTTTTCAGTGGCTCGTGTGCAAGAATGTGACCATATAATTCTCCTTATAATGCAGGGAGAATGGAGGCAAAGAGCTATTGAACGGAGGGTCTCCCAAGTGGATGTGCTCTGGGAGATCCACAGAGATATATATAGCAATATATATATATAGCAAATGTTGCAGCCGGCACTCCAAAGGTCAGTATCAGCTTGCAGGTGCTTGTCCCATATAAATAGAATAAAGATACAATACCGTTGTTGCACAGGAGACAGCACTCAAATCTTGATGGTATAAGCGCTGGGGTGAGCAAACTTTTTATGCCGAGCCCCCCTTTTCATCCATAAAATTTCTCGGGCCCCCCCTGCCTGATGTAATCAAAATCACATGAAAAAAAAAAAACCTTTATTAAACGGTATACAATCTAAATCCAAATATGTCTAAATACTTACATATTTCAACAGCTCGCTCTTGCAAAATTAGGCTGCGTCCACGCTGCCGCTGAGAGCGGTGACATCACCAACTCTCCAAGCATGAGCACAGGGTGCCCTGCATAATGTTGCAAGCGTGGATCGGGGCTATTTGTGTGTGTTTGTGTGTGGGTGTGTGTATTGACTGCTGCTGAGCGCACTTCAAAGTCAATTTTGTTTGTCTCCCCAAGCGCCAAGCTTGGGAGAGTGTACGTGCACAAAGGCAATACTTTTGGGGGGAGGGAGGGGGCATTCATCCACCTCTTTGCTACCTCCCTTCCCTCTCTCCCAAACACCTTTTTTTTCTTCCTTCCCCTCCCTGCTCTTTGGCTTGCTATCCCCATTGTCATCCACACTTCTACCTACAGTATTATTATTTTTTTCCCGTTTTCAATGTTGTGTTTTCACTTTTTTTTATTATTATTTCTGTACATTCATAGTATGATTGATATAGTGGCACCCGACCCTTTCACTTGCAGAGGATCACAGCGAAGCAGGTTGCCAGCGGAGGAGAGCAGGACCACAGGGCAGACACCAGAAGGAGGGGCGTTTGACTTCACCGTGCTCGGGCGTGCTCCTCCCCGTACCTCCTAAGCCCCTGCGCGTGCGCACACACACACCATCACGTGGCCGCCACCTGCACTATCCTGTTCAGCCACCCGCACACATCTTCGGCTGCCCGCCCATGCACATCTTCTTGGTCGCCCCTCGCGCACAGCTTGTGCGTCCTCCCGCGCACAGCGTCTGCCGGCCCGCGCACCCAGTTTTCACCGCACGCCGCCTGCGCCCCCCTAAATAATCTTGCGCCTCATTGCACCCCCAGTTTGCGCACCACTGCATTACAACACACTCTCTCAATCAATCACCACATACACACACTCACCACATACACTCAATCACCACACACACACACACTCAATCTCCCCCCCAAACACACACACACACACACACTCAATCCCCCAAACACACACACACTCAATCCCCCCCTCCCACACACACACACTCAATCCCCACACACTCACACACTCAATCCCCACACACTCACACACTCAATCCCCACACACACTCAATCCCCACACACACACACACACAATTCCCACACACACACACAATCCCCACACACACACTCAAACTCAATCCCCACACACACACTCAAACTCAATCCCCACACACACACACTCAATCCCCACATACACACACACACTCAATCCCCCCACACACACAATCCCCCCCCCACACACACACACTCAATCCCCACACACACACACACACACACTCAATCCCCCCACACACACAATCCCCCCCCACACACACACACACACACTCAATTCCCACACACACACAGACAGACAATTCCCCCCCACACACACACACACAATCCCCCCCCCACACACACAATCCCCACACACACAACCAATCCCCACACACACAACCAATCCCCACACACACAACCAATACCCACACACACAATCAATCCCCACACACAATCAATCCCCACACACACACAATCAATCCCCACACACATACAATCAATCCCCACACACACACAATCAATCCCACACACACACAACCCCCCCCCCACACACACACAATCCCCACACACACACAATCCCCACACACACTCAATCCCCCCCCACACACACACTCAATCCCCCCCCCCACACACACTCTCAATCCCCCCCACCCCCCACCCCCACACACAATCCCCCCCCCCACACACAATCCCCCCCCACACACACACACTCAATCCAC